>NC_140579.1:924112506-924543297 GCF_964204655.1 Triturus cristatus
GGAAGCATTGGATGCTCAGTGGCGTCAAGTAACGGGATCTTTTCACGACATGGTATGTGTCACAGATCAAATGAGGTCTGCTCTCGCATGGTGGACAATTCCAGCCAACTTGACAGAAGGCACATCTTTTCTGTCGGTGACGCCAGACAGGACAATCACGACAGACGCCTCATTAGAGGGATGGGGCGCTCATTTGGAAGATCTCTCGGTAAAAGGAAGGTGGTCCACACATCAAAGAGCTTGGCACATAAACAGGTTTGAGCTGATGGCCATTTTTCTAGCTCTAAAATCATTTCTACCTTTGATCCAAGGAGAATCAGTGCTAATACAGACAGACAACACAGCCTGTATGCACTATGTAAACAAACAGGGCGGAACGAAATCTCCAAGTCTGTCCAAGTTAGCTCAATCAATTTGGGACTGGTCGCTCAATCACCAAATCATGATTACAGCAGTTCATCTACCAGGAGTATTGTTAGACCTGGCATCATTGGCATGAGTCTCTCCTCCATTTTTTTCTGTTTGCCTCCTCTGTTTACGATGTTTTTGCTGGTTTATTGCTTTGGGCACTGTGCCACTGCTGATCAGTGCCACAGTGCAAGTGCTCCCTATGTTAAATTGTCACATTGATTGGTGTTACCATGATTGGCTTGGTTGACTTACTGTTCAGACCCTAGTCTAGTGCACTGCGTGTGCCAAGGGCGTGTAAGTTAACTGCTGCTGGTGGGCTTGCAGCACTGGTTGTGCCACCCACAGAAGCAGCATGTAAAATGTGTCTCAGGCCTGCCACCGCAGCGCCTGCGTGCAGTCCCTGACTGCCATGTCGACTTGGTAAGGAAACCTACTTACCAGTCTCTAAACCTTCACTTTGCCACATTTCAGACACCTCTATGGTAGGCCCTAGGGCAGGGTGCATTGTTGGTAAAAGGTAGGTCATGCCCTGATGTGTGTGGCATGACCTAATAGTGAATTACAGCCATTTTCGTTTTCACTATTGAAGGGCTACCTGCCTCCAATAGGCCAGACTGGGCAGACTGATTATTAACTCCATTATAATCTATCTAACTCAGGGAGCATGGTAGCAAGTCGAGTTTAGTATCCCTGAACTCAGAATTTAATAACACACCCTTTAGGATGGATGGTTTTTAAATTCTATGTTTGAAAATAGCACTTTTAGAAAGTGGCTATTTTCTTGTCCAACTATCTACCGGTCTCTGCTGGTTTGGTGTGTGTGTCAGGGGCTGGGTGGCTCCAGAGGTCTGAATGAGTCAGTGTGGGGTGAATGGGGCGTTTACACATAGAGTGAGGGAAGAGTAGCCTGCCCTGCCTGACACAATACTGGCTCCGCCTCCTGCTGGGCGACTGATAGCCCTGCTCCTGCCAGTGACAATACTGGCTCCGCCTCCTGCTGGGCGGCTGAGGACCCTGCCCTGCTCAGTGAATAGGCCAGGTGCCTCTGCCTGGCAACACCCACAACAAACCTGAGATGGTGGGAATTTCCCTGCTTGGACAAAGGGAACAAAGGAGAAATGGGGTATAAGAGAAGGACCCCTGAACCAAGAACTCAGATCACTTCTGACAAGGAAACCTGTACCAAGGACAAGAAGCCTGCTGATCTAAGGACTTCCCTCCCCTTTCTGCCAGAGTGCTGTTTTGCTGTGGAGGAACCTGAAAGCTGCTTCTTTATTTTTGCCAAGGAACAAGGAGAGAGGAACTTGGTGTGTACTCTCTGAACACTTGCTAGGAAATCTCCAAGGACTGGAAGAGTGCCAGTCTCCTGCTGAAGTCACAGGGCCAAAGGACTTCACCATTTGCTGAATTGCTGGAAAGTGTTGTTTCCAGTACACAAGGGAAAATCTGCAGTCTCGACGCCAGCAGCAACGCCAGTGAGCAGTGGGTATCGACCCCGGCTCCAAGTGACCCCGTCTCGACGCCGGTATCGACGCCAGTGAGGAGTGAGTATCGGCTCTACCTCCAAGCGACCCCGTCCTGACGCCGCTGCTGATCGCATCGACTCGACGCCCTTCTCGACGCCGTGAGCGCTGCTCCGGCCCGACATCCCTCGACACCACTGCGGATTGACCCGACTCCGAGGCACGATCGACGCCGACCTCGACGCCGACATCTCGACGCCGTGGATCCTCGTTTTCGTCGTTTCTCAAGGTACTGTACTTGTGGGGTCTGTTGCAACTCCAGGCTCGACGTAGCGCTCCTCGCGGTCGACGCCGAACCTTGGGAATCTTGTAGACTCGACGTCGTGTGACTCCTGTGGGGGTTACATTGTTGCCAAAGAACTGTACTCAGAAGAATACCTTGCTAAAGAACTATTTGCCAAGAAGAAACCTTACTTGAACTATTATTTTTCCTTCCAAAGAGTATTTATTAAGACTGTGGTATATTTTTGTCGTTATTTGGTCTTGTGCTAAGCCTTATATAAAAATACTATTTTTATAATAACTTCTGTGTCGTGTCCATCTGTAGTGTATTCCCTTTATTACTGTATGTGGTCATAAATGCTTAACACACTGCCTCTGAGATAAGCCTGTCTGCTCTGCCAAGCTACCAAGGGGGTAGCAGGGGTTATCTGAGTGTGTAATCCCCTTTCCCTGACTAGAGTTGGTGGGTCCCTATTTGTCAGAAGTGTATACCTCTGCCAACTAGAGACCGCCGGTTCTAACATTGGTGGTCAGCGGTGAGGATTGAACTTTGCATTTATGACTCATGTGCAGTGATTAGTGTACGCTACATAGTGAAAGCAGACCATAACGCAGCCACAATCTGTTTTTGGTAGGATATTCTATTTTTGTTCTCCGCTTTCCTGGAGCTTATTTTTTTAAACACTGCCAGTTTTGACCATGGAGAATGCCGGAGCTACTACACCTGTGGAGATTGTTGTGGGGGAATTTGATAAGGAGAAGATAGATTCCTACACGCTAAAAGATCTAAAAGGATTTTGCAAGCAGTTTAAAGTTCCTACCACAGGTGTCTCAAAGAAAGAGGGCTTCCTCAAAGCGCTGAAGGCCTGGTTAGAGGCCAGAAATCCCTCTGATCCGGTGGTGGTACCGGAAGAGGAAGAAGAAGAGGAAGAGGAAGAGCCCACAGGTGGGCCAGTGTCATCTCCAGGCAGTAGTGCGTCCTCTAGGAGCCTTTCCCCCGAAGAATTAGAAGACAGGGAGAAGGAGAGGGGGTACAAGTTAGAAATGGCAAAACTTAAATTAGGAGGGCAGTTGGAATTAGAGAATGCAAGAAGCAAGAGAGAAGCTGAAATGGAGAGCAAAAGATTAGATTTTGAGAGAGAGAAATTAGCGTTTGAACGTGAGAAGATGGTGAGGGAGATGGAGCTTAAAACTAAGAGTTTAGAGTTGAATCCCTCTGGTGGCAGCACTCCATCTGTGCCTGCAGAAAGTAGGTTTTATTTTCCTAAAGATGTGATCAAGGATTACAGTAAGAATGAAGATATTAGCCAATGGTTTAAAGCGTATGAGTTAGCATTGTTGGCCCACCGGGTCCCTGAGAAGGATTGGGGAACGGGGTTGTGGAGCCGCTTTACAAACGAGGGGAGAGATACCTTGTTGAGCCTTCCTGCTGAGGATAGGATGTCTTATACTCATATGAAAGATGCTTTAATGCTGAGATATGGCTTAACTCCAGAAAAGTACAGACAAACCTTTAGAGAATGTAAGAAGTTGCCTGGTACTACGTGGGTTGAATATGTGTCTTTTTTCTGCAGAACCATGGATGGTTGGATAAAGGGTAGCAAGGTTGATAGTTATGATGCTCTTTATGATTTGTTTGCTTGGAAGCACTTGTCTAATAACTGTTTTCCAGAGCTACGCCAGCACCTTGTTGATAGCAAGCTATCTAACCCTAGAAAACTTGCTGAGGAGGCGGACCGCTGGGTCAGTACCAGGGTCCACAAGGGTCCAGTGGGAGACTCAGCCAAAGGTGGGCAGGGTCCCCAGCAGAAGAGTGGGGGGGACAGGGGTAAACAGAGGGAGTTTCAGAAAGGGCCCCAAAGTAGTCCCCAAGGGAACCAAGGGAAGGGTTCCCAGCCTCCCCCTGTAAAGAAGCCAGAGGCCCCGACAGGTAAACCTGTTCACAGGGGCCCCATGACCTGCTATGCCTGTAAGCAGGTGGGACACCGTTATTATGATCCCCAGTGTCCCATGAAGGATTCGAATGCACCGCCGCGTGCACCCCCTCGTCAGGTAGCGAGTGTAGCCCTGGGAGGGGATGAGATGGGTGCCCCCGGTGGGTGGGGTCCCGCAGAAATGTCCCTGGTCTCTTTAGGAGACGTGGAAATGGTCCCTCCAACCCCTCTGCCTAGTAACACTAAGAAATATAGGCAGTGGGTGACCATTAATGGCCATAGGGTGGAAGCTCTCAGAGACACCGGAGCGAGTGTGACAGCTGTCAAGTGTCACTTGGTGTCCAGAGAGCAGGTGGTCCCTCATGCATTCTACCCCGTTGTAGCTGCTGACAACTCACAGAGTCAGTGTGAGGTAGCTCAAGTTCCCTTTGAGTGGGGGGGGGTCTCAGGTACTGTTCAGGTTGCTGTGAGGCCCGCCATGCCTGTTGATTGTCTCTTGGGCAATGATTTGGAGGACTCCCCTTGGGCTAAGGTGGAGAGAAAATCGCATCTGGAAATGTTGGGTCTGCCTGAGTGGGTGTGTGCGACCAGCCGGTCCATGTCAGTCAGTAAGGGTGTTTATGGGGGCCCGGAGCCTGAAAGTATGGCCCAGGTCCCAACCGTGAAGAGAAGAGGCAGGGGGCGCGGGAAACCGTCCCCCATCGTTCCCGCGGTCCAGGAGGGAGCAGACTCTGAGGGGGATGCCCTGGAACCGACAGGAGAACAAGTGGCCGAACTGGGAGACCTGCCCGAGCTGACCCATTGGCAGCAGGATGGTGGTCCCTCCAGGGAGGAATTTTGTGCTGAACAGAAAGTGTGCCCTTCTCTTGTGGGTATGAGGCAGCAGGCCTCAGCCCAAACGACAGGTGATCAGTCAGGATCACATTGGGTCTACTGGGAGAACGACCTCCTGTATAGCGAGCCTAAGGCTGCTGAGCCTGGGTCAGCCCGTGTGCTGGTGGTACCCCAGCGCTTCAGAGCCTTCCTACTGGGGTTGGCTCATGACGTTCCGTTAGCTGGACATCTGGGGCAGGACAAGACCTATGACAGGCTTGTCACCCATTTTTATTGGCCCCAGATGAGAAGGGATTCAGATATCCATTGTAGGACCTGTCAAACTTGCCAGGCAAGTGGGAAAAGTGGGCGAAAGCAGAAGGCTCCCCTCCAACCTTTTCCCGTCGTCAGTACCCCCTTTGAGCGAGTGGGAATTGACATTGTGGGGCCACTGGACCCCAAGACAGCCATGGGCAACAGGTTTATCCTGGTCTTGGTGGACCATGCCACCCGGTACCCGGAAGCCATCCCTCTCCGAACAGTGACGGCCCCCGTGGTGGGACGGGCACTGATGGGTGTTTTCTCCCGCATGGGGTTCCCCAGAGAGGTGGTGTCAGACCGGGGCACCAACTTCATTTCGAATTATATGAAGTCTCTGTGGAAGGAGTGTGGGGTAACCTACAAGTTTACCACTCCTTACCACCCTCAAGGTAACGGGCTGGTTGAGAGATTCAACCGGACCCTAAAAGGCATGATCATGGGTCTTGAAGAACCAATGAGGCGTAAATGGGACGTCCTCTTGCCATGCCTGCTGTTTGCTTACCGTGAGGTGCCACAGAAGTCTCTAGGGTTCAGCCCCTTTGAGCTTTTGTATGGTCACCCGGTAAGAGGACCTTTGAGTCTGGTCAAAGAAGGCTGGGCGCAATCTCCCAGGAAACCTCCCCAGGATGTATATAGTTACATGCTGGCCTTTAGGAACCAGACTCGGCGCTTCAGAGATCTTGCTCAGGCAAATCTGGAGGCCAGCCAGGAAGAGATGAAGCGGTGGTACGATCAGAATGCCACTCTGGTTGAGCTTCAACCTGGTCAGAAAGTTTGGGTCATGGCCCCTGTGGAACCTTGTGCGCTCAAGGACAGGTGGACCGGACCATTTGAGGTTGTGGAGAAAAAGAGCGATGTCACCTACTTGGTGGACTTGAAGTCTCCCAGGAACCCCTTAAGGGTCCTGCATGTCAACCGGTTAAAGCCCCACTTAGAAAGGTCCGAAGTGGGCATGCTCCTTGCCACAGATGCTGGGATGGAGGAGGAGAGTGAGCCTCTTCCTGACCTCCTGTGTGCGAAGGAAAAAGATGGGTCAGTGGATGGTGTTGTCCTCTCTGACACACTGACCCCTGAGCAGCAGCAAGATTGTCGCCATCTGTTGGTACAATTCCCTGATCTGTTCTCCTTAATCCCTGGTGTCACTCAGTGGTGTGTCCATGATGTGGACACTGGGGACAGCACTCCTGTGAGGCACAAGGCCTACAGGGTGACTGAAAAGGTCAGAGCATATATCAAGGAGGAGGTCTCCAAGATGTTTGCCTTAGGGGTGGTTGAGTCCTCTAGCAGTCCTTGGGCCAGCCCAGTGGTCTTGGTCCCAAAGGCTGCAGCGCCTGGTGCTTCACCAGAACTTCGGTTCTGTGTGGATTACCGAGGACTCAATTTGGTCACCAAGACTGACGCGCACCCCATCCCCAGAGCTGATGAGCTCATCGATCGGTTGGGGGCTGCCCGGTACCTTAGTACGTTTGATCTAACGTCTGGGTACTGGCAGATCGCCTTGACTGATGGGGCAAAAGAGAGGTCTGCATTCTCCACCCCAGATGGGCACTACCAGTTCCGTGTGATGCCCTTTGGGATGAAGAATGCCCCTGCCACATTCCAGAGGTTGGTTAACCAGGTATTGGCCGGGCTGGAAGATTTCAGCGCCGCCTACCTGGACGATATAGCAGTGTTCAGCGCCAGCTGGGAGGAACACTTGCGCCTCCTCCAGGAAGTGTTGTTGGCCCTGCGCAGAGCAGGCCTCACAATCAAGGCTAGTAAGTGCCAGATTGGGCAGGGTTCAGTGGTGTACTTGGGGCACCAAGTAGGGAGTGGCAAGGTGGCCCCCCTGCAACCCAAGATAGATACCATCCTGGCTTGGGAACCGCCCAAAACCCAGACTCAGGTGAGAGCCTTCTTGTGTCTCACGGGTTACTACAGGAGGTTTGTCAAGGGGTATGGCAACATTGTGCACCCCTTGACCTCGCTGACTTCCAGGAAGCAGCCGAGACTTGTGATCTGGACTGACGCCTGTCAGAACGCCTTTGACACCCTGAAAACTGCAATGTGAACAGCACCGGTCCTCCAGGCACCCGACTTTTCAAAAGAATTCATTGTCCAGACAGACGCTTCAGAGCATGGTGTGGGGGCTGTTCTAGCACAGATGAATGAGGAGGGCCGAGACTTACCTGTAGCCTTCATCAGCCGGAGGTTACTTCCCAGGGAACAAAGGTGGAGTGCGATAGAGCGTGAGGCATTTGCTGTGGTCTGGGCGCTGAAGAAGCTAAGACCCTACCTGTTTGGGACTCACTTCCGGGTTCAGACAGACCACAGGCCCCTCAGATGGTTAATGCAGATGAGGGGTGAGAACCCAAAGCTGTTGAGGTGGTCCATTTCCCTACAGGGGATGGACTTTACGGTGGAACACCGCCCTGGTACAGATCACGCCAATGCTGATGGTCTGTCCAGATTTTTCCGCCTTAGTGATGAGGACTCCCTGGGTGAAGGGTAGTTCTCCCCACATTTCAGCTGGAGGGGACACGTGTTAGACCTGGCATCATTGGCATGAGTCTCTCCTCCATTTTTTTCTGTTTGCCTCCTCTGTTTACGATGTTTTTGCTGGTTTATTGCTTTGGGCACTGTGCCACTGCTGATCAGTGCCACAGTGCAAGTGCTCCCTATGTTAAATTGTTACATTGATTGGTGTTACCATGATTGGCTTGGTTGACTTACTGTTCAGACCCTAGTCTAGTGCACTGCGTGTGCCAAGGGCGTGTAAGTTAACTGCTGCTGGTGGGCTTGCAGCACTGGTTGTGCCACCCACAGAAGCAGCATGTAAAATGTGTCTCAGGCCTGCCACCGCAGCGCCTGCGTGCAGTCCCTGACTGCCATGTCGACTTGGTAAGGAAACCTACTTACCAGTCTCTAAACCTTCACTTTGCCACATTTCAGACACCTCTATGGTAGGCCCTAGGGCAGGGTGCATTGTTGGTAAAAGGTAGGTCATGCCCTGATGTGTGTGGCATGACCTAATAGTGAATTACAGCCATTTTCGTTTTCACTATTGAAGGGCTACCTGCCTCCAATAGGCCAGACTGGGCAGACTGATTATTAACTCCATTATAATCTATCTAACTCAGGGAGCATGGTAGCAAGTCGAGTTTAGTATCCCTGAACTCAGAATTTAATAACACACCCTTTAGGATGGATGGTTTTTAAATTCTATGTTTGAAAATAGCACTTTTAGAAAGTGGCTATTTTCTTGTCCAACTATCTACCGGTCTCTGCTGGTTTGGTGTGTGTGTCAGGGGCTGGGTGGCTCCAGAGGTCTGAATGAGTCAGTGTGGGGTGAATGGGGCGTTTACACATAGAGTGAGGGAAGAGTAGCCTGCCCTGCCTGACACAATACTGGCTCCGCCTCCTGCTGGGCGACTGATAGCCCTGCTCCTGCCAGTGACAATACTGGCTCCGCCTCCTGCTGGGCGGCTGAGGACCCTGCCCTGCTCAGTGAATAGGCCAGGTGCCTCTGCCTGGCAACACCCACAACAAACCTGAGATGGTGGGAATTTCCCTGCTTGGACAAAGGGAACAAAGGAGAAATGGGGTATAAGAGAAGGACCCCTGAACCAAGAACTCAGATCACTTCTGACAAGGAAACCTGTACCAAGGACAAGAAGCCTGCTGATCTAAGGACTTGCCTCCCCTTTCTGCCAGAGTGCTGTTTTGCTGTGGAGGAACCTGAAAGCTGCTTCTTTATTTTTGCCAAGGAACAAGGAGAGAGGAACTTGGTGTGTACTCTCTGAACACTTGCTAGGAAATCTCCAAGGACTGGAAGAGTGCCAGTCTCCTGCTGAAGTCACAGGGCCAAAGGACTTCACCATTTGCTGAATTGCTGGAAAGTGTTGTTTCCAGTACACAAGGGAAAATCTGCAGTCTCGACGCCAGCAGCAACGCCAGTGAGCAGTGGGTATCGGCCCCGGCTCCAAGTGACCCCGTCTCGACGCCGGTATCGACGCCAGTGAGGAGTGAGTATCGGCTCTACCTCCAAGCGACCCCGTCCTGACGCCGCTGCTGATCGCATCGACTCGACGCCCTTCTCGACGCCGTGAGCGCTGCTCCGGCCCGACATCCCTCGACACCACTGCGGATTGACCCGACTCCGAGGCACGATCGACGCCGACCTCGACGCCGACATCTCGACGCCGTGGATCCTCGTTTTCGTCGTTTCTCAAGGTACTGTACTTGTGGGGTCTGTTGCAACTCCAGGCTCGACGTAGCGCTCCTCGCGGTCGACGCCGAACCTTGGGAATCTTGTAGACTCGACGTCGTGTGACTCCTGTGGGGGTTACATTGTTGCCAAAGAACTGTACTCAGAAGAATACCTTGCTAAAGAACTATTTGCCAAGAAGAAACCTTACTTGAACTATTATTTTTCCTTCCAAAGAGTATTTATTAAGACTGTGGTATATTTTTGTCGTTATTTGGTCTTGTGCTAAGCCTTATATAAAAATACTATTTTTATAATAACTTCTGTGTCGTGTCCATCTGTAGTGTATTCCCTTTATTACTGTATGTGGTCATAAATGCTTAACACACTGCCTCTGAGATAAGCCTGTCTGCTCTGCCAAGCTACCAAGGGGGTAGCAGGGGTTATCTGAGTGTGTAATCCCCTTTCCCTGACTAGAGTTGGTGGGTCCCTATTTGTCAGAAGTGTATACCTCTGCCAACTAGAGACCGCCGGTTCTAACAAGTATCCAATGTCTTAGCGGATTCCCTGAGCAGGTCCTCTTCTTCGACCCACGAGTGGGAGTTACACCAACCAACTCTAGAGAGGATATTCCAACAATGGGGTCGTTCGCGGCTGGATCTCTTTGCTACTCCGGAGAACCGGAAATGCCGCAATTACGCAAGCTGGCATCCCCATAAAGAATCGCAGGGAAATGCCCTTTTGATGAACTGGTGCAATCTATTTGCGTACGCTTTTCCTCCAATTCCCCTCATACCTCGGGTACTTTGGAAGATGAAGAGACAACCTTGCCACCTGATTCTAATAGCCCCACGCTGGCCCCGACAAGCGTGGTTCTCAGAACTGCTCCTGCTGTCCCAATGCCAACCAATCCTCCTGCAACATCGGGCAGATCTGCTCACGATGAGTGAAGGGAGAATCTGTCATCCGAATCCCTCCTCACTGAGCTTATCGGCCTGGATTCTGAACACCATGAGTTCGCCCATTTAGACATCCCACAGGATTGTAGGGATATTTTGGCCCAAGCAAGAGCACCTTCTACGATCAGGACGTTCAAGTTTAAATGGAAAAGGTTCTGCCACTGGTGTGCTTCTAATGGAGTCCACCCGATACATTCCACGGCGCACCAATTACTACCATTCTTCTTGCACCTAGCTAGTTCTGGACTGTCTCACGCAACCTTGCGGGTTTTCCTAGCGGCAATTTCCCGTTTCCGACAGGATGGATCAAATTCCCTTTGTTCCTCAAGAATAATCCGTCAATTCTTTAAAGGCTTGTTTCGAAAATTTCCGCCAATTCGACGCCCTCCTCCGTTGTGGCATCTTAACATTGTGTTGGCGCAATTAATGAGACCACCGTTCGAGCCCATTCACAAGGCTGACTTAAAATATCTATCTTGGAAGGTGGCCCTACTTCTGGCACTAACGTCTGCACGTCGTGTCAGTGACATTCATGCTTTTACCATCAAACCTCCGTTCCTGCAGTTCAAACCGGATGCTGTAGTGTTGCGTACCAATCCATCATTCCTACCCAAGGTGCCTACTGATTTTCATATTAACGAGCCAGTGATATTAAAGACTTTCTTTGCTAATCCTCAGACACCTGCAGAGCAAAGATTGCATTCTTTGGACGTGAAGCGATGTTTAAAGTTCTACATCAGTAAGACAGCTTCGTTTCGAAAATCTGATCAACTCTTTATAGCGTATGGACGCTGTCATAAAGGACGTCAGGTTACTAAGCCGACGATTGCACGCTGGATTTCGGCAGCTATTGTTTTCTGCCACCAAAAGGCAAACAAACCTCTGCAGTCTTCAGTGAGAGCACACTCGACTAGGGCAGTATCATCATCTACTGCCTTATTTGCTGGAGTACCTGTGCAACACATCTGCAGAGCAGCTACGTGGTCGACCAGACACACGTTTACTAAGCACTACTGCTTGGCAACTTTAAGCGAGGAGGACGCTGCAGTGGGACAGGCAGTGCTACGCAATCTTTTTAAATAAGGTGAGCCTCTTCCTTCCCTCCTCCATATTGTTTCCATTTACTGTTGAAATAATGGTTCTTTTACACTTATATAGATATTCAATAATATCATATATATAAGAATATTGATTAGCATTACAACTGTTTAGTGCTCTTATAACTTGGAAACAATAATAATTGTTACTGCTAGCTATTCTATATTCAAGCATGTGAATCTATGAAAGACACCCTAATACTGGAGAAGAACAATTGTTACTTACCTGTAAACAGGTGGTTCTCCAGTATTGGTGTCTTTCATAGATTCACATGCGACCCTCCCTCCTCCCTTCAGAGGCTCTCTTCTCCTCATACACTCTAAAGTCACTTTGGTGCGACGAAAATCTGAGGTGAGGAGCTGTGAGGAGAAGGTTCTAGAGAGGAGCTGGCGCCTGATTGGCCGAAGTTTGGACTAACATAATGACAGTGATAGACTGCGAATGTCTTTTTTCTCTTTCCATGTATCTCTATGGAGATTTCATATAGGGACATTCTTGATGTTTATCACTTACTTATATCTCTGTTTTTATATGATTACTTATGTATATATATTATATATATATATATATATTATGACTGTATATATATATTGCTATATTATTTACCGTGGGACTCCCACTCCGACGACGGGGAATATTCAAGCATGTGAATCTATGAAAGACACCAATACTGGAGAACCACCTGTTTACAGGTAAGTAACAATTGTTCTTCTACTATATCTCCTGTTTTACATCAAAGGTTAATGCTTTGTCTTTAATTCTTTAATTCATTAAGTGGGTTGCTCCCGGGTTCTCCCGATTCCAATACAGATTGCTCACCTTCTGTATGTCCTGAAGATGATCTCAAGTTCATGAGATCGAAACGCTGTCGACCCCCTACAACAGTAACTCCTTACTCTTTGTAAAACTCTTGTGAAGTACATAATACTGTTGTCAATGCGATGTCTTTTTAATTCACTCTCACTTTATCACGTCACGCTTATTGTCACTTCTTGTGTGAGCACCTGAATACTATAATAATTATTTGTTATTCTAACAAAAATAAATTACAATTCCACGTGACCTACATGTTCCCATGTACATCACTTACCTCTCCCAGTAAGATTAATTGTCAACAAAAAACTTGTCTCATTGTGTCTCCCCTTGGGATCACTACTTACCCTTCTGGACCTTTTTGGCCATACTGAACCACTGTTGTCCATAAACCTATACTTACCCCAGGTTAACATATTGGGGTACCCTTGTTCTCCTATACTTCTTTTCTTTCATTCTTGGCAAAAGAGGTTGGAGCATGGATGGCAGGCAGAAGCCACATGCAGGTCAATTGTCATGCGCACCCTATAAATGGCCTAGATTCTTATTAAACATGGAATAACATTATAATTGAATAAATCACACAAACGTGTTATATACCTACCATTTATAGCTAAGCCCCAGTTCAGCTTCAACTTAATGCTGTATGTTTGTGAAAGTGCATGGACCAATATATGTATTTTACACTTGTCAACTTGAACTGATCATTTTATGTTTAGTCAGTACCACAGATTGATGCACAAGTACTAACCAACTTTTAGAAATTGCCTGTTGCTTGTCTCGTTCATGCTGCAACTGTGCCTTTTATCTTCAAATAAGGACTGCCTTGCATAAACCTGCTTGCAACTCCATGACCCAAATATATTTCAGTTTTGTGCAGAACTATCTAAATCTGTCACACCACAAAAATAAAACATAATTTCCAACCATTTGAAATTATGTGATTTATTTACCAGTTCCAATAACCAATTGCAGAAGAGCTGTTTTTCTTGAAAGGAAATCAAGTTGCTTTTTTGTAGCACTGGAAATTTGAGAGCGATGGATATGGCCTTGTTACATTTTGCCAAGTTGTTACCCTGTCGAGAATGGGTAGTCTTGTTCTGTGCCCGTCTCACACCTACCTACTGCAGAAATTCTGCAAAGTTTGTGATGTACTGTATTTTAACACAATAACACAGGGTAGCGTTGTTGTTAAAATGCTCTTAGGTCTGGGAGACTGATGAAATTCAGAGTTATGCTATGTATGAAATGAAAGATCATGTGTCCTTACTTAGAGCTGGCTCCTTTAAGGTGAGGTTACAGTGAATAGGTGAGCCAACAAGTCAGTGTTACTCTATACAAGAAGCCCAACTAGGCTGTTGCCAGTGTGCCATGATGGCAGCGTAACATGTCTAGAATATGCAAATTTTTAATTAGTGAGTGTAGTCTAGTGCAGATTCTGATTGCAGGCCATACATAGTCTGTGGTGTCTCTCACAGTTCCTACGTCTCCCCACTTGGGTAATTTTTCTATGCAAACTAGCATTATTTCCTTCTGACGGCCAATATTTTCTGGAAAGTGCTAGTTGGAATTGGAATGTCATGTGCCATTTTCTTGAGAGTTATATTTATCACTGTTTCCTTCTGATACTGAATTGTTTACACTTATTTGATATGGAGCTGATCACTCTTATTTTGAAATAATAGTCCAATCTTTGTGTGGGTGTTCTGGTTGTATTGACTTCAGGGTGAGCTGTATGGTTGCACTGCTGAATATGAGGGTGGTTTAGATATAGTTATGCCAACAATACGAACATGAGAAACACATTAAGTGGTGTGAGGGCTAAGTAAGCCTACTTCACATAAAAGAGCGGGCTCACCTCTGTAGAGAGCAGACAGCTAAAGCAATCACATCTACATGGAAATGTTCTGCATATGAAATATTATGCCTGGTGGAGTAGACCGGAGGCGGAGTGAGGCTGTTCAATCCTTGGGTAAAGGGAACTTTAGGCTGGCCAAAGGCAACATTGTTTTATGTATAGCTTACAAACGCATGAACCTTCTGCCTAAATCAGGAGTGTTTGCATGTGAACTCAGAATGCACTAAAATGTACTCATGTTAGACCTACTAAATATATGTTGAAGTCTTAAGATCTGATGTCACTTCTTGTAAAGTCATGGGTTGTGATGCCACTTCCTGTGAAGTACGATATCACATGCCCTGCTGTCACATGCTGTGATGTCACTTGCATACTGCCTAACTTGGTTAGTCTCCCCCACTTTTTTTTAGGACTTGTGCCCTGCTGTGCACCAATCTGTTCTACTTTGAATGTGTTCCTGCTACAACAAAAATGTAAAGTGTGCAGCTGCTCCTTCAAGCCAAATCTGCTCTATACCCAATACTTAAAACATGTCACAAACATGTGAGGTCAGCATTGCCGTCAAATAGGGAAGAGCTTTGATTTCAGAGCGTGTTCTTTTTTATTGGCTACTCCGCCCATCCCATTGTTATTTAGGACACCGTTTTGCTGACACAGTTGCTGATACGCTTTTGTTGGGGCTGATGCAGTCTTCCTAAATAGGATTGTAGAACTTGATAGTTTGTTATAATTATGATGATGTTATGTACACCTGCAGCATGGTGCAAATCGAAATTGCAAAGAGGCTGCTGTTTTACGCCCTTTTCTGACGTTCCAGGCTTGATTATCTCCAGAGATGAAAGAAGCATTTCATTTGCTGTTTTGCGCACACGCTGCTCCGGTTTTGTTTATTAGAGTATACACACTTACTGTCACATAGAGAAATGATAGTTCTGGCAAAGCGTAAGATTCACCTAAGCACATCTTGGACGCAAGCTGTGAAGGTGCGCAGTTATTGTGGTGGCGTGGTAGAGGACACGTGTTGCTTTCCTGGGTACTTTAGTCTGCTGGAGTGCGCCACAAGAAGCCGCTAAGTGGGCACCGCTGGGGATGCATGCATGGGTTTCTGTATGACCCTTGCAGTGGGGCATGCGGCGGCAGCAGTCAGTCTATCTGGAGAGGTCAAGCGATGTTGGTTATTTGTGGCTGGTGGGTCTGAATATGATTATGCCGGAGCAGGAAACAGCTGCCATTCAACAGGAGCACTTGGCAAAAGCGTACAGTGCCGTCTAATATGGGTCTCCTTCTGTCGTTGTGCTGGGTGTATTGCAGTGTGTAGTCTGCCGATACAAACCTGACATTCACAGTCCAAGGCCGAAAGAAGAGCAGATACAGGAAATTTCTACAGACTGGACCAGCAACTTGGTTTTAGGGGTGCAACCTAAGCTAGTTCATGGAAAGGGGCCTCAGACCCTCAGGGAGAGCGGGGGCGGGGAGGGGGACTGCTCAACCCAATACACTTCTGTATTTTAAGGGGCACCTTATAGCAACATCTCCGTATTTTGTAACAGATCCTGATAATTTAGTACACACCACCAGGGGAGTAACCAAAAAACTAAAATACCTGCCACTTGATCCGTAACTCTAATGCCATGGGGTGAAGGAGGTGAGTAAACCTTACTCACACTTTATTAGGTCCCTTCATCCCACTTCTGTTCATCTAGCATGCTTCCTTCCTATCTTTATCATTTGGTCTGTCCATCCTTTCATCATTACTCTTCCACCCATCCTTCAGTCCTTCCACTCACACTTCCAGCCATTCATTCATCATTTTCCCATCCATACATCCCTTCTTTTTTAACCATCCATCATTTCACTCTCAATTTATGAATTCTATGTCAGGACCGGAGGCTCAGATTATGCCTTCTTCCTTCGCTTTATTTTCACAGCAGCACATTTTCAAACACTTATAACAACTACATTTCCCACGAACAATAGGGAAAGAAAAAGTCTCAAACAGGAGTCCTTCCTCTCTGTCTGCACTCTAGTTAGCCAGCATAGTCCCTCCACGCTGTTTCCTCTTCCTCTTTCTTCACTGCTCAGCAGCAGATAAGTCTATTTTCTTTTGCGTCTCCTGTTCTGGGGGTGTTATTTGGCTAATTTGGTGGCGTTTGGCTAGCGCTTGTGTAATTTTCTGTTTTCTACAGATTCCCTTTAGTCACAGGAAATTTTAAATGTACCTTACGTGACTGTTTCCCTACGAGGTGCGGTGTGGTCTTCCCGCCGCCAGGGGGCGCAGTGCACTCACTATGGGCAGCACAAGTCAGGCACTGGCATTAGAGTTCCTGACGAGTGCTGCCCGGTGAGAGCTCAGCCTTGCCTCCTCCCACTCTGTTTACGCCCTGTGGGGTCTGTATCTTCCCTATTTAGCTATGAATGCCCCATTGAGGGTCTGTTGCTTTTTCTGAACACCCTACGGGGTCGCAATTGCACCGGGACTTGTGGTGCCTGTGGGACACTGTCCCGGGTGGCTGCTGTGACCAGAGGGCTGGTGTGTCCCTAGGGCTCTGCCCATTAATTGTGTGCCATTGGCCACCCCTGATTTGTCTGGGCTCCCACCCAGTTTGAAAACGGAGCGCCTACAGTGCCTTTAAACTAGTGCTTTCAGCACCAAGCTGCCTGTGCTCCTAATACTTACCTATACTGTACCTGTGCTTACCTAAGTCATGCAGTCGGAGCAAGATCAGTACCAGGAGGAGGATCCCTTAGCGTACCTCCCCTGAGATGATGACTTTTACCAAGCGGTGGATGACTCCATCTATAGGGCTGTCAACCAGGCCATGGAGTCTTTGGAGCAACGCCTGTCTGCGCAGATTGCGAAGGAATGCGCAAAGTGGGCTGCTCCCGCGCCATCTACCCCTAAGCCCCCTCCTACGGCTCAACCTACTGGTTCCCCCCCTGCTAAGAAACCATGTCCTCAAGGGGTAGATGTAGATGCCTTTGCCCGCCTAAAGCAGGCGTTTTTGGTGCAGGTGCCTCCGCAGCCTGACACGGCGCCCCCCGCGGACCCGACCCCAACGCCTCTGCGTACCGCTTCTCTGGACCCCTTTGATAATGGTGACTCCCCCGGGGACACGGATGAGGAAGCGGGCTCCTCTAGGTCTTGGCTCCCGACACCCACTCCTGCCCCAGTGGGGGCTTCCGATATGTTGGATCTGGACAACATTGTTCACCCCAGATCTTCAGATTGGGTTCCCGGGGATAAAGTAGCCCAGTATGTGGTGAGCCGTCTGCGCAAGCCTATGCACAAGGATGCTTGCAACCGCCTACGGGCAGAGTGCCCCCGCCCTAGTTTGGAGGGAAATTTTGAATTAACACCCAAGATTGACCTCAACATTGCAACCTTCCTAGTGAAATTCGTACGGGACCCTAAGAAGGGTATTGATCGTTCCTGGCGTACGTGCCAGGATAAACTGCTAGATGCAGTGGGGCCTGTCACCAAAATTCTAGACATGGCCGAAGAGGCCAAGGTGTCAAGTGCCCTTATCTCCCTAGAGGTTCTCTCCAGCTGGGCGCAGTGCGCGATTGTGTTAATTGGTAATGCGAATTGCGCGCACTCCACAGAGAGGAGGTGGTCCCTTTTAATGAAGGTGGACCCCAAGTTAGGCGACCTGGCTTCCTCGGAGGCAGGCGCTGCAGCCCAGGGGGGCTTATTAGGTGACCCGTTCGTCAAGCAGTAGGGAAAGATTGTGGTGACTTTCACCTCTCTGGACAGGGCCCAGTCAAACATCAAAGGTCTTTACCCCCCGGGTTTTCCAAGGGGCAGGTCGTGGTAGAGGCTGCACGACCGGCCGCGTCTCCAACTCTGACAGGGGGCAAGGCTCCAGGTGAGGGCAATATCAAGACAATGCACGCTTCAACAATTTCTACCCCACCAGAGGCCAAAGAGGCCAGCAACAGGGTGCTGGAAGAGGCGAGTGTAATACCCTCGACGAGCTTGCAAGTGGGGGGGCGCTTGGCGCAGGTTATCCCGGCGTGGGTTTCACTCATGAGCGACGCTTGGGTGCTGCAGATGGTCCAGGGCTTCGAGTTGGAGTTTCATGGCCGTCCTCGTCAGCTAACCCGTCCCCGTCCCATCTCCTTCTCGCAGCGCGATACCGAGCTTGTGCGCGAAGAGGTCTCCACCCTCCTCCACAAAGGGGCAATTTGCCGCACATCAGAGCATCCCGGTGGGTTCCTCAGCAATCTTTTCTTAGTCGACAAGGTAGACGGCGGCCGGCTCCCGGTTATCAACTTGAAAAGTTTCAACGAGTGGGTGGTTTACCGCCACCTAAAAATAGAGGGGATCCATCTCCTCCACGATGTGCTGAGACCACTCGACTGAATGGTCCGGTTCGACCTGAAGGATGCGTACCTGACGGTCCCTATCTTTCCCCCTCATAGGCGTTTTCTGCAATTCAGGTGGGAAGGTCAGGTTTTCAAATTCACCACGTTCCCTTTCGGGCTATCCTCCACTGCGTGGTGCTTCACAGAGGTTCTCAGACCGGCAGTGGAGTTCCTGCGGCCGCAGGGTGTTCAAATGATCGTCTACCTGGACGACATGCTCTTCCTGGATCAGTGCCCCAGAAGGCTATCCAGCCAGTTGAGGACTGCGGTTGGCCTCCTCCGGGGACTGGGTTTTGTCATAAACGCAAAGAAGTCCCTGTTGGTTCCGCTCTAGGGTGCAACCTTTTTAGGCTTCAATGTGGACTCCGTGTCTTCCACTCTGAGTCTGCCCGCCAGGAAGATAGCGGAGATCAGACACAAATTGCGCCAGACCTTGGCGAAGACACAGATTTCCTTGCGCCAACTTGCGCGTATCGTAGGTCTTCTCTCGTCCTTGATACAGGCCATTTTATTCCGGCCCTTTGCACTACCGGGCCATGCAGCGCCTGAAGGTGCATCACCTCAGGAAGGGTTTGACGTACTCTCAATCGATACCTCTGACGGACTATGTGAGGAACGAGATTGAATGGTGGCTCACCCACATGGAGGTGTGGAATGGTCGGGCAATATTCAGTTCAGCGCCGGATATTTTCATCAAATCCGACGCCAGCCGCTCCGTTTGGGGAGCAAGGTGCGGAGAGTTCTCCATGTGTGGAGTCTGGTCCACTCACGAACAGTCATTGCACATCAACTACCTGGAACTGCTGGCAGGGTCGTTTGCAATGCAGTGCTGGACAAAGGACAGGGTACAATCCTGCGTCCTTCTCATCTCTGCGGTCCGGTACATCAACCACCTAGGTGGTAACAGATCCAGGATGTTGGCGGACCTAGCCAAGGATTTTTGGCACTTCTGCCTAGACAACTAGATCTCTGCAATGGCGGAGTACCCTCTGGGGCGGGAGAACGAGGTGGCCGACTGGCACTCTCATCACCTCCTGGATGCCAACGTGTGGAAGCTGGACCCTCAGGTCTTCTCTCAGTTGTCTGAGAAATGGGGCCCCTTCTCGGTAGACCTTTTTGCGTCACGGCTAGATCATCAGTTACCAAGGTACTTCTGTTGGCGGCCAGATCCTCAGGCGGAGGCGACGGATGCGTTCCTCCAGGACTGGCAACGGGAGCACGGCTATTCCTTTCCCCCTTTCTCCATGATCACGCGAGTGTCCGCGTTGCTTCACAGCCAGCAGGCGGAGGTGGTGTTGATCACACCCTGGTAGAGGTCTCAAGTCTGGTTTCCAGTTCTTCTGGAACTTACTTGGAATTTTCCAATCCGACTTCCCCAACTTCCTCACATTCTCCTCAATCCCGATCTCGTTCCCCATCGGCTGGTAGTGGATGGAACATTGAGGATGATGGCCTGGTGGATCTCTGGCGTCAATGGTTGCTCCCAGGCCTTTCGGGAAAGGCTGAGGACTTGCTCACCAAGGCATGGGTGGACAGCACGACTAAGAGATACCGGTCAGCCTGGCACAGATGGCGTCGCTGGTGTGTGCGACGGAGTGTCAATCCCGTGGGGGCAGATGTAGTCCACATCCTTAACTTTCTGGCGAGTCTGGCGGAGGAGGGTCGGGCCTATAGGTCAATCAATTCCTTCCGCTCTACTATTTCGGCCGGTCATATTATGGTACAGGGCTCTCCGGTGGGCAAACATCCGTTGGCTTGCCGGCTTCTCAGAGGGATTCACCTCTCTCTCCCGCCGGAGCCTCAGTACTCCGTCCTGTGGGACGTGAACTGGGTGCTGAATCTTTTTCTTTCTTGGCAACCGAACAGATTTCTGTCCGGTAAAGAGGTAACGGCCAAATTGGCCATGCTGTTATGCCTGGTCTCGTGCAGACGTGTCTCTGACGTGAGGGCCTTAGACATCTCAGCCAGAGTGTTTTCCCCGGATGGGGTATCGTTCACAGTAAGTAGAAGGACCAAGACTAATACTAGGGTCATTTCGTACCCAGCGTTTCCAGATTCCCCTAAACTGTGTGTAGTGCAGTGCCTACCTACTTATGAAGAACTAACGGAGGAAACTCGCCCTCCGGGTGAGAAACAGCTGCTCATTGCACTACGTAAACCGTACAGAGCAGTCTCGTCCCCGACCATTGCAAGATGGGTGCGTTGGGTTATGCAGGAACCGGGGATTGATAATTAGCAGTTCGGTGCTCATTCAGCGAGAGGAACGATGGGCTCTAATGCTTTTTCCCTAGGTGCGCGTTTGGAAGATCTGATGTGTGCAGCCGATTGGTCCTCTGACTCCACCTTTAAAAGGTTTTATTTCAAACCAGTTCTAGAGGTGGCAAGGCTAGTAGTTGACAAGCTTTGAACTGGCATAATCTGAGCCGCCGGTCCTGACATAGAATGAGAATTTGCCTAGCTGTAGTGCTGGAAAGTTCCAATTCCATTAAGGACACGGAGACGAGGATTATCCCGCCCAATGACCTCTGCAGATGTGGACCCTCCCCTTTCTAATGTAAGTAAGGCATTCATGGGTCTTTCAAACTGTGGTAATGAGTTGTGAATGTTACTCATGTGTTATTGTTGCTTGTGCTATACTGCAATTGGTTCCAGCTTAGTACCTGTCTTGCAGGAAATTATGGTTCGAAACAAGAAGCGTGAAATCTGACAGGAATGGTTTGCACGAAGAAAGAGGAAGAGGAAACAGCGTGGAGGGACCATGCTGGCTGACTGGATTGATGACAGAGAGGAAGTACTCCTGTATGAGACTTTTACTTTCCCTATTGTTCATGAGAAATGTAGTTGTTAGAAGTGTTTGAAAATGTGCTACTGTGAAAATAAAGCGAAGGAAGAAGGCATAATCCTCGCCTCCGTGTACTTAATAGAATTGGAACTTAACAGCACTACAGCTAGGCAAATTCTCATTCACCATCTATCCACTCTTCCATTTATCCATCCAGCCTTTCATCATTTCAGCCATTCTTTCTTTCACCACCCAATGCAATGTTGTTTTACATTTCATCCATCAATTCTTTCCTTCTTGCATCCATCTTTTAATGTTTTTTTCCCTTCGTACTTTTCACAGTTTGTCTTCTTTTCATATGTTCTTCATTTCATTCTTCTTTCTAGACATCTCTCTCACACTCTCAGTACTGTAGCCAGTGTATTGTGGGCCGCACTGTAAGGAAGTAAATAGCCCCCCCGGCTCCAATTTGATTGCGAAACTACAGCAATAAACATGGTTCAGTGCACCCCGTACGCCACTGCACATGCTGTATCAATTGACACTATGCCCCTGCACACTCTTTCATTATCCTTCTCTCATCATTTCTCCTTTTAGGCCTCCTTTACGGTCATTGGCTTTCTACCTCTGACCTCTGTTATGGCTTTACTTTTTATGAGCATTGTTCTGCAGACAGAACAAGCTCATAAATACTTATAGGTGTCAACACCACCCTCGCTTAATCTGTGATGGGGGGGTTAACGACGCCACTGCACACCACTGCATGCCTATGCAAGTAAGCATTGTTATACGACACACCACACACAATTACATACTTATAAAATATATGCCTTTTGATGACTGCTGGTTTCACTGTTGCAACTGTGATTGAAATATAAATAAAATAATATTTGACAAACAAATGAGCGATGGAATAACTTGGAGGAAAGAGAAGGAATGGAAAGATTGTATGCTTCTTTAGCTGTGGTTGTCAGGGTTGCAATTATCTAATTCAAGGTCACAGTTAGCCATTTTTTGCTATACTATATCATCTGTGCAGTACGCACTATGGTACAGACGAAACAAGTGTTGGCTTGTTTGTTTCTACCTTACATATAACTATGTTGCCATGCTCTAATAACTGTGTAACCTTTATATCGATGTAACCTGCAACTGTGGTTTGATACTCATATAAAGCGCTCTGACACCTCCGGGTCTAGCCAGCGCTATATAAAACCTTTTAAGATATTGCTGTGAAACTTGCTATACAGAAATAAAGAAGACTGATTGACGTCGAGTGTGGAGAATTCATTGACAGAAAATAAGGCCATATTAATCTGGATCTGTTTAAATTGTGTCATCAAGATATTTACACTCATCTACTATCTGTATTTTGGGTGAAAAGCGCCAAATGTGACTGGATCAGGGAGTGCTATTACCCATTATATTTGACACTATCGTCTGTGCAGTGCCCAGTCAGTAACTGTGTGGTGTCTTTCCTCCAGGAGGGTTGTATAAGATTATATCCTATACAACAAAGGGTTAGTTAAACGATTTTAATTGCACTATGGAAAATGTGAGGGAGTCACAAATTCTTGGCTTGCGCATCAATATAAAAAAAAGTCCAAAGCCTGCCCCACACACAAAAGATTAAAATAGATAGACTAGATTACAGTGGTGAAATTCTGCACTGACATTTGAAGCAAACAATTGATACAAAATGATGTGTTTGCACTGTCCCCTGCTATGCCGTTTTCTTTACTTTAAGTCATATTGCACAGCGCGAGTGCTGTTTTACATGTCTAAAAATATTGCATTGCATAGGCAAAAACTCTTGGCTTTGCCAGTGCTTGTTTCCATTTCCAGCTCTGGTTAAAAGAGATCTAGAAATATTCAAATGCATCTTGTTGCTGGCTAATTAGCAAGAGAAGTGTTATATGACTTTTCGCCACCAGGCACGTGTCCCCATGCAAATAAATAAACTGCTTCTGTTGCACCTCAGAAATGCCTTAAAGAAGGTTTGACAACGTTTTAATATTGAAAACCCCTGCATGTTTCCATCCATCCGTTTCCCACTCATGCGGTTCATGCTTTTTTAATTCCCACAATCTCTCTACATTTCCCACTTTTGTTTTCGCATTATTTCCTTCTTTTGTTCCTTCACTGCCATTGTTCCCTCCCTCTTTTCATTCCCTCTCCCTCGTGTCTGTGTCTTTCCTCTTCCTTTACATCTTTCTTTTAACGCTCTGTTCCCGTTGATTTTCCTCGTTTATATGGCTATCAGTGCCAGTAGTAGGGACGTTGCTCGGGGCTCAGCTACTTCTGTCTGTTCTTCTCGCGACAAGGCCATGGTTCGCTCTTGATCGTGCAGACAGTGGGGTATGTACTGTTGCGCGGTCTAGTAGTGGGAAGGGCGGAGCATGGGAGGAGCGGGAGGAAGAGGAGGCGCCAGGAAAGGGAAAGTCAGTGAGAGTAGGGACAGCGAGGTGTAAGGAGCAATAAAGAAACCTCCGTGAACGTCCCGTGTCTGTCGTCATTGTGGGTGTGTAGCAGGGGAACACGACAGCTGGCGACGAAGGTGGGATGAGCGGCAGGCTCTCCCGACCCCAACAAGTGAAAGAGAACGAGTGGCTGGCTGCAGAAGACGGCCGGAGCGGTGACGCGCGCGCGGTACACCCGGAGCCGGAACCGGGGCCTGGAGGCCGAAAAGGAGACTGCGGTTGAGAAGGGAAACTAAAGCCTGCTCGAGGGTTCCCCCCCCCCCCCCCCCCACGCGAGACAAGTGCCCCGCAGAAGCGACCTCACCGCATGAGAAGCCCCCCCCCCTGCGCACAAAGAGGAGGATGCGCGTGTGAGCCTGAGCGGCAGCAGCAGCGGTGAGGCCTACCTACCTGGTACCAGCTGCAGCCTCACGGAGTGGTGAGTGAAGCTCCAGCAGCAGCGCTGCAGCAAGCAGGAAGCAACGGTCGAGCCTCGTGGGAGGCCCGGTGTGTATGTTGATCCGGCGGCCATCTTAAAACCAGGCAACCTCTGGGGACACCCTTACTAAAGTGAATTGGCGGCCATCTTGAACTCAGGCGCCAAGACAAGTCCTCAAACAAGCACAAGCAAAAGTAAATGTGAAACAAAACAAGCAAGACCAAGACAAGGAAACAAACAAGCACAAGCAACCACAAGACAAGTTTTCAATAAGCAAAAGCAAATTTGAAATAAACAAGCACGAGCAAAGCAAAGACAAGGGAGCAAACAAGCACAAGCAAACCCAAGACAAGTTCTCAACAAGCACAAGCAAGAGCAAATGTGAAATAAACAAGCACGAGCGAAACCAAGACAAGGGAACAAACAAGCACAAGCAAACTCAGGACAAGTTCGCAACGAGCACAGGCAAAAGCAAACAAGAAATAAACAAGCACGAGCCAAGCCAAGAAAAGTTCGCAACAAACGTAGACAAAAGCAAGCGAGAAACACAAACAAGCACGAGCAAAGTCAAGATCAATTCGTGAAAGCACGTGAGCTGACAGAAGGGAGCTGAGCCGAACACACAATGTCAAATCACGGATCACCGACACGACAGGATGCGAAACCCATCGTCATGGGGCTATCACACCTGCGCCCTCCTGAGCCTCTGGCGCTCGTCGTCGGTAGCAGCATGGGCCCTCGCTGGGAAGAATGGATCGAGGATTTTGAGGACTACATCAAAGGCTCCAAGGTGCTCGGGGATGAGGATCAGCTAATTGCACTCCGCAATCTTGTGGGCAAAGATGTCAGCAAAATGATCAAGGAAATTCCCGCTGCGGATGCAGGAACGTACGCCAAGGTACGTGAAGCCCTGGATAAAAAATTCATACACAAGAAGAATGTGGACTATGAGAGGTATGTGTTCCAGCGGGCGCGTCAAGAGAAAGATGAAATAATGGGCGCCTACATAACGCGACTTCAGCGGTTAGCGCGTCACTGCAACTTTGAATCGTTCTCGACGGATGACGCCATACGCTTGCGCGTAATCGATGGCTGTCAGTCAGAAACCCTTCGAAGAAAACTACTGAAGAAGAGTCACACCTTGGACGAAATCGAGGAACTAACGAGGGTGCATGACCAGGCCGAGGAACAGGCCAAGTCCATGGAATCAGGGTGCACGGAGCGCAAGGAACTTGTATGTCAAGTGCGCACCAGTCGCCCCCGCCGAGGGTCGAAAGAGCGCGAGCGACACGCCCGACCATCATCGCCCCGCCGCTACCCAGAACATCGGCGACCAGATTCAGGGAGGGGGAGCAGGCGGCATGATCACGCAAAGAAGGCGACTGCGCGACGATGCTACAGATGTGGGTATGACTTTCCACACAGCGGAGCATGCCCGGCTATGGGACAACAGTGCCGCAAGTGTGGCCGAAGCCATCACTTTGAAGCTATGTGCGGGGAGTATCGCCGTGAGAAAGACAAAAGCGCACCTGAGTCATCACGAAGCGACACCCGCAGGCATCATGTGCGAGCAGTGCGTGACCGCCAGAAGTCATCATCAAGGTCCTCCCATTCCAGCAGGGAGTCGCGATCATCAAGGTGGTCAAGGAGATCTCCATCTCGAGAATCTGGGGCAACATCAGACGAACGAGAGTACTCGGTGGAGTACGCGAACATGATCGCCGACCCGGACCATCTCAAAAAATATCCCCGACTGGATATCAGTGTCAGTGACCATAACACGAAGTTTGTGATGGACAGTGGGGCGTCGCTGAATTACATCCCAGTGACAGAATACAAGAAGATGAACCCTCGCCCCGACTGAGCCCTGCGCACGTCCGTGTCTACACCTGGATGTCCAGGGAACCACTTCCGTGTCTTGGAAAGTTTCCAACTGTACTAAGGCATCAATCGACATCAGTCCCGGCAGTGATACATGTCATAGAGGGGCCGGAAGCGGACTGTCTCCTCAGCCTGCCGACGGCCGAACGATTAAAGCTGGTGGAAATTCTCTATCGCGTCACCAATGACGGCGACATCATCCACAAATTCCCGAAACTGTTCACTGGACTTGGGAAAATGAATAGAGGCCAGATCCGCCTGCATATCGATGAACAAGTCCGACCTGTTGCCCAACATCCTCGGAAAGTTCCTTTTCACCTTCAGCAGGCTGTGGAGGACGAACTGCAGGACCTTTTGACAGCCGACATCATCGAGCGTACAGAAGGCCCCACGCCGTGGGTGTCGCCAGTGGTGATTGTCCCAAAGAAAGGAACTCCGGGGAAGGTCCGGCTATGTGAGGACATGCGCATGCCCAACACAGCCATCGAGAGAGAACGCCACCCAGGACCTCACTTGAGTGACATGATAGCCGCACTAAATGGTGCGCGAGTGTTTTCCAAACTGGACCTCAACAAGGGGTATCATCAACTGGAGCTCCACGAAGACTCTCGATATATCACGACGTTCGCAACGCACCTGGGGCTATTCAGGTATAAACGGCTGAACTTTGGCATATCATCAGCTGCCGAGATATTCCAAGAAGCCATCCGGCAGACTATCCATCATATCCCCAACACACTGAATTACAGTGATGACATCTTAGTGTATGGGGCGAACATTCAAGCCCACGACACAGCCCTCGACCGAGTCTGCCACGCCCTCTTGGAAGCAAATCTAACGCTCAACAAAGAGAAATGTGAATTCCATCAGGCAAAGCTGAAATTCTTCGGGCACATCTTCTCCGGTGCGGGGATGAAGCCTGACCCAGACAAAGTGAGCTCGCTGAATGACACCAAGAGCCCACGAGATGTCAGCGATGTGCGGTCCTTCCTGGGCATGGCGAGCTACTGCTCACGGTACATTGAAGACTACGCCACTCTCAGTCACCCCCTCCGGAGGCTGACCAAACAAGGCCAGACATTTGAGTGGACTCCAGAGTGTGAACGAGCCTTTCAGGACATCAAACAGGCCGTAGGGAAAGCCGACAGTTTGGCGTACTTCAGCCCGGACTGCAAGACCGAAATCACAGTGGACGCGAGCCCCGTTGGTCTAGGTGCCATCCTGGCTCAGTACGATAAGGACACTGACCAGCGCCACATAGTGGCCCATGCCAGCCGAAGTCTGTCCGAGACAGAGAAGGCCTACTCACAACCCGAAAAGGAGAGCCTCGCGGTAGTGTGGGCCTGTGAGCACTTCCACGTGTTCACATATGGGAAACATTTCACCATGGTGACGGACCACCAAGCGCTTGTCACCATCTTCGGGAACCCGCGTTCCAAAATGCCACCCGGTATCGAACGCTGGGGATTACGTCTGCAGGAATACACATTCACCATCGTCCACAAACCGGGGAAGTCAGCCAACCCAGCCGACTACATGTCAAGGCACCCCGAAGCCTCCCAACATCCCACTCCATCTGTGGCCGAGGAGTACATCCACTTCGTGGTGGACCAGGCGCGGCCGCCGGCTGTCCCTCTGGAAGTCATCCAACAAGCCACCTCGCAGGACGAGCTGTTACAAAGGGTGATCCACAGGGTACAATCACATCGGTGGCGACAGGACGACGCACTTGAAGAAAGCGATCCGCTGAAGCGTCAAGAGCTGCAGGCGTTCAGAAACGTGAGCGAGGAGCTATCCTTCACAGCGGAGGGTCTGCTCCTGAGAGATCACAGGATCGTTATTCCCCAGCAACTTCGTCAGGGAGTCATTAATCTGGCTCATGAGAGCCATCGAGGCGTGGTTGCGACCAAGAGGGCCCTTCGCGAGCGTGTCTGGTTCCCGTTTCTTGACAAAATGGTAGAACTTACTCTCAAAGACTGCCCGCAATGCCAAGTGGTAGGGCGCGGTGATCCTCCAGCCCCGCTTCAAATGACACCGTTACCATCGGGTGTGTGGCAGGAACTAGCCATGGACTTCTATGGCCCCATGCAGTCGGGCAAGTACGTGCTGGTAATAGTTGATGAATACTCGAGATTTCCAATTGCCCGATTTGTCCCTTCCACCGGAGCAGCTGCCACGCTTGCAGTCCTAGACGAAGTGTTCGCAGCCTGGGGAGTACCCAAGGTATTGAAAACGGACAATGGTCCCCCGTTCAACGGGCAGGAGTTCAGTGACTTCATGAAATTGATGGATGTTCGACACCGGCGAATAACGCCGTTATGGCCACAGGACAATGGCACTGTCGAGAGATTCATGGCCACTCTCAAGAAAACATTCCAGCAGGCAGTGTTTGACAGAAGAGATATGCAATCAGCCCTCAATGACGTGCTCCGTTCATACCGAACAACGCCGCATGCCACCACAGGCAAATGTCCCGCGACACTCATGCTGGGGCGCCCTGTTCGGACACGGATACCTACCTGGGAAGGAGCTCTACGACCAGTGTCCCCAAGTCGTATCCATCGAGAAGTGGTGGCTGCCGATAGGGCCCGCAAAGAAGGCATGAAAACGTATGCTGACGGCCGGAGGCGAGTCCGGTCGCTCTCTTTCAGAGAGGGAGACTGTGTAGTAGTTAAGCAGGAGCAATGTAAGAAAACGGACAGCAAGTTTCGAGCAGAGCCTTTGACCGTCACTCGACAGAAGGGAACCATGTTGACGGCAGAATTGGACAGTAGGCGCATCACTCGAAATGTGTCTCACTTTCAAAGATGTAGCTCGGCTCTGCAGGAAGCACTGGAATCACGGCTAGAGTCGCCAAGAACTGAGCGGACTGAGCAGCGACGTGCAACTGCCACTGACCCGGAGGGGGAAAGTGGAGGCAGCTCCACCGCGGTGGCGGAAGGCCGGTCTCTCAGACCACGACAAACAGTTCGCCAGCCACGACGGCTAATCAAGGAGATGTAGATACTCTGTGAGTTTGTTTTGTTAACAAAGGGGGAGATGTACTGTTGCGCGGTCTAGTAGTGGGAAGGGCGGAGCATGGGAGGAGCGGGAGGAAGAGGAGGCGCCAGGAAAGGGAAAGTCAGTGAGAGTAGGGACAGCGAGGTGTAAGGAGCAATAAAGAAACCTCCGTGAACGTCCCGTGTCTGTCGTCATTGTGGGGGTGTAGCAGGGGAACACGACAGGGTAGAGTTTCGGAGTTAGCGCAAAGCAGAAGGGATAACCTCCTTTAGGTAGGATACCTACCAATTGTTACAGAACACCTGTGTTTGAGCCTCGCAGTCAGATTGGCAGCGGCAACTGAGGGGTCCCTCCCTCTCCCTGCATCTTTCGTGGGTGTCCATCATTCGCCGAGGAGTAGTCTGCTCGCCGTAGCAGAGGAGCCCACGCCACCAGCCGGGTAGGAGCGCTTTACCGTGTGAGGTAAGCGGCGCCCTGTTTATCAGCTACATAAAACTGCCAGGTCCATGCGTGCGTCGCACACACAGTCCACATTTTCCTTTGCATTCTATGACCTGTAATCCTGTTTATTCCCCTATAAAATCAGGTTTTATAAGACACATATTGCAGTAAAAACAAACATGGGCTAGTTGATCTTCTCTTGCGTGGACTTTGGACTCTTGAGGGCACAGTTTCTCCTGGCAGGAGTTGCAAGTCTGTTCGGTGAATTATACTGTGTGAGTTGCTCTCTGATAACGTGTTTTTACACCGCTGTTGATACCGCACGTATGCTTTGTGTGCTATGTACCCAACAATACTACATTTATCTAGAGGTGGGCGACCCGCTAAAACTCGAGCAAGATGCCTCAGCTCGTGGTTCTCTGGGAACCTTGAGCCCAAAACACGATTTTTTTTACGGGATGCGATGCGACTTAGTGGCTTCAACCAGGGATGGTTCTAGGATTTTTGGGGCCTTGGACAGAAATGGAATGTGGAATGCCCCTTTAATTTGCATACACTGTGACACATTCAGGGCAGTATGCATCTCAGCAGATGAATAAAAGGAAGTAAGCCGAAGTACGAGGAGAACACTTTAATAACGGTAACAAAATGATGCACAGAAATCATTGTATGCAGCAGTGCGAAGAATATTGTAAAATTAAAGTTAAACAGTAACAAAAGAACATGCACATATGCTGAGGCACACCCAATCAGTCCAAATTGTAATGTAGGTAGCAGCCAATTTAGTAATCGCAGGAAGTTCATAAACTGTTCCTATGTCTTTATTTTCTCTTCTTCTCAAATATCCATGTACAAAAACACACTGGCAGCCATGCTCGACGGAGAACGTTTTTTCCATAGAGTTAGTTTCTGTCTCTTTGAGAGTGGAATGAGACTTTTTGCTTTGAGAGCCCCACATTGTACTGGACATGAGTATTACTTCCCGGCTGATGTATAACAAAGATGTGCATTAGTAATTCGGTATTGCCACCTCTAGGTTTTTGTGGAATGAGTAACAAAAGAACATGACTAGACGCCACAGCTCAACTGTACATAACTTTGTCACTTACACCATAACAACATTTTTAAAACATTCTGGAACAGAAACTTTCCTCCTAGATCATCTGTAAGCATGCACACTTGCACTAGGTTCAATACGATCCGCAGCACACTTTCCCTCAGCATCATCCTCATTACCTCCTTGTCCGCCTTCCCGTCCCATTCCTTAACAGTGCGCAGCTTGTCTGTTCCCCAGAAACCCTATACCAAGCAGAGTTTTTAACACTTCCCCCCAATATGGCGCCACCTATCATGTGAGCATAAAGGTGGAAGTGCGTCACACACCATCCTGAGAATATCAAAGAAACCCAGAAACAGAAACAATCACCAGAAAGAAAACCCAGGGAGGAAGGGGAAGGGCTCAGGAATGGGACGGGAAGACTAGGACTTGCAGTAATGAAGATTACCGGTGAGTAACCGGGCATTAACGTTGTCTAATGCCAAGTTATCTCCAGCCCAACACAACCCAATTTGTTACGTACCACTGAAGTTTTAGCTGAATGAATTAAAGAAACTTTTCATTTATTCCACACCTTGCCTCCTTCAACATTTACAAGATTCTTCACTCCAATAACACATACGTTTGCAGAAAATATCGACCAACCCTTCCTGACAGGACCTGTTATTTTTAAAAGTCTCACTCAGTCACAAACTTTCACCTCCAAACTCCTTTTGTTTTTACAATGGAGTTTTGAGTTCTCCTCCAAGGCTCTCCTCACGCTAAGATTGTAGCCATCACATCACAATTTATCAACTTGCGATTCATCCATTCTCTGTTCAGGTCGGTGCCAGCAACTCTACCTCTCATCAAAGTAAAAGGAGTTACACCAGTGGTACCATGTTGCATAGTTCTTATAGCCCATAACATATATTTCAACACAGAAGTCCAACACATATTGTTCACGGAAGCTAATTGCAACTGTTCCTTACATACCCAGTTGAACCTCTCAACCAGGCAATTGCTTCAAGGATGATAAAGAGAAGACTTTGTATGTCGTATACTCCATAATCTTAAAAACTCTCTCATTTCCATTGACACCAATTGGATACCGTTATAGGTTACCAGATCCTCAGGATACCCTACCCTTGCAAAAACATAACGTGAAAATTCAATAACATTTCCAGTAGAAAGTAGAAACACTCAAAGCCATTTTTACTTTGGGTCAACTTGACAATCAGTACAAGGGCAAACTTAGGTGTGCAACTCCAAAGGGCCCTGAAATATCCAGTACTAGCTTGTTCCACAGCATGCTATTAGACTCAATAAGTGACGCCACAGTAACCTGGGTTTTATCGCTAACAATACATGCATTGCAAATTCTTATGAAATGCTTCACTTCTTTGTCTGAACCCGGCTACCAACATTTTTCCTTAACGCTACGTTTTAATGCCCTTTAACCGGCATGACCACTATGAGCAAGGGAAAGTATCTTTTCTTGCGTGGACTTAGGCACTACCAGCACATCACAATGTCTCAAAGCCCCTTCAACCATTGACAATTCATTGCCAATTTTAGCAAATTACAATATCTCAGACTTACATTTTTTCATATTAGGCCAACCTTTATTCACAGACATTTTTACCACGCATAATGATTCACCCTCAACCATAGTCTGCAGTCACTCCTCCCTACATAATGTTCCATTAAGTACTGCATAAATGGCTTTTACTATGCACCACAATATTGATATCCTCTACATCATAACTATACATATTATCAATCACAGGCAACAGCAACCTAGATAGGCAGTCGGCTGCAAAATTCCTTGCGCCTGATACTGTTACAGTCTATATGGAAACTCCTGCAAATATTAATGCCATTTGGCATTCATCGGTGTACCTCTTCCACCACCACGAGTGCTGAACAAATCCACCAGTGGCTTGTGTTCAGTGCGTAGAGTGAATTAACTGCCCTACAATTTTTCTTTTAAATGTCCACATAGCCAAAGCTTCTTTTTCAATAGTGGAGTAGGTAGTCTGCTTGACATAACGCACTTGAAGCAAAAGCTATTATGTCCTATTTCCCATTGGTGCGTTTCTACATCAGCACTGCACCTAAACCGGCGTTGCTGGCGTCTTTCATCACTACACTTACATCACTGATATTGAAGGGTGTCAGTTGCTGAACAGACACAATGTGCCTCCTTTATCTGATTAAAAAAACTTCTACATTCATTACTCCACATATATATGGCATTCCTTCTCAATAACTCACAAAGGACAGCTTTTTTTCAGGCAATCTGAGGAACTGGTTTAGCATAATACTCATCTAGCTCCCAAAAGGATTTTAACTGTTTGTCAGATGGTGAAGGTGCATCCTCATTGGCTTTCATAATCTGGAACTTTGGATGAATACCATTGGGAGACACATAGTGGCCCAAGTAATCAACACCGAGTCAAGCAAATTTGCATTTCTCCTTCCTTAATGTCATACCGCTTTCCTTGAGAGTCACTAATACGTTCTTCGACCTGGAATTATGCTCCTTCATACTTTTGGGATATATTATTATGTCATCCTGAAGACACATCACACCTAATAGTCCTTTAAACAAAATTTTCATCATATTCTGGAATATAGACTACGCAGATGATAACCAAAAAAAAAGGTATGGGAAAATAAAGTAAAGCACCCTCTGAAGTCCTAATGAAGTAAAAACTGCATCCTTCAGGGTTACCAACATATCTCCAATATTAGGGAGAGATAGGCGGTGTACCCAAATGCTGCCACTAAGATCGTGAAGATGGACACACAATGGAAATGACTTATCAGACTTGCATGCTAACACCACTGTTCACAACCATTCCGAACCCTCTATGGGTTTGAATATGGACAGTGAACACAATTAATTCAACTTCGCTTTCAGTTCGTGTCTCAGCATGCCTTATGAACAACTGGCAATGCACAATTTTTGCAACACAAAAAGATGATTGACGGAATGTTGAACATTGTCAAACATTCACCCCCAGTCACAGATCTGGGTTTAATCCATCGTTATTTTGCTCACCACGCCACCCCAGTTCAGACATAGCCATGCTCAAATCAGTCTTGACCTTGTGCCTCATAGGAAAAGTCCAGACCGAACTGCCAGGCCATGTCTTCCCTGGACAGGAGTCAAGCATCCTAGGACCGGTTTCGGGATTTCAGCCCTCATCGGCCAGGATAGCTTGACTCCAGTGGCATAGTGAGCACGGAACTCAATGACCTATCTAGTGTTATAACTAAGTCAGGATGATTGAAACCAAGAATTATATTAATTCCTTCTTGATCACCCACCCCAACTAATTTGCACTGTTCTTTGCCACAAAAACTTCACCTTCAGCATGGTTGTCCTGGAATTCAAATTTGGCTTTAAATGTACCAATCACTTCAACTTTCTTTCCTCCATAAGCAAATCATTTGAGTATGACTCCTCTCCCTGTAGACCTCGGTTACTCATAGTACGGCCCGCGGGCTGCCAGCGGCCCGGCAAGCCTTCCTTGGTGGCCCGCGGACCTTGCAGACATCCTACCTGTGTTTTAAAAAAAACAAAATTAAATAGTGTTAGCAAACACTGTCGGGTGCAGCAGCCCGGACTCTGAGACTCTGCTCTGTGGGGGCCGGGGGATTGTCAAAGTGGAGATGCAGGGGCCTAAGAGGTGAAATACAACAAAGCTTATTAACATGTAAATGGTCTTTTAAAGACCTGTGAAGTACTCGGGTGCGGCTGTGTGTGCGCGATGGGAAGCTGTCTCAGTGCGGCTGTGTGTGCGCACTGGGAAGCTGTCTCAGCCCGGCCTGAGGGCTGACACACGCACGGGGTGAGATGACAGAGGGTGACGGAGGGAGGAAGAGGGAGACAGAGGGAGAGGGAGGGAAACCGAGGGTGACAGAGAGAGGGAGACAGAGAGGCACAGTCTGGGGGAGACAGAGGGAGGGAGACCGTGGGAGAGGGAGGTAGGCAGAGGAAGGGAGACAGAGAGAGGGAGAGGGAGGCAGAGAGGGAGGCAAAGAGTGAGACAGAGGGAGGAAGACGGAGGGAGGGAGACGGAGGGTGACAGGGAGGGAGAGGGAGAGATACAGAGGGAGAGAGACAGAGGGAGAGAGACAGAGGGAGGGAGAGAGACAGGGAGAGAGACAGGGAGAGATGGAGGGAGGGAGACAGGGAGGGAGATGGAGGGAGACAGGGAGGGAGGGAGACGGAGAGAGACGGAGGGAGAGGGAGGGAGGGAGAGGGAGGGAGAGGGAGGGAGCGAGGGAGAGGGAGGGAGCGAGGGAGAGGGAGGGAGCGAGACAGAGGGAGACAGAGGGTGACAGGGAGGGAGGGAGAGGGAGACAGAGACAGGGAAAGAGACAGGGAGAGATTGAGGGAGGGAGACAGAGAGAGAGAGATGGAGGGAGGGTGACGGAGGGAGGGAGACGGAGGGAGAGGGAGGGAGGGAGACAGAGGGAGGGAGGGAGACGGAGGGAGACTGAGAGGGAGGGAGACTCAGAGGGAGGGAGACAGAGGGAGGGAGAGGGAGGGAGGGAGACGGAGGGAGACTGGGAGGGAGGGAGACAGAGGGAGGCAGGGAGACAGAGGGAGGGAGGGAGACGGAGGGAGAGAGACAGAGGGAGAGAGACAGAGGGAGAGGGAGGGAGATAGAGGGAGGGAGAGAGACAGGGAGGGAGACGGAGACAGGGAGGGAGACGGAGACAGGGAGGGAGACGGAGACAGGGAGGGAGACGGAGACAGGGAGACGGAGGGAGGGAGACAGAGGGAGGAAGACAGAGGGAGGGAGACAGAGGGGGAGGAGGGAGACAGAGGGAGGAGGGAGGGAAACAGGGAGGGAGACAGAGGGAGAGGGAGGGAGACAGAGGGAGGAAGACAGAGGGGAGGAGGGAGACAGAGGGGAGGAGGGAGACAGAGGGAGGAGGGAGACAGAGGGAGGAGGGAGACAGGGGGAGAGAGACAGGGGGAGAGAGACAGGGGGAGTGAGAGAGATTTCCCTAGCTCCGATTCACCTATCGATGTGAACGGCGAACCGGAGTCTGCCATAATCCTAATTTAATGGCCATTAATCAACATGTTGTAATAAGGAGATCTGCTTTTCCCAACCGGTCTGATTTCTTTACACACACCACATCCATTCTCTCTTACCATCAACGTGTGTGTCATAACTCTGCCCGGGTTTGTTTTCCAAAGTCTTAAATACATATGAAAGATTATATTTCTTAATCACATTTGCCATGCATACACAAGAATAATTCTTCACCTTCTAACCCTTACAATAGATTTGGTTCACAGCAGGACACAGTTTAAAATCGATAATATGCATTTTGCTCCCACAACGGAAAAAGCATTTTTACTCCTATTACCTTCAACATTCAGAGTCGAAGACACAGGCTTTTGGGTCTGCCTTAAACTGGTGTCTTTTGATACAGATCTGTCTATTGACTTTATCTCTTTGGATTCTGTTTCTACTTTTGATAACTCTTTGAAATATATTTCTGACTGTTCAATATTACTTGCAAGATTCAAAGCAGTTTCCAAATCAGGATCTTCAGTAGATAAAAGTTCTCCTTGAATTCTTCTTCTATTAGTCCTCTCAATTAACTGGTCACATGTGATCTGATCCTTTAAATCTTGGTAATTGCAATTTGCAGCCAATGTCCTGAGGGCAGCCACAAAGTTATCAATTGAGTAACCTGGATACTGACCACACTGTAAAAAGGTGTGTCTCTCCAATACCATATTATGTTTATGACTAAATCTCTTATCAAGAGTTTTCATAACAGAAAAACATATTGTTCTTCAGTATCCCCATCTCCAGCTGGAGGTAACTTTACCAATTGTATGAACACGGTTTTTAGTATTAATCTCCCATCAGGACCTAAATTGTGGGCCAATAAGGCTTTCTTCTTCTTAGAAGTAAAGGTGTCACCGTCTATGGCATACAGGTAGGCTTTAAAAGCTTCACGCCATTGTGGCCAGTTTAATGTTGGAGTACGCGGGGTTACTAAAAAGGGAGGTGATGGTGAAACCATAACTGCTTGACACCGAGTGTGAGTTGCTGGCCATTCTCCAATAATGTAAAGAAAACAATGCCAGCAAGACGAGAATACTTTAAATATGGTCTCTCCAGAGTTATGCCCCTTTACACCAGCAGATGTCACTGTGAGACAACACTCACTTAATCCAACGCTAGGTTCCCAAACTTAAATGGCACCCAAGCTAATAGTTTACGTCAGACGTGTGGGGACCCACAATGCTGTCAGTGTTGCCACATTGTGCTGTTTACCACACAAATGAGTTACATTTTCCCATTTGTACGGCGAAAAACCACACCTGGCGGATGATATCTTTTTGAGCTGGGTTGTGCCCTGTGTATGTCTTTTTTCCAGACAAAGCCGCCCCTCATCGATGCTCTGGGCACAGTGCACTCAATGCGCACACTGCCCGCTGAGTTGGCTGCTTTTCTCGCTCTGTCCGCCTGCAGGCTCAACCCCTCCTCAGCCTACCCTCCCCTCTCCCAAGCCAACCCCATCCCAGACCCCAAACCCTTAGGCAGTGTAGTATCGGCGGGATATATTCTAGTGTTCCACTTCAGTTGTGATGCACACCATACACCCACCCACCACAGGCGTCACCAGTCAGGTGACCCTGTCAATAAAAGGGGCCGGGCGCACGTGCCCTGGGCCAGTTACTGCACCAGTATACCATGTCTCTGTGTCCCTCATTTGTCTAGATGCGGGCCTGAGGCCCTCAACTTTACAATGGCGACGAGTGGGTCTTATCCCGTGTGCAGTGGCGACCGCTTCCCCGGGTCCTGGTGGGAGAAGTGTAGCCTGACCCTGGAGGACTGGCGGTACCCACAGCCTAGACTCGATGAAATGGTGTTCGGGTGCCCACCCCACACCAGACGCGACTGCGTGAATGTACCCCCCCTCGGCGACCCGGCGCCAGACGCGCCCAGTGGCCTGCGGGCATGAGAAGAGCTCAGAGGAAAGCAGAAGGTGATCGGGAGCCCACCCCACACCTGGAGTGCACGCGAGCGCGCGGCGACACACGAAGAGTGAGAGCCACGCGGCGAGTCCTGGAGCCGCTGTCATGCCCCTGTCACCTGCCTACAGAAGCCTGACTCAAGAGCAGACTGAGCAGAGCCCACCCGCGTCGTTCGCGATGCCACACCGTGCATGAGGTGAGCCTAAAGACGGAAGGAGTTGGGGGAGGACCGCAGCGCAAGGAGAGCGACCGCCAGTGGAGGTCCGCGGGAGCCCACCCCGCCTCAGTAGGTGAAGGCTGCCGTCTGCGGGAGGACGGGGAGTGGAGTAGCTAACCATTCCCCGGCCCCCGCGAGGAAGACTTGCGGTGATCTTCCTCCCCCGCCCCCGCGGGGCGACATGCAGTGCCTTTTCCCCACCCCGCGAGGAAATGAACGCGCGGCCCGCAGCTGAGCGAAGCGGCCGGCGCACAAGACCAGCGGTGCCCATCCCCCACCCCGTGGGAAGAAAGCGCGCGGCCCGCGGCCGATCGGAGCGGCAGGCGCGCAGTGTGGACAGCAGGCGTAAAGAGGCATTCAGAGCGAAGCGGTGTGAAGCTGCTGAAGCTAATCGTAATACTGCTGGCGGTATCGGTTTAGCCACGTTGAACTGAGTGGAAACTCAAGAAAGCACCTACCCGGACTGCATATGTGACGGGACGAGGGACACCAGGGGAACAGCTGAAGGTACGTGGGGATCCAGGTACCGGAGTCCCTGTGGAGCAAGTAAGGCAGCGCCATCTCCAAGCACGAGGCCACGCAGCAATACAGATCGGCAGAGACGGGGAATCGTAAATGGAGCAGCACTGCCGTCTGGTGGCCGGTTGCGGGATCGCACGCAAAATGCAGCCCACGGGGAACAGGAACACTGTCAGCAGTAAAGGAGAGTGGCTATAACCCCCATTAAGGGATGACTGCAGGAAAGCTGCCCTGATGGCAAGGAGGTGCATTAAGTAAATAAATAAGGAGTGCAAGGAAAAGAGCAACCCGAGGTGGCAGCACCGCATGCACCTAAGACACTATGTGAAGAGTGCGCAGGAAAGTATCAGGAGTACGTGAATGCACAACAGGGACAGCTATTTTCAACTCACAACCAATGGTAAGGCAGTGCACATGCTCTGAATACTGGGACAAGCAAGTCCGGAAAGAGACGAATATGTGCAGGAGGTAGCACACGAACAGCAAGCTCATGGTGTCAAGAGAACCCTGAAGAGCGTCTAACGTGAAAGGCAGCGCAGGAACAGGAGCTGCAGAACCCACCATCAGCGAGAAGGGTATCGGCGAGAAGGGAGCCCTGAACATAGCGAGACTAAAGGTGCAGCGGTACCTGGTGGCCACAGGTTGTCGCTGCAGCAGCAGGAAAAGGTCAGGAGCACCATCAGAAAAACAAGGGAGGTTCAGGAACCCAACACCAAGCGAATGTGCAGCCGCACAGGAACAGCGGCTACAGCTCCAAGAGGGGAAGACCGACGAGAATGCGCAGCAAGCGTGAACAGTGAAGCAAACGAGTGCAGGAGGATGCGCGCAAGGACGCTGACCAGCCCGACGGTCGCAAGGGTAAAAGCCGACCTGCCAGAAGGTCGCACAGAGAAAGGCGACCTGCCAAACGGTCGCAAAGAAGGAGCCAACCTGCCAGTCGGTCGCAAGCGAGAAGACAACCCACCAGAGGGTTGCGAAGGAGGTGACCTCCCCGAGATCGAAGAGGTGGTTGGGCATACCACCAGAAGCAAAGATACCCCGAAGAGGGCAGAAGAGCGCCAAGTCCGAGGGGCGCGCTAAACGCACCCAGAAGTTGGACTGCACGGGCAGGCGCCCTGAAGAGCAAGACCCCCTCAAAGAGAATGAGGCATGCTGAAGGCATCAAGGAGAGACCGTCGTGAGGACGACGCGACCAGCGAGTTGTCCAGGTGATGTCAACATGAGACATGTGGCAAGAAGCCAAGCGAGGTCCTGGTCGGATGGAGGAGGAGAGGGTGACAGGATGTCACCCTGCAAAGGTAGAAGGAACAGTGGCACAACGCCACAGGGCAGACAACCACCACAGGCGTGCAGAGGAAGAAGGAGCAAAGTGACAGGGCAGAGGACTTGCATCATCACAAGAGCATCACATCCCGAGACACCAGACAGCCACCAGCTAGACCGACGTCCCAGGAGACAGCCCACGGACAAGAACCAACCGTAAGACGCAGCTAGCGTGAACCGAGTCTCTCTTCAACGCTTCCCTGCGAGACCGTCCAGTCCCAAGCATCGGCAGTCTAAGTCAGACGGCACCCCATCTTCACCGCAGGTGCCAAGGGTGAGGGACAACCTAAGCAAGTAAAGGCAAGCTGCGAAGCCCCTCCGGTCCTCCTCGCTACTCAAGATCACCCCAGACAACAGACTGCCGCCTGCTGCCCAACTGAAGAACAATTGACATCTTTATCAACACCACCAAGGAGCATCGCACCACCTGAGTGAATCCACACTCCAGACAACCGGAGTTCATGGAGGCGAGCCACCCAGGAACCGTCTGTGTGCCCCCGTCAACTGCAGCATACTGAAGTAGAGCACAACCGGCCATTAGAATATCCACCCATTGGGATAACGCAACACTAGGCCGTGGCCCTGTTGGGAGTTCTGAAGCGACCCCTACGCGCGGCTTACACGAAGGCCCGCATAGCCCTCGCGGTCATGTGGAAATCCAGGGGCAAGGGGCCTCGGAGGAGTTCCCGTGAAATGGAGTTCCGAATGGGAAAGATGTGTCGGCCACAGCTCCTCGACACGCACAGGATGCACGGAGGTCACAGCCGGAGACTGGTGGCCCAACGACCCTGAGAGGAAGGCACGGAACCGGATTGCTGATGGCGAGAACACCGAGATGGAGACATCACCCTTGGCAGACACATGAGCGACTAGGTGGTGAGTCCCGTTGGCAGTTCGGAAGCGACGCCTTAGCGCGGCTCTCATGAAGCCCGCATGGGCCACACGGTCCCATGGCCGCCCAGCAGTAAAGCCCACCCGGAGGCTCCGGTGAGAAAGAAGCCCAAGTGAGAGAGGCAAGTCAGAAGTAGCTCGGCCATCAAGATACAGGAACAACATCAAACATGCCGCCTCCAGGCTATGGCCTCACACCAAGAGACATTCCAGAGTGGATCTCATCACAGCTCCCAGTACCCCAAGTTGGGACTTTTATACATAGACGTTGACACTACTAGACCAGGCCGGTCTCAAGCGCATTGCCAAGGCGGACTAAACATCACGAACATGGTGGTCCAAGATTCCGACACTGCCTGGCTGACGGCCTGAAGAAAATACCATTTGTGAAATGTATTGTTTATCTGTCTTTCGTTTATTTCCTTTCATTAAAGGTTTGGTGGGATGTAGTATCGGCGAGATACATTCTAGTGTTCCACTTCAGTTGTGATGCACACCATACACCCACCCACCACAGGCGTCACCAGTCAGGTGACCCTGTCAATAAAAGGGGCCAGGCGCACGTGCCCTGGGCCAGTTACTGCACCAGTATACCATGTCTCTGTGTTCCTCATTTGTCTAGATGCGGGCCTGAGGCCCCCAACCTTACAGGCAGCAGCCTATAATGGGCTGTCATTCAATAACAACATAAATAGTAACATTTAGCAGCGAGGACACGTCGTGCACCTTAATGTAACTACTTGTGTTGTTATTTGCACCAGTCATCAGTGGCGTTTCGTTAAAGGGCCGTCATTTTCATTCAATTTGTTAAAACACTTCTAATGACAGCTCTATTTGAATGGAATCCTGTCCAGTGTGTGTCCATTGCTCCAGTTGCACAGCGACCGGGCATGAAATCTAAAGTCTCCTCTCCTCTTTTATGTCACACTTTGTGCTTGAGGCCTGGGATGTAATGAGAGAATAATAATTATAATGGTAAGATGAATGTTTGTTAATAATAGGTTTGCCTCTCTATAAAGTATCACAGAGGGTTAATGTACCTGCTGCAGACCACACCTCTTGTTACTTCAAGTTTTTAAGTTACAATCCTGCTGATATAGCGCTGTGAGACACGGCGTTGGTTTAGAACCTTATATTGTTTTCCCATCTTTTGCTATTCTAGGATTGCTAAGAAGGCTTAATTTGTGTAGTAATAACGTCTTTTTTTTGTATAGGCAACCCTAACCAGGCCCGGCTCCAGGAATTTTTATTTGGGTGGGCCAAGGGTGCATTCGGGTGGGCCACTGCGGGCCCGACTTGTCTCTTATATGACAAGCCAGACCTGCTTTAGGGCCCTCCTGTATCTCCTTAGTCTTACAAGGGCCCAGTAAAAAGCACTCTTTTCCAAATCTCTTTCTAAATCTTCTCACTCTCAAAAAGTTTTTTTTTTCCATGTAATATCCCTTTGAAGGGAAGAGGAGGTTTCTGAGGTGGGAGAATCAGGCAAGTGACACTTCTCGAGCTCCCTTTGTGCGAGACTTCAGGGAGAACCCCTCTTCAATACGACCTCCACCTGACCCCGGACTCTGTAGCGCACTCCTTTCCAGGCCTGATTTTTCACTTTTCTACCACCCCTCTCCAGTGCACCTTAACTCACAGCCGACCTTGGACCCCAGCCCCATATCAGCCACCATCTGGCTCCACTTACATTATTCCCGTAAAAAAACATTAGTAAAACCACCTTCAAACGTAAAACATTGAAATATAGCAGTAAATATAATTAGCATGCACTTTAAAATATGTTCCACAGTTGCCCTATTGACCCGACTGCTAATTAAATAAACAAAAACAGAAATGCCATGATAGGGCCGGCTTTAGCGCTGGTGTGAGTCTTTTTTGGGCGCCACACCAATGACCTTTTTCTCCGCAGATACCATTACTACTACCCTCCACCAGTGCCCTTCATCTCTGTAGCCTCTCCCCTCAGGCTCCCTCACTACCACCCTCATCCCTCCGTCGTTCCCCCCCCAATAACCTCCTCCTCGGATTCCCTCACTGCCACCCTCCAACAGTGACCCTCATCAGTCCACAGACCCTCCCCCCTCATGAACCTCTCCTCAAACTCCCTCACTACCACCCTCCACCAGTGCCCCTCATCTCTCCGTACCTCCCTTCCTCAAGACCTCCTCCTCGGATTCCCACACTGCAATGCTCCACCAGTGCCCCTCATCGCTCCATAGCCCCTCCCCTCATTACCTCCTCCTCAGACTCCCTCACTACCACCCTCATCCCTCTGTAGCTCCCCCCCAAAGACCTCCTCCTTGGATTCCCTCACTTCCACCCTCCAACAGTGCTCCTCATCTCTCCATAGACCCTCCCCCTCATGAACTTCTCCTCGGATTCCCTTACTTCCATCCTCCAACAGTGCCCCTCATCTCTCCATAGCCCCTCTCCCTCAAGACCTCCTCCACGGATTCCCTCACTACCACCCTCCACCAGTGCCCCTCATCTCTCCGTACCTCCCTTCCTCATGACCTCCTCCTTGGATACCCTCACTGCCACCCTCCACGAGTGCCCCTCATCGCTCCAAAGCCCCTCTCGCTGTTGACCTCCTTCTCAGGTTCCCTCACTGCCATCCTCCACCAGAGCCTCTCATCTCTCCGTAGCCCCTCTCTCATATGCATTTCATTTGTTGTATAGCGCTACTCATCTCAGTGTAGGCTGTCACAGTACTTTACATCACACACACATTATTCAGTGACAATGAATCATACAAGTATGTAAATCAATCTACAGGGAATGTCACATAAGCCAATGAGGATTACCAGGTGTAGGAATCACGTCATCCATACTGGTGGGCAGTATATTTTAAGAGGGTTTGGTCTAGAGAAGCACAAACTCAGGATTTAGAGAGTAATCCAGTGCTTGGGGGTTGGCTTTACTGATAAAAATGTATATCTGCCCAAACGCACTCTTTTTAGCAACATTAGAATAATAAAAGAGTGAGAAAGTTCTAACTATATCGCAACACACACAAAAAAAAGTGAAGTTATAACTATACCATTCAGGTTTGTATGCAGCTATTTGATGACAGTTCATAGGTCACTTGCTTGTGTAAGGACTTTAACTTCTGAACTGCAAATAACAAAAGGATCTTTGTGACAAAGGCAGTAACCCACTGAGCTGTCCACATAAAATAGAGTTAATCTGCATTTCAAAACTATCAACAGACAAATGATTGCTCTCCAGCAGGATCATAAGTCAGTTATCTGGACATTTTTTATTGTCTTGCATCAGTGGCAGAGCCCATCTTGATAATGATAAAAAAATGTTAATGAAGCATACATGAAGTATGTGTCTTTCTGGGCCTTGCCTGATTTTAAAAACACTATGTCACAGCCCGCTCTGATAAGCAGCTGCAGGGGCCAGGAAAGGTGAATAAGGATAAACAAACTTCTTTTCTTTAGCGTGGAATAGCAAAGGAAATATCCACGCAGCAGGACAGTAGGCAAAGGTTAGCTGTGCCAAAGAAAGGATTTGTCCTCTTTGCCATGCCCCTATTTTACCTGCACGAGTGGGCAGGTAAAATAGGGGCATGGCAACACACATTTTTAAAAGGAAATGCGTGATTGGGGGTGCCTGTGAGGAAGAGCCCAGGCCCAATCACGCAACTCCAAGGACAGGAAGAAAAAAACATTTGGAGGAACGTTTTAAATTAAAGTGACTGTTTTCTATCGGCCTTCGTGCTGTCACTGCGAGGGCCAGGCTCATGTTTGGGTGGGCCTGGCCCACCCGGCCCACCCGCTAGAACAGGGCCTGACCCTAACTATTGTATTATGTGTAAGCCAGACTTTGTTCTTCTCTAGATCAAGCACTATTAACATACAATAGCTACCAGATGAGTGATATGTTACTCCTACAACTTGTAACCCTAATTCCCTTATGTAACATTCCTTGTACATTGATTTATGCTCTTCTATAACTCCTTGTGTAATATGTGTGTGCTATAAAGTGCTCTGACACAGTATCCTTGCCCTAGGGTAAGTAGTTCTATAAAATAAATGTAATTTGAAAAAGTCAAATTTAAATTATTACTAAAGTTATTACTGATAAAGAGACACGTCAGACATTCTTATAGTGCCTGCATAGCTTGATTTGATTTATAAATTTATAAAGCGCGCGATTGCCCGGAGGCGTCTTGGCGCCAGAGTCCGATGAGCAGAGAATTACTGATAAAGTGAAGAGCCAAGTTTTTACGGCTTTTCTAAAAGATATAAGCGAAGAGCTGCTTTTTATCATTATTGGGCGGAGGTTCCAGGTTTTGGCTGTCCGCAACAGAAAGCTTCTGCCTCCCCACCTCACCTGCTTAAACTTAGGAACTTGTAAAAGTTTTGTGTGAGCTGATCTCAAACTTCTTGCCGGCACATACCATTTCAGGTGTGTTCTCAAGAACTGCCGTCCTGAACCATAAAGGGCCTTATGGGCCAGGCATAATGATTTAAACATAATCCTTTTTTCCATTGGTAGCCAATGGAGGGCCCTTAGTCTGTGCGTCTGGCTCAGATCTGGCAATTTACAGCACTAACCTTGCTGCTGCATTCTGGGCTTGAATCCCCGCATACAAAGCATTGCCATAATCCAATCTGGACAGGGCCAATGCCGTAACTAAAGTTCTACGTGAGTCAAGGGGAATGAATGGGCGTAGTCTTCTGATCATTTTTAAAATATACCAGCTCGTTGAAGAGAGGTTATTTATCTGGGCGTTAAAAGTTAGTTTGTCGTCAAATATGAATCCCAGATTTTTAACTTTGCCCACTGGTTTTGGGCAATCGCCCAGACTGGCAGGCCACCGTTAAGGAGACCAAAAGTCTGCATCTGATCCTAGTAGCATAACTTCGGTTTTATCACCGTTCAGTTTTAGGCAGTTAAGCTGCTTCCATTGATTAACCTGCATCATACAGTCATTAAAGCCGTCGTCTGTTTCCTCCACATTGCTTGAAACTGCAACCACTATTTGAGTGTCATCGGCATACGAAACCGGCAGAAAGCAACACTGCCTGATGATCGATGCTAGGGAAGCAACATAAATATTAAAGAGAGTGGGGCTCAGGGAGGAGCCCTGAGGCACTCCGCAAGGCAACTTGAATGCAAATTCTCTCAAATTGATTGAGAAGGTTCTGTCCATTAAAAATGATGACATCAACGTGAGTTCAGAGTCTTGGACCCCCATTCTGCTAGATGGGTGTAAAGTATCTTGTGATTCTCGGTATCAAGGGCCGCCGATAGATCCAATAGAATCAGGGCGGCCTTCCCTCCTGCGACTAGTATACTCCTTAGTCCCTCTGCTGCCATTACCAAGGCTGTCTCTGTTCCGTGCCCCTCCCTGAACCCATATTGTGATTGGTCCAAAAAGTTTCTAGATGCTATGAAATTTGTCAGTTGTTTATTAGGCAGTTTTTCAAGAACTTTGGCTGGAAATGGAATTCTTGAGATTGGACGGTACCCGCTGGGTTCTTTCGGATCCAAATGAGCTTTTTTTTTTAAAGTGGGAGAACTGAGGCTGTTTTCCAAGCGTCTGGAAAATGGCCTGACTGGATTATCTCTGTGAACACCAGATTTAATTGTTCACTTAATATTTCTGGAAACATGTGCATCACCTTAGGTGGGCAAGGGTCAGTTGGATCCCCGGACCTAATAGTCTTCACTACCTGGCTGATCTGTTCTACTGAAGGGGGCGAGAAACAAAAGACAGTTTGGGGGTTTGAGATATCCATGCCTTGCTTGGGGTGCTTAGCTGAGTCATAGGTGTGGGACGCTGATCGTCGGGTTTGTACCGGGGAAGCCCCCCCCCGCGTCATCAATGATGTCAGCGCGCGAGGCTCGCTGACGTCATTGGAGGTTTCCCTTTGTTTCCCGACGCGCAGGAAGCCTTTTGCTTCCAGCGCGTCGGGAAACAAACAGGTACGTTTTGTCGCTGGGGAGGGGGGATTTCTCTAAAAGAGGTTTTCCTTTCCCCTGATGCCTCTTTTGTGCATTCCTGCTGCAGGATCGTGCAGCAGGAATGCCCACTAGCAGGGATTTTTTTATCTTTTTATTTAAAGGGCAATTAGTGCGTGCTGGGAGCGGCCCCTTAGGCAAGGGTGTCTCCCCTTATTGGGGGCATAATACTTACCTGTTCGCCCCTTGGTACATGTTATAAGACATCTTTAAAGTACATTTCACTGCGAGGAAAAACGCACACCCAAGAAAGGTGTTTCGAATCATCAGGCCAATCATCCTCAACCTCCTCTCTTCGCCAGGCCAGAAGCCCCTCTAAAACCAAGATATGGATAACCCATAGGTGGGTAAGGGAAAACAAATGGGAAACTGAGTCCAATATCATAATATTAAAAGTGAGTGATTCTGCATGATCTGCATGATTTCCAAGATAAGCGCTTTTCTCAATATGATCGCTTGTAAATAGTGCAGAGCCTGATAGCCCCATACTCACGAAGCACAGCGACCACCCTAAGGGCATGTGAATAAAAACATTGTTTTGTCTACAACCTTTGCAACTGGTTTTGAAGTTTTTTTTAACACACATATCAATCATGTCTAATTAAATGACCTGATGAAAATTAAAGGTTGCGTTGGCCCAGCCAGAATTCGACTCATAATTTACAGGTAATACTTGAAAGATGTAACAAGCGGACAGTGTTTTGGGAGAGCAGAGAATGTCTGGCCACAATGAAACTGATTCAAACAATTCTGGACTTCTTATTTGAATTTGGGTGCACCAAATAACAACTGTGCACATATATTCCGAATCCTCACTCACAGAATCAAGACTTTCATCTGTAGAAAATGCATTAGAAAATGTGGATATTTGGCCAACATGGTAGAATTTTCTCATTCACAAATCTGGAGCTTGACATTTGTGGGGGTTTCTGGGTGCAAACATAAAAATTGAACTTGCGTCTGACCTTCTGAAAAATAACCTGTGTGCACAAATAGTACCAATCCTCATTTGTAGAATCAGACCTGGCAGAATGTTGTATGTGCAAAGATAGGGTGACTAGATTTTGAAAACCAAAAACAGAGACATTTAGCAAACAAAGAAGACAGACACAATTTTGGGGGCATAATTAAGTAACTTTGGAGCGTGACCCCTTGGGCAAGGGTCGCTCTCCCTTGGGGGCTGTCTCTCTCCATATTTGGCCCACTAGACCACCAGGGATTTGTTTGTGGGGAGTGGCCCCTTGGTCAAGGGTCTCTCCGCTTATGGGGGCAATGTTTTCGGCTTTGTCTGCCCCTCTGGGTGGCAGTTTCGTATTTTTTTTTATGTGGCCCACTGGACCACCAGTGAATACTTTGTGGAGAGTGGCCCCTTGGGCAAGGGTCACTCCCCTTCGGGGGCTATGTTTTTGGCTGTCTGCCCCCATGGGGGGGCAGGTCTTGCCTTTTTTTGTATCTAGGGTCCACTAGGCCACCAGGGAATTGATTTTGGGAGAGTGGCCCCTTGGGCAAGGGTCGCTCCCCTTATGGGGGCAATGTTTTTTGGCTTTGTCTGCCCCGCCGGGGGGCAGATTTTGCCATTTTTTTTACAGTGAGATTTCGCCATTGTTTTTACAGTGGCCCACTGGACCACCATTGAATACTTTGTGGGGAGTGGCCCATTGGACAAGAGTCACTTCCCTTAGGGGGCTATGTTTGCCACCAGGGATTTTTTGGGGGGAGAGTGACCCCTTGGGCAAGGGTCGCTCCCCTTTATGGGAGGATGATTGTGGCCATTTCTGTCCTCTTTGGGTGGCAGATCAGCAGTATGTTTTTTAGGTCCATCTGCCCCAAGGAGGGCAGAAGCCACTAGACAACAGGGGTTTCTAAATTTTTGAATTGAGGAGTGGCCTCAAGGGCAAGGGTTGCTCCCCTTTTACAGGGGTGAATATTTTATTTATACTCTTAGGCCCACCTACCCCTTAGCTTAGCTGGTGGATTGTGTGTGGACTGGTGCGTTATTTGAATATGTGATTGTAATGGTTTATTTTCTCCTTTTATTGTTGTGTAAAGCTTTTGATTCCTGTTTGCGGTTTTGGCAGTGGTTGTTCTGCAGTTTTGCGTAATTGCATTTATTTGGTAAGAAAAACATTTTTGTTGTGTTTACTCCAAATGAGTATTATTGTCATGCATGAATGAATTTTTTTGTAAGTGGTGTCATAATGGCAGCATATTTGTTAGCGTTCAGAGCATGAAATTCTTTGCGATGTGTTTTGCATCGTCTTGTGTGTAATTTTTGTTTTCTTTTTCTTTTTTAGTGGGATATTGTTGATCCTTACTGTGTCTGTGCAGAGTAGGTGGTGGTGAGTCTAGCTGCTTCTGTCAAGTGAGTGGTATAGTGTTGGAGTATATAGGTCTTTGTGATAAAGCTACATTTTGTTTATTTCTTTTTTTACAAAGGGTTTGTTGTTGTTGACTTGTTTGACAAGTTACCTTTATTAGTAAGCATTATGGCTAGCCGTAGAATGACTGCTCAGCAGGTGGTTGGTATGCTTCTTGAATCTTCCTCTGACCATGATTATGAGACTGACAGTGCGTCTGAGGGAGAGGAGGGAGGGGAAGATTCAGGCAGTGAGTTTTCTCTCCACATTGAATCATTGGATGATGAAGGTAATCTCAGTGCGGATGAAGCTACTCTCGTTGTGGATGAAGCTACTCTCAGTGCGGATGAAGTGCCTGTTTTAGAGGAGGATACTGCTGTGCTGATGGTGCAAGAGGCATCTGGATTGTAGCCTGAGGCTGCTAGGCTTCCTACTGGAAGTACTGGACTCTGGGTTGATCCAAACATGGTGCAGCCGGTGTTGGCTGCCTTTAGTGGAGATGCAGGGTGTAGAGTGGATTGTTAACATTTTTTGCCTATACAGTTTTTTCAGTTGTTTATGGATGATGTATTTTTGGGTGAGATTGTTGAGCAGACTAATTTGTATGCTGAACAGTTTTTGAGGGACAACAGTGACAAATGTAGGCCCCACTCTAGCGCTACCCAGTGGACTCCCACAAATCTGGAAGAGATGAAGAAGTTTTTGGGTTTGACTTTTTAATGATGGGTTTGATAAGGAAGCCATCCATGGCTTCTTATTGGTCTACCAGTCCCTTGATGGCAACGGCCATATTTCCTGCAGTTATGACTCGTGATCGGTATTTACTTTTGCTTCGGATGCTGCATTTTGTTGATAATGCTTTGGCGTTGCCACGAGATCACCCTGACTGTAACCGTCTTTTTAAGATTCGGCCTGTTCTTGATCACTTTTTAGATCGATTTTCAGACATCTATACTCCAGGGAAAGAAATATCTATTGATGAGTCTTTGGTCCTGTCCAAGGGCCATTTGGTTTTTATGCAGTACATTCCTAGCAAGAGGACACGCTATGGAATTAAGCGGTATATTTTATCTGAGAGTAGGACAGGATATATGTTTAAGTTCTGTGTGTACACTGGTAGGGCTTCCACTATTGACCCCCCTGGTTGTCCGTCCACTTTTGGAGTTTCAGAGAAAATTGTGTGGGATCTTGCTAGAGGACTGTTTAACAGAGGCCAGCATTTGTACCTTGATAACTTCTACACTACTGTGCAATTGTTTAAGGAATTGTTCAAAGTGGACACTTTTGCTTGTGGCACAATCCGCTCTAACCGTAAAGGTTATCCAAAAGAGCTTGTTTTCAAAAAACTTCAGAGGGGACAGTGCAGTTCCTTGCGTAGTGATGAACTACTAGCTGTGAAATTTGTGGACAGGAGGGATGTGTACATGCTGACTACCATCCATGATGAGAGTACTTCACCTGTGGCTGTTTGGAGTCAGATTGCTGAAGTGCGCACACCTGTGTGCATTTTAGACAACAATAAGCACATGGGTGGTGTTGATAGAGTAGATCAGAGGTTGGAACCTTACACTGCTATTAATAAGGCTTACGTTTGGTATAAGAAGTTGGCCATCCATCTCTTCAATTTAGCAACTTTCAATGCTTTTGTTGTGTTCAAAGAGTGTTCTCCTGCGTCAAAGTTGACTTTTGTTCAGTTTCAGCATTCTGAATTAGGCAGCCTTGTTGTTGTGGAACAGGCAAGTGTTCCTAGAGTTAGAGTTGTGGAGAATGTGGCTCGATTGAAAGATCGCCACTTTCCTGATCACATTCCTCCCGCACCCTCATGGCGAAGAGGTACGCGGAAGGAGACTCATATGTACTGCCCCGAGTGTCCTTCTAACCCTGGGTTGTGTGTGCCTGCTTGTTTTAGAACGTACCACACACAAAAGAATTATTGGGAGCATCCATGAGTGGTAAAGTGAACTGCCTGGTCTGGATTGTTTAAAAATGTTTGTTCTGTTTCAAGGTTGGCATTAGTGCAATGTATTTAGTTTCAGATTTTGTGTTAGTAGATTTGTATCTATTAGCAATTTGTTTGTGTGTTCTTTTTTGTATAAAAAAATCCTAAATGTAATGGCGGTGTGTGTAGGCTGGCACTTGGCTTGTGGTGTGCGTGGATTGGCGCTTGGCTAGCGGAGTGCGTGGATTGGCACTTGGCTGGCGGTGTGCGTAGATTGGCACTTGGCTGGCGGTGTGCGTGGATTGGTGCTTGGCTGGCGGTATGCGTGGACTTGCGCTTGGCTGGCGGTGTGCGTGGACTTGCGCTTGGCTGGCGGTGTGCGTGGCCTGGCGCTTGGCTGGCGGTGTGCGTGGACTGGCGCTTGGCTGGCGGTGTGCGTGGACTGGTGCTCGGCTGGCGGTGTGTGAGTAGTGACTTGCTCCTGGTCACTACACACACTGCTAGCTAAATGCCACTCCACGCAATCCTTGAGGTGGTGTGGTTGCTGTCAGGAATATGGGCGCGTGAAAGTGATGGCCCCTTGAATGGCGCTGTCTGCTGGTGTGAGTGTTGTAATGTGATGGGCCCACGGCTGGCGGTGTGAATGGTTTTGTATGTGTCACACGTATGAAAGGTGTATGAATGGCCTGTAAAGCGGTTGGTGCCTTGTGGCTTTACAGTTCACGAGCTGTGAGTCAATGGTTCAGTTTCTCGTCCTTTCAATTATTAACAGTGCATTTAATTTTTGTGAATTCTCTGGTTAATACAACTGTATATACTGAACTATCACTCACCCTCATGCCAAATCCATCCAGTATGTCTGTGTGCTTGAAGAATAGGTGGTTGTGCAGAAATATTTGTCTTGTCTGTTTTCTCAAGCAGGGTGTACCTTGCCCTTTTTGTGAGTGTTGTAATGTGTTGATTTCGTGCCTGGTGGTGTGAATGGTCTTGTGTGTGTCACGTATGAAAGGTGTGTGAATGGCCTGTAAAGCGGTTAGTGCCTTGCCGTGGTTTTACAGCTCATGAGCTGCGAGTCACTGGTTCAGTTTTTTGTCCGTTTAATTATTGACAGTGCATTTCATTTTTGTGAAATCTCTTGATAATAACATTTTATATACTGAACAATCACTCGCCCTCGTGCCAAATCCAACCAGTATGTGTGTGTGCTTGAGGAATAGATGGCTGTGCAGTAATCTTTGTCTTTTTAGTCTCTCCGCCAAGGTGTACATTCCATCTAAGAATAACCTACCAACAGTAGATCTTGTTGTAAACTAAACACCCATGGGAGTACATGGTGATGTCTCTCTTGTGGATACCAACACGTTATCTTACCCACAATGTCCTGCAAACCTCACGTTTTCCTTGCATTATTGTGCCAAAATTTTCACGCTGCAGATAGAAACAACAACTTTCCTATCTCCCGCCTTTCTCCAAGTATTCCAATAGAAATGGTACCTCACTCGCATGGGAGGCCCAATTTCCTGCGACAGGCAAGGGCCCAAAACGTAGTGAGGCGACATCAAAATTGCCTATCTCAAAATAACCTGGTTTTGCAATGGGGGAGTCACCTTTGTTTTTGGCCCCGTGCTTGGCGGCCATCTAGGGAAACCTACCAAACCTACACATTTCTGAGAACTAGACACCCGGGGGATTCCAGGGAGGTATGGCTTTCGTGGATCCCCCAACGTTTCCTTACCCAGCATCCCCTGTAAACCTCAAATTTAGCTGTAAAAATCACTTTTTTTGCACATTTTTGTGTGGGAAAGTTGTGGCATCACCGGGCTGACACAAATTTCCTACCACCCAGTGTTACCCCGGATCTCCCGATAAAAACGGTGCCTCACTCGTATGGGAGGCCCAAGTACCCGCGACAGGCAAGGGCCCAAAACATAGTGAGGCGACATCAAAATTGCCTATCTCAAAACAACCTGATTTTGCAAGGGGGGTCACCTTTGTTTTTGGCCCCGTGCTCGGCAGCTATCTAGGGAAACCCACCAAACCCATACATTTCTGAAAACTAGACACCCGGGGGATTCCAGGGAGGTATGGCTTGCGTGGATCCCTCAGCGTTTCCTTACCCAGAATCCCCTGCAAACCTCAAATTTAGCTGAAAAAAATCACTTTTTTCACACATTTTTGTGTGGGAAAGTTGTGGCATCACCGGGCTGACATAAATTTCCTACTACCCAGCGTTCCCCCGGGTCTCCCGATAAAAACGGTGCCTCACTCGTCTGGAAGGCCCAAGTACCCGCAACATGTGAGGAAAATGTATTTTTTTGGGCAATTTTTTAGGTTTGCAGGGAATTCTGGGTAACAGCACCTGGAGGGAAGCAGTCAAGTCACCCCATCCTAGATTCCCCTGGGTGTCTAGATTTCAAAAATGTATAGGTTTGCTAGGTTTCCCTAGGTGCCAGCAGAGCTAGGGTTCAAAAACTACAGCTAGGCACTTTGCCAAAAAAGGGTAATTTTCCACTGTGAAATTGTGGTGTGTCCACTTTGCGTTTTGCGCCGTTTCATGTCACTGGAACTAGGCCTACCCAAGCAAGTGGAGTACCATTTTTCTCGGAAGACTTTGGGGAACGCGGAGTGAGTGGAAATTTGTGGATCCACGCAGATTCCAGAACTTTCCACTACAGAAATGTGAGGAAAATTGGTTTTTTTTGGGCAATTTTTTAGGTTTGCAAGGGATTCTGGGTAACAGAACCTGGAGGGAGGCAGTCAAGTCACCCCATCCTAGATTCCCCTGGGTGTCTAGTTTTCAAAAATATATAAGTTTGCTAGGTTTCACTAGGTGCCAGCAGAGCTAGGGTTCAAAAACTACAGCTAGGTACTTTGCCAAAAAAGGGTAATTTTTCATTCTGAAATTGTGGTGTGTCCACGTTGCATTTTGCGCCATTTCATGTCGCGGGCACTAGGCCTACCGACGCAAGGGAGGTACTATTTTTCTCGGAAGACTTTGGGAAATGGAGGGTGCATGGAAATCTGTGTATCCACACAGATTCCAGAACTTTCCACCACTTAAATGTGAGGAAAAAGTGTTTTATTTGTAAATATTTTCGGTTTGCAAGGGATTCTGGGTAACAGAACCTGGTGGGAGGCAGTCAAGGCACCCCATCTTGGATTTCCCTGGGTGTCTAGTTTTCAAAAATGGCCACGTTGCGCCGTTTCATGTCGCGCGAACTAGGCCTACCCACGCAAGTGGGGTACCATTTTTCTCGGAAGACTTTGGGGAACGTGGGGTGAGTGGAAATTTGTGGATCCACGCAGATTCCAGAACTTTCCACCACAGAAATGTGAGGAAAATGTGTTTTTTATGGACAATTATTTAGGTTTGCAAGAGATTCTGGGTAACAAAACCTGGAGGGAGGCAGTCAAGTCACCCCATCCTGGATTCCACTGGGTGTGTAGTTTGCAAAAATGTATAGGTTTGCTAGGTTTCCCTAGGTGCCAGCAGAGCTAGGGTTAAAAAATTACAGCTAGGCACTTTGCCAAAAAAGGGTCATTTTTCACTGTGAAATTGTGGTGTGTCCACGTTGCGTTTTGTGCCGTTTCATGTTGCAGGAACTAGGCCTACCCACGCAAGTGAGGTACCATTTTTCTAGGAAGACTTTGGGGAACGCAGGGTGCATGGAAATCTGTGTATTCCTGCAGAATCCAGAACTTTCCACCACTGAAATATGAGAAAAATGTGTTTTATTTTTTTATTTTTTAGGTTTGCAAGGGATTTTGGGTAACAGAACCTGGAGGGAGGCAGTCAAGTCACCCCATCCTGGATTCCCCTGGGTGTTTATTTTTAAAAAATGCATAGTTTTGCTAGGTTTCCCTAGTTGCCAGCAGAGCTAGGGTTAAAAAACTACTGCTAGGCACTTTGCCAAAAAAGGGTCATTTTTCACTTTGAAACTGTGGTGTGCCACGTTGCATTTTGCTCCATTTCATGTCACGGGAACTAGGCCCACCCACGCAAGTGAGGTACCACTTTTCTCAGAAGACTTTGGGGAATGTGGGGTGGTTGGAAATTTGTGGATCCACGCAGATTCCAGAACTTTCCATCACAGAAATATGAGAAAAATGTGTTTTATTTTTTTATTTTTTAGGTTTGCAAGGGATTTTGGGTAACAGAACCTGGAGGGAGGCAGTCAAGTCACCCCATCCTGGATTCCCCTGGGTGTTTATTTTTAAAAAATGCATAGTTTTGCTAGGTTTCCCTAGTTGCCAGCAGAGCTAGGGTTAAAAAACTACTGCTAGGCACTTTGCCAAAAAAGGGTCATTTTTCACTTTGAAACTGTGGTGTGCCACGTTGCATTTTGCTCCATTTCATGTCACGGGAACTAGGCCCACCCACGCAAGTGAGGTACCACTTTTCTCAGAAGACTTTGGGGAATGTGGGGTGGTTGGAAATTTGTGGATCCACGCAGATTGCAGAACTTTCCACCACAGAAATGTGAGGAAAATGTGTTTTTTATTTACAATTTTTTAGGTTTGCAAGGGATTCTGGGTAACAGAACCTGGAGGGAGGCAGTCAAGTCACCCCATCCTGGATTCCCCTGTGTGTCTAGTTTCAAAAAATGTATAGGCTTGCTAGGTTTCCCTTGGTGCCAGCAGAGCTAGGGTTCAACAACTACAGCTAGGCACTTTGCTAAAAAAAGGGTCATTATTCACTGTGAAATTGTGGTGTGTCCACGTTGCATTTTGCGCCGTTTCATGTCGCGGGAACTAGGCCTACCCACGCAAGTGAGGTACCATTTTTCTCGGAAGACTTTGGGGAATGCGGGGTGCGTGGAAATGTGTGTATCCATGCAGATTCCAGAAGTTTCCACCTCTGAAATGTGAGGAAAATGTGTTTTGTTTGTAATTTTTTTTAGGTTTGCCAGGGATTCTGGGTAACAGAACCTGGTGGGAGGTAGTCAAGTCACCCCATCCTGGATTCCCCTGGGTGTCTATTTTTCAAAAATGTATAGGTTTGCTAGGTTTCCTTAGGTGCCACAGAGCTAGGGTTCAAAAACTACAGCTACGCACTTTGCCAAAAAGGATCATTTATCACTGTGAAATTGTGTAGTGTTCATTTTGCATTTTGTGCCGTTAAATGTCGCGGGCACTAGGCCTACCCACGCAAGTGAGGTACCGTTTTTCTCAGAAGACTTTGGGGAATGCGGGGTGTGAGAAAGTGTCTCTGTATATACTGTTCCCAATTAGGTACAGTGTGAACAGAGTCCACGGACCCCAGAGGTTTGGCAGAGGCTAAAGTTAGATATAACCTTACTCTCTAAAGTGGTAGCTTGGTCGAGCAGTAAGGCAGTATCAGAGGACAGTGTAAAGCATTTTGATGTACACTCTCAGTCAGCAAATGCTTTCACACACTGAATAACTGAACTCTAGGCCAATGGTTTATATATAAAAAATATATGCTTGTTTTATTTTAGAACCAACAATTGGTATTAAAATATACTTTCTCAGAATGAGATGCTTTATATAAATACTTTTGCAATATGCAATGGGCTTTTGTAGAAAGTTACAAGTGGTTGCAATAGGCAACACAGTTTTAAACACAATAATGCATTGAGTTCAATGGAAGTTTCAAGTTATTTGCAGTAGATTACTTTTTGGATTACTTTCGGAATTCCAGGACTGGATCCTAGATTCAGTCCTGGGACAGTAGTTAGAAACAAGTGATAATATCGACTTAATTACTGTGATGATTTTTAGACAATATTTTGCTATTTTAAAAGTTGACAAAATATTTCATAGAAAACCGTCAATGATTCCCTAAGGCAGAAAATTCAAGTTGCAGGTATAGTATGTTCTCGTTACTTTTGTAATCCAGTACTGGGTGTCTAGACTCAGTACTGAGACCTTTATCCAAAACAGGTACGTAATTATGTTTTCAGAAATTATACGATTTTTAAAGAATATTTAAAGTTTGCAGAAATTGACAGAAGAAATTTCACAGAAAAACAGTCAATGATTTCCTATGGGAGAAAATTGGGTTACTGGTAAGTACAGTTGTAAGTATTTTTCAGAGTCAGTGCTGGGCACCAAGATCCAGCACTGGGAGCTCATCTAATAGCAGGTGAGTATTTTCGTTTTCGTTAGTCGGCTGATTTTTGGTGAATATTTTAAGTTTTGAAAAGTCCACACTTCGAAGAAATTTCAGGAAAAACCAGTCAATGTTACCCTATGGAGAAAATTGGGTTATCGGTTTAAAGCTAAGTACTCGACTGGCTGAGTTAAGGTTCTGGGAATAGACTCGGGGTCTCCCAGGGTCAGGTAGGTACAGTTGGTTCACCCTCAGCGGCACAAGGGCGGGCGTGTGAAGAGAGAGTTAGGCCCAATTTTATCCTATGAGAGGTAGGGGGGTCTTGGTTAGTGGCTGCTGACTAGCAGGCCACGCGGCTGTGGGAGCTGGGCTTCTGGTCACTTACTCAGGGCAAGTGGGGAAGTGGATAGGTGTAGAGGTTGCACTGCCAGGGCCACTCGGGCGGCTGGGTGCAGGGTGCTTTTGAGCCTTTGGGCGCTCAATTGATTTCAATGGGAAAGCTCTGGTTTAGAAAAAGACTGCAAGCTCGGGGACAAAGATTCTTCAGGTGCCACCACCACTTCGAGAGGTAAGTTGGGTAGTTGGAGGATAGATAGGTACCCCGGGATTGGGCACAGGGGGCCGCGGGGCGCCGAGTGCAGGGGTGCCTTTTGGTGTCGGGAATCTTACCCTCTGTTGATCGCGGTTGGGGGGGCACCTGGTTCTGAGGCTGCAGGCTTCTTCAGGAGTGTCGAGGGAGGTCCTTGGGTGCCGGTCTAGGGGTCACAGTCGCTGTGGGGTCGTCCTCGTGGTCTTTTTTCACTCCGGCACTGTACAGGCTTAGCGGGTGCAGAGTGTGCTGGGTTCGCGGTTCCGGGCTGCCTCCAGTAGATTTTGAGAACAGCCTCTACTCATGGGAGTCCCAGGGGCTTAGAGCCAAAAGGTAGTCAGGTCCTCCGGGGTTTGTGAGGTTGCTGGCCACAAGAGATGCCGGTTTGGAGCAGGAGCAGTTTCCAGGGTCGACAGGCCGGTAGGGCTGGGGCTAAAGAAGTTGGTGTCTTCCTCTTCTTAGCAGCTGCAGGGCAGGTCTTCTTTCTTCTAGCTCTTCTTTGGATTTTGGAATCTGGAATCTGGGGAAGGAAGGTTCAGGGTGCCCATAAATACTAGATTTAGGGGTGTTACAGGTAGGTGAAGGGCAGGGACCAATGGGTCCCTGTCCTGGGGTGGGTACACCCCCTATCCTGCCTATCTCCTGTGGGAGGGGGGCAGTAGCCTAATCCTGATTGGGCAGGGCTTCCCATCTTTAAGATGGGGAGAGCCCGGAGATGTGCTTCACCTCGCCTCCCCCACCTGAGGGGTGGGGTTGGCAGGCTGGCACATCCCCTGTCCTTATTTGGGGTTTCCGGCCAAGCTTCCCACCAGAGTGGGGGGTTGCAGTGGCCTGGGGAAGCTCACAGAGGCGGCATGCCTTTGAAGCTTCCCCCTGCCCATCCTGGGGGAGGAGATTTAGCACCTCGCCCAGGATGTGCATTGTTGCAGGCCCAGGAGAGCAGGGGCTCTCCTACCCAGGGGTCCAGCAACATGTCTGCTGTGTGGCAGCCTAGGCAGCCTCAGAACAGACGTGGATTGAAGGTTAGGTTTTAGGGGGCATCTCTAAGATGCCCTCTGGGGTGCTTGGTACAATAAATCCCACACTGGCATCAGTGCGGGTTTAATGTGCTGAGAAGTTTGATACCAAACTTCTCAGTTTTCAGTGTTGCCATTATGGTGCTGTGTTTGACGAGCTCTCAGCACCATGTGCTCTTAAATGGAAGCACTGCACTTACAGTGCCCAGGAGTGGACCTGGGTACTGTAGGGGCACATAGCTCCTGCTCCTGTGCCCACACCACTGGCATAGGGCACCCAGCTAGAGGGGTGGCTGATGTATGCTATGGCAGTGTAGGTGGTGGGCATGGCACACAGGGAGGTGTGCCATGTCGCCTTTGTTTTGTCTTGTACCCAGACACCCAGCCTGCAAGGGCAGCATGTGTGTGTAAGGGTACAGGGCCTCTAAGGGTGGCACAATGAGTGCTGCAGCCCTTAGAGGCCTTCCCTGGTCACAAGGCCCTGGGTACCTAGGGTACCATTTACAAGGGGCTGACATGTGGCCAGGGTTTGCCAATTTGGGTTTTGTGTTTTAGGGAAGGAACATAGGCCCTGGGCACCTGATTGGCAGGAGTCCAGGGCACACTCAGTCAAAGTACATTCAGCAATTCAGCAAAAAGTGGGGGAATACCATGCAAGAAAGATGGCACTTTCTCACAAGGGTTGAGTGGAAATGTGTGGATCCACTCAGATTCCAGATCTTTCCATCACAGAAATGTGAGGAAAATGTGTTTTTAAAAACTTGTATTTAGGTTTGCAAGGGATTTTGGGTAACAGAACCTGGAGGGAGGCAGTCAAGTCACCCCATCCTGGATTCTCCTGGGTGTCTAGTTTAAAAAAATGTATAGGTTTGCTAGGTTTCCCTAGGTGCCAGCAGAGCTAGGGTTCAAAAACTACAGCTAGGCACTTTGCCAAAAAAGGGTCATTTTTCACTGTGAAATTGTGGTGTGTCCACGTAGCTTTTTGCGCCATTTAATGTCACGGAAACTAGGCCTAACCACGCAAGTGAGGTACCATTTTTCTCGGAAGACTTTGGGCAACGTGGGGTGAGTGGAAATTTGTGGAGTCACGCAGATTCCAGAACGTTCCACCACAGAAATGTGAGGAAAATGTGTTTTTTTGGCAATTCTTTAGGTTTGCAAGGAATCATGGGTAACAGAACCTGGAGGGAGTCAGTAAGTCACCCCATCGTGGATTCCCCTGGGTGTCTAGTTTTCAAAAATGTATAGGTTTGCTAGGTTTCCCTAGGTGCCAGCAGAGCTAGGGTTCATAAACTAAAGCTAGGCGCTTTGTCAAAAAAGGGTAATTTTTCACTGTGAAATTGTGGTGTGTCCACGTTGCGTTTTGCGCCGTTTCATGTCACGGGAACTAGGCCTACCCACGCAAGTGGGGTACCAATTTTCTTGGAAGAATTTGGGGAACGCAGGATGCGTGGAAACGTGTGTATCCATGCAGATTCCAGAACTTTCCACCACAGAAATGTGAGGAAAATGTGGTTTGTTTGTAAATTTTTTAGGTTTGCAAGGGATTCTGGGTAACAGAACCTAGTGGGAGGTAGTCAAGTCACCCCATCCTGGATTCCTCTGGGTGTCTAGTTTCCAAAAATATATAGGTTTGCTAGGTTTCCCTAGGTGCCAGCAGAGCTAGGGTTCAAAAACTACAGCTAGGCACTTTGCCAAAAAAGGGTCATTTTTCACTGTGAAATTGTGGTGTGTCCACGTTGCGTTTTGCGCCGTTTAATGTCACAGGAACTAGGCCTAACCACGCAAGTGAGGTACCATTTTTCTCGGAAGACTTTGGGCAACGTGGGGTGAGTGGAAATTTGTGGATTCACGCAGATTCCAGAACGTTGCACCACAGAAATGTGAGGAAAATGTGTTTATTTTGACAATTCTTTAGGTTTGCAAGGAATTCTGGGTAACAGAACCTGGAGGGAGTCAGTAAGTCACCCCATCGTGGATTCCCCTGGGTGTCCATTTTTTAAAAATGTATAGGTTTGATAGTTGTCCCTTGGTGCCAGCAGAGCTAGGGTTCAAAAACTACAGCTTGGCAGTTTGCCAAAAAAGGGTCATTATTCACTGTGAAATTGTGGTGTGTCCACGTAGCTTTTTGCGCCGTTTCATGTCGCGGGAACTAAACCTACCCACGCAAGTGAGGTACCATTTTTCTCGGAAGACTTTGGGGAACGCAGGGTGCATGGAAATCTGTGTATCCATGCAGATTTTAGAACTTTCCCCCACTGAAATGTGAGGAAAATTTGTTTTTTTTGTAAATGTTTTAGGTTTGCAAGGGATTCTGGATAACAGAACCTGGTGGAGGTAGTCAAGTCACCCCATCCTGGATTCCCATAGGTGTCTATTTTTTCAAAAATGTATAGGTTTGCCAAGTTTCCTTGGTGCCAGCAGAGCTCTGGTTCAAAAACTACAGCTAGGCACTTTTCCAAAAAAGGGTAATTATTCACTGTGAAATTGTGGTGTGTCCACGTTGCGTTTTGCGCCATTTAATGTCACGGGAACTAGGCCTAACCACGCAAGTGAGGTACCATTTTTCTCGGAAGACTTTGGGCAACGTGGGGTGAGTGGAAATTTGTGGAGTCACGCAGATTTCAGAACGTTCCACCACAGAAATGTGAGGAAAATGTGTTTTTTTGACAATTCTTTAGGTTTGCAAGGAATTCTGGGTAACAGAACCTGGAGGGAGTCAGTAAGTCACCCCATCGTGGATTCCCCTGGGTGTCTAGTTTTCAAAAATGTATAGGTTTGCTAGGTTTCCCTAGGTGCCAGCAGAGCCTAGGGTTCAAAAACTAAAGCTAGGCGCTTTGTCAAAAAAGGGTAATTTTTCACTGTGAAATTGTGGTGTGTCCACGTTGCGTTTTGCGCCGTTTCATGTCACGGGAACTAGGCCTACCCACGCAAGTGGGGTACCAATTTTCTTGGAAGAATTTGGGGAACGCAGGGTGCGTGGAAATGTGTGTATCCATGCAGATTCCAGAACTTTCCACCACAGAAATGTGAGGAAAATGTGGTTTGTTTGTAAATTGTTTAGGTTTGCAAGGGATTCTGGGTAACAGAACCTGGTGGGAGGTAGTCAAGTCACCCCATCCTGGATTCCCCTTGGTGTCTAGTTTAAAAAAATGTATAGGTTTGCTAGGTTTCCCTAGGTGCCAGCAGAGCTAGGGTTCAAAAACTACAGCTAGGCACTTTGCCAAAAAAGGGTCATTTTTCACTGTGAAATTGTGGTGTGTCCACGTTGCGTTTTGCGCCGTTTAATGTCACGGGAACTAGACCTACCCATGCAAGTGAGGTACCATTTTTCTCGGAAGACTTTGGGTAACGCGGAGTGAGTGGAACTTTGTGGATCCACGCAGATTCCAGAACGTTCACCACAGAAATGTGAGGAAAATGTGTTTTTTTGGCAATTCTTTAGGTTTGCAAGGAATCATGGGTAACAGAACCTGGAGGGAGTCAGTAAGTCACCCCATCGTGGATTCCCCTGCATGTCTAGTTTTCAAAAATGTATAGGTTTGCTAGGTTTCCCTAGGTGCCAGCAGAGCTAGGGTTCAAAAACTACAGCTAGGCGCTTTGTCAAAAAAGGGTCATTTTTCACTGCGAAATTGTGGTTTGTCCACGTTGCGTTTTACGCCGTTTCATGTCACGGGAACTAGGCCTACCCACGCAAGAGGAGTACCAATTTTCTCTGAAGAATTTGGGGAACGTGGGGTGAGTGGAAATGTGTGTATCCATGCAGATTCCAGAACTTTCCACCACAGAAATGTGAGGAAAATGTGGTTTGTTTGTAAATTGTTTAGGTTTGCAAGGGATTCTGGGTAACAGAACCTGGTGGGAGGTAGTCAAGTCACCCCATCCTGGATTCCCCTTGGTGTCTAGTTTAAAAAAATGTATAGGTTTGCTAGGTTTCCCTAGGTGCCAGCAGAGCTAGGGTTCAAAAACTACAGCTAGGCACTTTGCCAAAAAAGGGTCATTTTTCACTGTGAAATTATGGTGTGTCCACGTTGCGTTTTGCGCCGTTTAATGTCACGGGAACTAGACCTACCCATGCAAGTGAGGTACCATTTTTCTCGGAAGACTTTGGGTAACGCGGAGTGAGTGGAACTTTGTGGATCCACGCAGATTCCAGAACGTTCCACCACAGAAATGTGAGGAAAATGTGTTTTTTTGGCAATTCTTTAGGTTTGCAAGGAATCATGGGTAACAGAACCTGGAGGGAGGCAGTCAAGTCACCCCATCCTGGATTCCTCTGGGTGTCTAGTTTCCAAAAATATATAGGTTTGCTAGGTTTCCCTAGGTGCCAGCAGAGCTAGGGTTCAAAAACTACAGCGAGGCACTTTGCCAAAAAATGGTCATTTTTCACTGTGAAATTGTGGTGTGTCCACGTTGCGTTTTGTGCTGTTTCATGTTGCGGGAACTAGGCCTACCCACGCAAGTGAGGTACTATTTTTCTCGGAAGACTTTGGGGAATGCAGGGTGCATGGAAATCTGTGTATCCACGTAGATTCCAGAACTTTCCACCACTGAAATGTGAGGAAAATGTGTTTTTTTTGTAAATGTCTTAGGTTTGCAAGGGATTCTGGGTAAAATAACCTACAAATATACTACTTAGTGGATATGCTATAGGGACCTGCACATCGTAAAGTACAAGCAGTAACGAAATTGATTATTCAAAACAATTGTGTTGGGTGCTAACATATGGCCATATACTCATCCACTGAGAGTAATAATCATCTCTGAGAATACAAGATTCCAAAGATTTGAATCTGTTAAGAAGGCAATGCGGCACACCACAGAAGTATAATAACACCCTAAATCAATCGTTTCTTCGGGTGTAGTCCATTAACTGTAAACTTCATGCAAAGAAAAACATCAATATCTGTTCTTGATACGACTGTATATGTTGCGTTTATTGATTGGTAATCAGACAGATATCCAATGTTCAGAGCGCAGCCGACGCGCGTTTCGCCCAAAGGGCTTTCTCAAGGCTGCATATGTACAAAAAAAGAAAAGAAAAAAACATAACGTCTAATTGTCTGTATGTACAGATACGTGACAAGTATTTAAATCTACAATACTCAGAACATGTAAATAAAAAACGAATCCATTATGTTGGAGACCCTAGTAAGGTACAAAAGCTGAGAACACGGCTCCAAGGGAAAATGCCACCCAAAGTGGTCCCCTAGAACGTAAAGTGGACAGAGAGGTAAATGCCAGAAAAATCCCCAAGTGAATTACCAAAGTGGAATCGAAACAAAACGTGAGTAAAAAAGAAGAGTAACCTAATCAGATGCCAGCAAAATCCCCAAGTAAACTATCAACGTGAAATCAAAACAGAAAGTGAGTATTAAAAAGAGTAACCAAATCAGGTACCAGATAAGAGAAAAGGGAAACCGATAAAGTGATCGGGTTAGTACTGCACAAGGTGTTGATGTCTCACCTTGAAAGGTTCAACGTATGATTTGTTTCTAGTATGTATGGCTTAGCTTGGAAAGCCTGTAAAAAAGATATGTATGGATGTAAATTCTAAATGGAATATTACGGTGACATCTTCTACGTTATTTGTACGAGTACGTGATTCACATTAGTATCATCCTTATGTATTTATTGTTGCTTACCTAATATTAACAAGTTGACCAGGTATGATTGTTTTAAAGCGCCAAAAATAACCAATATTAGCGTTCCTGTGACCGTAGTGTTCAGAGCGATGAGTAGGACCAGAATCCGTCCTCTCTAATAAAATACAACAAGAAAGACAAGTGTTTACGAATTGCCCCGTGCGTATGGTTTTCATGGAGACAATATATGACAAGGGTCTGTCAATAGATAAGTTTCTATTCTTAATGTAAACAAGTGCCGAAATGACAAACAAAAAATATACAGGGATTAAGTTTAAAGCGAGAGTCCAAAGGCGGACATTAAGGAAGCGCATAGCACCGTCTCGTCAATATCCGAGATTGATATTACCGCTAAGTTATACGGCATGTTTGAAGTAACGCGTCAAGAACAAAATGCAACCAATATCCAGTACCGGTTGTTTTCAAAATATAACACTCACCTTGATATCATAAGTATATTCCCCACAGTCTTGGGCGTCTTACGATTGTGATCTTCCCGCCATTGTTTAAAGAGTACGTAATACGTATGATAGTTAAAATAGAAAGTGGACTGGAAACTTCATAGTCGGAGCTAGTGTCCACATAATGGCAGCCATCTTGTGATGGTGATTGTGTGTATTTAGTATGATATGCAATTTCTTAGTGAGAGTATCCTGTTGCTGCCCATATACATCGCAGGGCCGTAGCAAATATACTAGTAGTAATGTCAAACAACAGACATATGTTTTTAAAGATAAGTAAAATGGTGTTAAACAAGCGGGATGCCCTTTCATTTAGTGATAGATATTATATGTGTATAGAGGTCGAAAGTGAAAAAGGACAGATAGCAGCAGGTCATGCAGAGTGGAAATCCTGGAGCCATTACATACATGGAATACACTTATATTGTGTGCATGTATACGAGCCAATCTTTTGTTAATTTTTCACACATAGCAACGTTGTATATAAAAAGCCAAATGTACATAGGTTACATGACATCCAAAAACAGGAAATTGTAAATATTCTTAGTGATACATGCATCATTGAATTATAAAAATTCAAACAGTTCCTTATCAATGTTAATACCATGTTCTACTGCTCTAAGGGAGATAATCCATTTACATTCGTTCTGTCTTAATTTACTGACTCTGTTACCGCCTCTCAGATGTGGCAGTATTACTTCAAGGCCATGGAAATTTATCTTAATCAGTTCTGTGTGATTGTGTGAAGTATTAAAGTGTAAGGCTAACGGATATTGGGCATTGTTATTTCTAATTGCCCTTATGTGCTCTTGTATCCGTTCCTTAAGAGGTCTGATAGTACTTCCCACGTAAATTTTCCCACATATACAGATGATACAGTAAATTACAAATTTGGTGTTACAGTTAATGAAATCATTAACTGTATGAATTTTGTCTGAGTTGTATTTAAAGGTTGTTGTTTTATTCAACGCAAAGGGGCAAACACTGCAAGTCCCACATTTGAAGAATCCTTTAGGTTTGACCGGCAACCATGTCCTTTGAGGAATTGCAGAAATGAAACTGGGGCATAAGGATTGTCTCAGTGTGTTGCCCCTAGCAAATGTGATATTGGGTTTGGGTCCCACCGCCTCCAATATCTTGTCGTCATCTGTCAATAAATGCCAGTGTTTTTTGAGAATTTTAAATATTTCAGCACTGGCATTAGAATATGGTGTAATAAATCTAATCAGTTTTGTGCTACATGACCTTTTTTTGGTTTTGATATGGCCTTTCAATAGGTCTGTTCTACTCATTTTGTTGACAGTATTTCGTGCCTTTCGGATCACTGGAATATTATAGCCTCTGGCCATAAATCTCTTTTCGACTGTATTCAGTTCCTCTTCAAGTATTTGTGTGTCGCTACAGTTTCTTTTTGTTCGGATCATTTCCCCTAAAGGGATCGCTTTAATTTGTGAGGGAGGGTGTGCACTTGTGGCATGCAATACTGCATTACATGCCGTGCCCTTTCTGAAGGGTCTTGATTTTAGTTTATCCTTGTCCACTACAATTGTGATGTCAAGAAAATTTATGTGCGAAGTGCTTTCTGTTTTGGTAAAGGTTAGGTTGAATGGATTGTTGTTGAGATACAGAAAAAACTCTTCTAGCATTTCCTTCGTTCCAGCCCAAAACATAAGTATGTCATCTATGTATCTGCCTAAAAATAGGACATTTTCCATTAGTGAACTGGGGACTTTATTCCAGAGATGATTAAGCTCAAAGTAACCCATATAGAGATTGGCAAACGAGGGCGAAAATTTTGCCCCCATTGCCACACCTCTAATTTGACGATACCATGTATCATTATGAATGAAGATGTTGTTTTTCAAAACCAATTCGATTAGTTCAAGTATCATGACTGTATGTTCCAAAAACTGTATGGATCTGGATTCCAAAAAGTATTGTGCTGCCTGGATTCCCAACTCAACAGGTATACTGGTGTAGAGGGAACACACATCCAGTGTGACAAGATAGTGTCCCTCTACCCAGTCTACATCTGAGATCTTACTTAACACATCTGTGGTGTCCTTTATGAACGAGGGTAAATTCACTACCAGTGGTTGCAAATATGAATCAATATATTCTGATATTCGCTCCGTAGGCGATCCAATTTCCGAGATGATGGGCCTACCCGGGGGAAAGAGTCAATTTTTGTGTATTTTAGGTAGAACGTACATGCATGGTATAGTGGGTGTGTCATTATACAGATACCTAAATTCGATATCTGAAATCAAGCATTTGTCTTTCCAATAAAGTAATGTGTTGCGTATTAATTCTTTGGTGATAGTAAGTGGATTATTGTCTAAATGTCTATATGTCGTGTCATCGCTTAGTTGTCTATCTATTTCTGCCATGTAATCAGATTTATTCATAAGTACCACAAAATAACCTGGAGGGAGGCAGTTGAGTCACCCCATCCTGGATTCCCCTGGGTGTCTGGTTTTAAAAAATGTATAGGTTTGCTAGGTTTCCCTAGTTGCTAGCAGAACTAGGGTTCAAAAACTACAGCTAGGCACTTTGTCAAAAAAGGGTCATTTTTCACAGTGAAATTGTGGTATGTCCACGTTGCGCAGTTTCATGTCGCGTGAACTAGGCCTACCCACGCAAGTGGGGTACCATTTTTTTTGGAAGACTTTGGGGATCACGGGGTGAGTGGAAATTTGTGGATCCACGCAGATTCCAGAACTTTCCACCTCAGAAATGTGATGAAAATGTGTTTTTTTTTTACAATTATTTTGGTTTGCAAGGGATTCTGGGTAACAGATCCTGGAGGGAGGCAGTCAAGTCTCCCCATCCTGGATTCCTCTGGGTGTCTAGTTTCCAAAAATATATAGGTTTGCTAGGTTTCCCTAGGTGCCAGCAGAGCTAGGGTTCAAAAACTACAGCTAGGCACTTTGCCCAAAAATTGTCATTTTTCACTGTGAAATTGTGGAGTGTCCACGTTGCGTTTTGCGCTGTTTGATGTCGCGGGAACTAGGCCTACCCACGCAAGTGGGGTACCATTTTTCTCTGAAGACTTTGGGGAACGCGGGGTGAGTGGAAATTTGTGGATCCACGCAGATTTCAGAACTTTCCACCACAGAAATGTGAAGAAAATGTGTTTTTTTGGACAATTTTTTTGGTTTGCAAGGGATTCTGGGTAACAGAACCTGGAGGGAGGCAGTCGAGTCACCCCATCCTGGATTTCCCTGGGTGTCTAGTGTTAAAAAATGTATGGGTTTGCTAGGTTTCCCTAGGTGCCAGCAGAGCTAGTTTTCAAAATCTACAGCTAGGCAGTTTGCCAAAAAAGGGTCATTTTTCACTGTGAAATTGTGGTATGTCCACGTTGCGTTTTGCGCCGTTTCATGTCGCAGGAACTAGGCCTACCCACGCAAGTGAGGCACCATTTTTCTAGGAAGACTTTGGGGAATGTGGGGTGAGTGGTTGTTTGTGGATCCACGCAGATTCTAGAACTTTCCATCACAGAAATGTGAGGAAAATGTATTTTTAAATTTTCTTTTTTAGGTTTGCAAGGGATTCTGGGTAAGAGAAGCTGGTGGGATGTAGTGAAGTCACCCCATCCTGGATTCCCCTGGGTGTCTAGTTTTCAAAAATGTATAGTTTTGCTAGGTTTCCCTAGGTGCCAGCAGAGCTAGGGTTCAAAAACTACAGCTAGGCACTTTGCCCAAAAATTGTCATTTTTCACTATGAAACTGTGGTGTGTCCACGTTGGATTTTGCGCCATTTCATGTCACGGGCACTAGGCCCACCCACGCAAGTGAGGTACCACTTTTCTCGGAAGACTTTGGGGAACGCCGGGTGAGTGGAAATTTGTGGATCCACGCAGATTCCAGAACTTTCCACCACTGAAATGTGAGGAAAATTTGTTTTTTGGGGAATTTTTCTTAGGTTTGCAAGGGATTCTGGGTAACAGAGCCTGGAGGGAGGCAGTCAAGTCACCCCATCCTGGATTCCCCTATGTGTCTACTTTTTAAAATGTATAGGTTTGATAGTTTTCCCTAGGTGCCAGCAGATCTAGGGTTCAAAAACTACAGCTAGGCAGTTTGCCAAAAAAGGGTCATTTTTCATTCTGAAATTGTGGTGTGTCCACATTGCATTTTGCGCCGTTTCATGTCGCGGGCACTAGGCCTACCCACGCAAGGGAGGTACCATTTTTGGGAAGACTTTGGGGAATGCGAGGTGTGAGAAAGTGGCTCTGTATATACTGTTCCCAATTAGGTACAGTGTGTACAGAGTCCACAGACCCCAGAGGTTTGGCAGAGGCTAAAGTTAGATATAACCTTACTCTCTAAAGTGGTAGCTTGGTCGAGCAGTAAGGCAGTATCAGAGGACAGTGTAAAGCATTTTGATGTACACTCTCAGTCAGCAAATGGTTTCACACACTCAATAACTGAACTCTAGGCCAATGGTTTATATATAAAAAATATATGCTTGTTTTATTTTAGAACCAACAATTGGTATTAAAATGTACTTTCTCAGAATGAGATGCTTTATATCGATACTTTTGCAATATGCAATTAGCTTTTGTAGAAAGTTACAAGTGGTTGCAATAGGCAACACAGTTTTAAACACAATAATGCATTGAGTTCAATGGAAGTTTCAAGTTATTTGCAGTAGATTACTTTTTGGATTACTTTTGGAATTCCAGGACTGGATCCTAGATTCAGTCCTGGGACAGTACTTAGAAACAAGTGATAAAAGTCGACTTAATTACTGTGATGATTTTTAGACAATATTTTGCTATTTTAAAAGTTGACCGAAAATATTTCATAGAAAACCGTCAATGATTCCCTATGGCAGAAAATTCAAGTTGCAGGTATAGTATGTTCTAGTTACTTTTGTAATCCAGTACTGGGTGTCTAGACTCAGTACTGGGACCTTTATCCAAAACAGGTACGTAATTGCATTTTCAGAAATTATACGATTTTTAAAGAATATTTAAAGTTTGCAGAAATTGACAGAAGAAATTTCACAGAAAAACAGTCAATGATTTCCTATGGGAGAAAATTGGGTTACTGGTAAGTACAGTTGTAAGTATTTTTCAGAGTCAGTGCTGGGCACCAAGATCCAGCACTGGGAGCTCACCTAATAGCAGGTGAGTATTTTCGTTTTCGTTAGTCGGCTGATTTTTGGTGAATATTTTAAGTTTTGAAAAGTCCACACTTAGAAGAAATTTCAGGAAAAACCAGTCAAATGTTACCCTATGGTGAAAATTGAGTTATCGGTTTAAAGGTAAGTACTCGACTGGCAGAGTTAAGGTTCTGGGCATAGACTCAGGGGTCTCCCAGGGTCAGGTAGATACAGTCGGTTCACCCTCAGCGGCACAAGTGCGGCCGGGTGCAGAGAGAGTTAGGCCCAATGTTATCCTATGAGAGGTAGGGGGGGCCTTGGATGGTGGCTGCTGACTAGCAGGCCACGCGGCTGTGGGAGCTGGGCTCCTGGTCACTTACTCAGGGCAAGTAGGGAAGTGGATAGGTGTAGAGGTTGCACTGCCAGGGCCACTCGGGCGGCTGGGTGCAGGGTGCTTTTGAGCCTTCGGGCGCTCAATTGATTTCAATGGGAAAGCTCCGGTTTAGAAAAAGACTGCAAGCTCGGGGACGAAGATTCTTCAGGTGCCACCACCACTTCGAGAGGTAAGTTGGGTAGTTGGAGGATAGATAGGTACCCCGGGATTGGGCACAGGGGGCCGCGGGGCGCCGGGTGCAGGGGTGCCTTTTGGTGTCGGGAATCTTACCCTCTGTTGATCGCGGTTGGGGGGGCACCTGGTTCTGAGGCTGCAGGCTTCTTCAGGAGTGTCGAGGGAGGTCCTTGGGTGCCGGACTAGGGGTCACAGTCGCTGTGGGGTCGTCCTCGTGGTCTTTGTTCACTCCGGCACTGTACAGGCTTAGCGGGTGCAGAGTGTGCTGGGTTCGCGGTTCCGGGCTGCCTCCAGTAGATTTTGAGTAGAGCCTCTACTCATGGGAGTCCCAGGGGCTTAGAGCCAAAAGGTAGTCAGGTCCTCCTGGGTTTGTGAGGTTGCTGGCCACAAGAGATGCCGGTTTGGAGCAGGAGCAGGTTCCAGGGTCGACAGGCCGGTAGGGCTGGGGCCAAAGCAGTTGGTGTCTTCCTCTTCTTAGCAGCTGCAGGGCAGGTCTTCTTTCTTCTAGCTCTTCTTTGGATTTTGGAATCTGGAATCTGGGGAAGGAAGGTTCAGGGTGCCCATAAATACTAGATTTAGGGGTGTTACAGGTAGGTGAAGGGCAGGGACCAATGGGTCCCTGTCCTGGGGTGGGTACACCCCCTATCCTGCCTCTCTCCTGTGGGAGGGGGGCAGTAGCCTAATCCTGATTGGGCAGGGCTTCCCATCTTTAAGATGGGGAGAGCCCGGAGATGTGCTTCACCTCGCCTCCCCCACCTGAGGGGTGGGGTTGGCAGGCTGGCACATCCCCAGTCCTTATTTGGGGTTTCCGGCCAAGCTTCCCACCAGAGTGGGGGGTTGCAGTGGCCTGGGGAAGCTCACAGAGGAGGCATGACTTTGAAGCTTCCCCCTGCCCATCCTGGGGGAGGAGATTTAGCACCTCGCCCAGGATGTGCATTGTTGCAGGCCCAGGAGAGCAGGGGCTCTCCTACCCAGGGGTCCAGCAACATGTCTGCTGTGTGGCAGCCTAGGCAGCCTCAGAACAGACGTGGATTGAAGGTTAGGTTTTAGGGGGCATCTCTAAGATGCCCTCTGGGGTGCTTGGTACATTAAATCCCACACTGGCATCAGTGCGGGTTTAATGTGCTGAGAAGTTTGATACCAAACTTCTCAGTTTTCAGTGTTGCCATTATGGTGCTGTGTTTGACGAGCTCTCAGCACCATGTGCTCTTAAATGGAAGCACTGCACTTACAGTGCCCAGGAGTGGACCTGGGTACTGTAGGGGCACAGAGCTCCTGCTCCTGTGCCCACACCACTGGCATAGGGCACCCAGCTAGAGGGGTGGCTGATGTATGCTATGGCAGTGTAGGTGGTGGGCATGGCACACAGGGAGGTGTGCCATGTCGACTTTGTTTTGTCTTGTACCCAGACACCCAGCCTGCAAGGGCAGCATGTGTGTGTAAGGGTACAGGGCCTCTAAGGGTGGCACAATGAGTGCTGCAGCCCTTAGAGCCCTTCCCTGGTCACAAGGCCCTGGGTACCTAGGGTACCATTTACCAGGGGCTGACATGTGGCCAGGGTTTGCCAATTTGGGTTTTGTGTTTTAGGGAAGGAACATAGGCCCTGGGCACCTGATTGGCAGGAGTCCAGGGCACACTCAGTCAAAGTACATTCAGCAATTCAGCAAAAAGTGGGGGAATACCATGCAAGAAAGATGGCACTTTCTCACAAGGGGTGAGTGGAAATTTGTGGATCCACTCAGATTCCAGATCTTTCCATCACAAAAATGTGAGGAAAATGTGTTTTTAAAAACTTGTATTTAGGTTTGCAAGGGATTTTGGGTGAGTGGAAATTTGTGGATCCACACAGATTTCAGAACTTTCCACCACAGAAATGTGAAGAAAATGTGTTTTTTTGGACATTTTTTTTGGTTTGCAAGGGATTCTGGGTAACAGAACCTGGAGGGAGGCAGTCGAGTCACCCCATCCTGGATTTCCCTGGGTGTCTAGTGTTCAAAAATGTATAGGTTTGCTAGGTTTCCCTAGTTGCTAGCAGAACTAGGGTTCAAAAACTACAGCTAGGCACTTTGTCAAAAAAGGGTCATTTTTCACAGTGAAATTGTGGTATGTCCACGTTGCGCAGTTTCATGTCGCGTGAACTAGGCCTACCCACGCAAGTGGGGTACCATATTTTTCGGAAGACTTTGGGGAACGCGGGGTGAGTGGAAATTTGTGGATCCACGCAGATTCCAGAACTTTCCACCACAGAAATGTGATGAAAATGTGTTTTTTTTGACAATTATTTTGGTTTGCAAGGGATTCTGGGTAACAGATCCTGGAGGGAGGCAGTCAAGTCTCCCCATCCTGGATTTCTCTGGGTGTCTAGTTTCCAAAAATATATAGGTTTGCTAGGTTTCCCTAGGTGCCAGCAGAGCTAGGGTTAAAAAACTACAGCTAGGCACTTTGCCCAAAAATTGTCATTTTTCACTGTGAAATTGTGGTGTGTCCACGTTGCGTTTTGCGCTGTTTGATGTCGCGGGAACTAGGCCTACCCACACAAGTGAGGTACTGTTTTTCTCGGAAGACTTTGGGAAACGCAGGGTGCATGGAAATCTGTGTATACACACAGATTCCAGAACTTTCCGTCACTGAAATGTGAGCAATCTTTGTTTTTTTTGTAAATGTTTTAGGTTTGCAAGGGATTCTGGGTAACCTAACCTGGAGGGAGGCAGTCGAGTCACCCCATCCTGGATTCCTCTGGGTGTCTAGTTTTAAAAAATGTATGGGTTTGCTAGGTTTCCCTAGGTGCCAGCAGAGCTAGGGTTCAAAAACTACAGCTAGGCACTTTGCCAAAAAATGGTCATTTTTCACTGTGAAATTGTGGTGTGTGCACGTTGCGTTTTGCGCTGTTTGATGTCGCGGGAACTAGGCCTACCCATGCAAGTGGGGTACCATTTTTCTCTGAAGACTTTGGGGAACGCGGGGTGAGTGGAAATTTGTGGATCCACGCAGATTTCAGAACTTTCCACCACAGAAATGTGAAGAAAATGTGTTTTTTTTGACAATTGTTTTGGTTTGCAAGGGATTCTGGGTAACAGAAGCTGGTGGGATGTAGTGAAGTCACCCCATCCTGGATTCCCCTGGGTGTCTAGTTTTCAAAAATGTATAGTTTTGCTAGGTTTCCCTAGGTGCCAGCAGAGCTAGGGTTCAAAAACTACAGCTAGGCACTTTGCCAAAAAAGGGTCATTTTTCACTATGAAATTGTGGTGTGTCCACGTTGGATTTTGCGCCATTTCATGTCACGGGAACTAGGCCCACCCACGCAAGTGAGGTACCACTTTTCTCGGAAGACTTTGGGGAACACCAGGTGAGTGGAAATGTGTGGATCCACGCAGATTCCAGAACTTTCCACCACTGAAATGTGAGGAAAATTAGTTTTTTTGGGAATTTTTCTTAGGTTTGCAAGGGATTCTGGGTAACAGAACCTGGAGGGAGGCAGTCAAGTCACCCCATCCTGGATTCCCCTATGTGTCTACTTTTTAAAATGTATAGGTTTGATAGTTTTCCCTAGGTGCCAGCAGAGCTAGGGTTCAAAAACTACAGCTAGGCAGTTTGCCAAAAAAGCGTCATTTTTCATTCTTAAATTGTGGTGTTTCCACATTGCGATTTGCGCCGTTTCATGTCGCGGGCACTAGGCCTACCCACGCAAGGGAGGTACCATTTTTGGGAAGACTTTGGGGAATGCGAGGTGTGAGAAAGTGGCTCTGTATATACTGTTCCCAATTAGGTACAGTGTGTACAGAGTCCACAGACCTCAGAGGTTTGGCAGAGGCTAAAGTTAGATATAACCTTACTCTCTAAAGTGGTAGCTTGGTCGAGCAGTAAGGCAGTATCAGAGGACAGTGTAAAGCATTTTGATGTACACTCTCAGTCAGCAAATAGTTTCACACACTCAATAACTGAACTCTAGGCCAATGGTTTATATATAAAAAATATATGCTTGTTTTATTTTAGAACCAACAATTGGTATTAAAATGTACTTTCTCAGAATGAGATGCTTTATATCGATACTTTTGCAATATGCAATTAGCTTTTGTAGAAAGTTACAAGTGGTTGCAATAGGCAACACAGTTTTAAACACTAATGCATTGAGTTCAATGGAAGTTTCAAGTTATTTGCAGTAGATTACTTTTTGGATTACTTTTGGAATTCCAGGACTGGATCCTAGATTCAGTCCTGGGACAGTACTTAGAAACAAGTGATAAAAGTCGACTTAATTACTGTGATGATTTTTAGACAATATTTTGCTATTTTAAGAGTTGACCGAAAATATTTCATAGAAAACCGTCAATGATTCCCTATGGCAGAAAATTCAAGTTGCAGGTATAGTATGTTCTAGTTACTTTTGTAATCCAACCTTTATCCAAAACAGGTACGTAATTGCATTTTCAGAAATTATACGATTTTTAAAGAATATTTAAAGTTTGCAGAAATTGACAGAAGAAATTTCACAGAAAAACAGTCAATGATTTCCTATGGGAGAAAATTGGGTTACTGGTAAGTACAGTTGTAAGTATTTTTCAGAGTCAGTGCTGGGCACCAAGATCCAACACTGGGAGCTCACCTAATAGCAGGTGAGTATTTTCGTTTTCGTTAGTCGGCTGATTTTTGGTGAATATTTTAAGTTTTGAAAAGTCCACACTTAGAAGAAATTTCAGGAAAAACCAGTCAATGTTACCCTATGGAGAAAATTGAGTTATCGGTTTAAAGGTAAGTACTCGACTGGCAGAGTTAAGGTTCTGGGCATAGACTCAGGGGTCTCCCTGGGTCAGGTAGATACAGTTGGTTCACCCTCAGCGGCACAAGTGCGGCCGGGTGCAGAGAGAGTTAGGCCCAATGTTATCCTATGAGAGGTAGGGGGGGCCTTGGATGGTGGCTGCTGACTAGCAGGCCACGCCGCTGTGGGAGCTGGGCTCCTGGTCACTTACTCAGGGGAAGTGGGGAAGTGGATAGGTGTAGAGGTTGCACTGCCAGGGCCACTCGGGCGGCTGGGTGCAGGGTGCTTTTGAGCCTTCGGGCGCTCAATTGATTTCAATGGGAAAGCTCTGGTTTAGAAAAAGACTGCAAGCTCGGGGACGAAGATTCTTCAGGTGCCACCACCACTTCGAGAGGTAAGTTGGGTAGTTGGAGGATAGATAGGTACCCCGGGATTGGGCACAGGGGGCCGCGGGGCGCCGTGTGCAGGGGTGCCTTTTGGTGTCGGGAATCTTACCCTCTGTTGATCGCGGTTGGGGGGGCACCTGGTTCTGAGGCTGCAGGCTTCTTCAGGAGTGTCGAGGGAGGTCCTTGGGTGCCGGACTAGGGGTCACAGTCGTGTGGGGTCGTCCTCGTGGTCTTTGTTCAATCCGGCACTGTACAGGCTTAGCGGGTGCAGAGTGTGCTGGGTTCGCGGTTCCGGGCTGCCTCCAGTAGATTTTGAGAAGAGCCTCTACTCATGGGAGTCCCAGGGGCTTAGAGCCAAAAGGTAGTCAGGTCCTCTGGGGTTTGTGAGTTTGCTGGCCACAAGAGAGGCCGGTTTGGAGCAGGTTCGAGGGTCAACAGGCCGGTAGGGCTGGGGCCAAAGCAGTTGGTGTCTTCCTCTTCTTAGCAGCTGCAGTGCAGGTCTTCTTTCTTCCAGCTCTTCTTCGGATTTTGGAATCTGGAATCTGGGGAAGGAAGGTTCCGGGTGCCCCTAAATACTAGATTTAGGGGCGTTATTGGTAGGTGAAGGGCAGGGACCAATGGGTCCCTGTCCTGGGGTGGGTACACCCCCTATCCTGCCTCTCTCCTGTGGGAGGGGGGCAGTAGCCTAATCCTGATTGGCAGGGCTTCCCATCTTCAAGATGGCGAGAGCCCGGGGATGTGCTTCACCTCGCCTCCCCCACCCGAGGGGTGGGGTTGGCAGGCTGGCACATCCCCTGTCCTTCTTTGGGGTTTCCGGCCAAGCTTCCTGCCGGAGTGGGGGGTTGCAGTGGCATGGGGAAGCTCACAGAGGCGGCATGCCTTTGAAGCTTCCCCCTGCCCATCCTGGGGGAGGAGATTTAGCACCTCGCCCAGGATGTGCATTGTTGCAGGCCCAGGAGAGCAGAGGCTCTCCTACCCAGGGGTCCAGCAACATGTCTGCTGTGTGGCAGCCTAGGCATCCTCAGAACAGACGTGGATTGAAGGTTAGGTTTTAGGGAGCATCTCTAAGATGCCCTCTGGGGGGCTTGGTACATTAAATCCCACACTGGCATTAGTGCGGGTTTAATGTGCTGAGAAGTTTGATACCAAACTTCTCAGTCTTCAGTGTTGCTATTATGGTGCTGTGGAGTTCGTGTTTGACGAGCTCTCAGCACCATGTGCTCTTAAATGGCAGCACTGCACTTACAGTGCCCAGGAATGGACCTGGGTACTGTAGGGGCACAGGGCTCCTGCTCCTGTTCCCACACCACTGGCATAGGGCACCCAGCTAGAGGGGTGGCTGATGTATGCTATGGCGGTGTAGGTGGTGGGCATGGCACACAGGGAGGTGTGCCATGTTGACTCTTTGTTTTGTCTTGTACCCAGACACCCAGCCTGCAAGGGCAGCGTGTATGTGTAAGGGTACAGGGCGTCTAAGGGTGGCACAATGAGTGCTGCAGCCCTTAGAGGCCTTCCCTGGTCACTAGGCCCTGGGTACCTAGGGTACCATTTACCAGGGGCTGACATGTGGCCAGGGTTTGCCAATTTAGGTTTTGTGTTTTAGGGAAGGAACATAGGCCCTGGGCACCTGATTGGCAGGAGTCCAGGGCACACTCAGTCAAAGTACATTCAGCAATTCAGAAAAAAGTGGGGGCATACCATGCAAGAAAGATGGCACTTTCTCACACGGGGTGATTGGAAATTTGTGGATCCACGCAGATTCCAGAACTTTCCATCACAGAAATGTGAGGAGAATGTGTTTTTAAATTTTCTTTTTTAGGTTTGCAAGGGATTTTGGGTATCAGAACCTGGAGGGAGGCAGTCAAGTCACCCCATCCTGGATTCCCCTGGGTGTCTAGTTTCCAAAAATGTATAGGTTTGCTATGTTTCCCTAGGTGCCAGCAGAGTTAGGGTTCAAAAACTACAGCTAGGCACTTTGTAAAAAATGGGTAATTATTCACTGTGAAATTGTGGTGTGTCCACGTTGCGTTTTGCGCCATTTCATGTCGCAGGAACTAGGCCTACCCACGCAAGTGAGGTACCATTTTTCTCGGAAGACTTTGGGGAACGCAGGGTGCATGGAAATCTGTGTATCACAGCAAAATCCAGAACTTTCCACCACTGAAATGTGAGGAAAATGTGTTTGTTTTGCAAATTGTTTAGGTTTGCAAGGGATTCTGGGTAACAGAACCTGGTGGGAGGCAGTCAAGTCACCCCATCCTGGATTCCCTTATGTGATTTTTTTTTAAAAATGTATAGGTTTGATAGTTTTCCCTAGGTGTCAGCAGAGCTAGACACGTTGCCAAAAAAGGGTCATTTTTCACTGTGAAATCGTCGTGTGTCCACGTTGCATTTTGCGCCGTTTCATGTCGTGGGCACTAGGCCTACCCATGCAAGTGAGGTACCATTATTCTCGGAAGACTTTGGGGAACGCAGGGTGCATGGAAATCTGTGCATCCACGCAGATTCCAGAACTTTCCACCACAGAATGTGATGAAAATGTGTTCTTTTTGTAAATTTTTTGGTTTGCAATGGATTCTGGGTAACAGGACCTGGAGGGAGGCAGTCAAATCACCCCATCCTGGATACTCCTATACGTCTATTTTTTTTAAATGTATAGGTTTGATAGTTTTTCATAGGTGCCAGCAGAGCTAGGGTTAAAAAACTACAGCTAGAGACTTTGCCAAAAAAGGGTCATTTTTCACAGTGAAATTGTGGTGTGTCCATGTTGCGTTTTGCGACTTTTCATGTCGCAGGCACTAGGCCTACCCACGCAAGTGAGGTACCATTTTTCTCGGAAGAATTTGGGGAATGCGGGGTGAGTGGGCATTTGTGGATCCACGCAGATTCCAGAACTTTCCACCACAGAAATGTGAGGAAATTTTGTATTTTTTGACAATGTTTTAGGTTTGCCAGGGATTCTGGATAACAGAACCTGGTGGGAGGCACTCAAGTCACCCAATCCTGTAATCCCCTGGGTGTCTAGTTTTCAAAAATGTATAGGTTTGCTAGGTTTCCCTAGGTGCCAGCAGAGCTAGGGTTCAAAAACTACAGCTAGGCACTTTTCCAAAAAAGGGTCATTTTTCACTGTGAAATTGTGGTGTGTCCACATTGCATTTTGCGCCATTTCATTTCGCGGGCACTAGGCCTACCCATGCAAGTGAGGTACAATTTTTCTCAGAAGACTTTGGGATTCGCGGGGTGAGTGGAAATTTGTGGATGCACGCAGATTCCAGAACTTTCCACCACAGAAATGTGAGGAAAATGTGTTTTTTAAAACAATTTTTTAGGTTTGCAAGGGATTTTGGGTAACAGAACCTGGAGGGAGGCTGTCGCGTCATGCCATTCTGGATTCCAAAAATGTGTAGGTTTGCTAGGTGTCCCTAGGTGCCAGCAGAGCAAGGGTTAAAAAACTACAGCTACGCACTTTGTCAAAAAAGGGTAATTTTTCACTGTGAAATTGTGGATTGTCCACTTTGCATTTTGCGCCGTTTCATGTCACGGGCACTAGGCCTACCCACGCAAGTTAGGTACCATTTTCCCGGAAGACAGATTCCAGAACTTTCCACCACTGATATGTGAGGAAAATGTGTTTTTTTTTGTAAATTTTTTAGGTTTGCAAGTGATTCTGGGTAACAGAACCAGGTGGGAGGTAGTCAAGTCACCCCCATTCTGAATTCCCCTGGGTGTCTATTTTTCAAAAATGCATAGGTTTGCTAGGTTTCCCTAGGTGCCAGCAGAGCAAGGGTTCAAAAACTACAGCTAGGCACTTTTCCAAAAAAGGGTCATTTTTCACTGTGAAATTGTAGTGTGTCCACATTGCATTTTGCGCCATTTCATTTCGCGGGCACTAGGCCTACCCATGCAAGTGAGGTACAATTTTTCTCAGAAGACTTTGGGAAACGCGGGGTGAGTGGAAATTTGTGGATGCACGCAGATTCCAGAACTTTCCATCACAGAAATGTGAGTAAAATGTGTTTTTTATATTTTTTTTAGGTGTGCAAGGGATTCTGGGTAGCAGAAGCTGGAGGGAGGCAGTCAAGTCACCCCATCCTGGATTCCCCTTGGTGTCTAGTTTTCAAAAATGTATAGGTTTGCCAGGTTTCCCTATGTGCCAGCAGAGCTAGGGTTCAAAAACTACAGCTAGGCACTTTGCCAAAAAAGGGCAATTTTTCACTGTGAAATTGTGGTGTGTCCACGTTGTGTTGTGCGATGTTTCATTACGCGGGAACTAGGCCTACCCACGCAAGTGAGGTACCATTTTTCTCTGAAGACTTTGGGGAATGCGGGGTGAGTGGAAATCTGTGTATCTACGCATATTCCAGAACTTTCCACCACTGAAATGTGAGGAACATGTGTTTTTTTTGTCAATTTTTAAAGGTTTGCAAGAGATTCTGGGTAACAGAACCTGGTGGGAGGCAGTCAAGTCACCCCATCCTGGATTCCCCTGGGTGTCTAGTTTTCAAAAATGTATAGGTTTGTTAGGTTTTTCTAGGCACCAGCAGAGCTAGGTTTCAGAAACTACAGCCAGGCACTTTGCCAAAACAGGGTTATTTTTCACTGTGAAATTGTGGTGTGTCCACGTTGCGTTTTGCGCCGTTTCATGTCGCGGGAACTAGGCCTACCCACGGAAGTGAGGTACCATTTCTCTCGGAAGACTTTGGGGAACGCGGGGTGAGTGGAAATTTGTGGATCCATGCAGATTCCTGAACTTTCCATCCCAGAAATGTAAGGTAAATGTGTTTTTAAAATTATTTTTTTTAGGTTTGCAATGGATTCTGGGTAACAGAACCTGGAGGGAGGCAGTCAAGTCACCCCATTGTGGATTCCCCTGGGTGTCTAGTTTAAAAACAATTAATAGGTTTGCTAGGCTTCCCTAGGTGCCAGCAGAGCTAGGGTTCAAAAACTACAGCTAGGCACTTTGCCAAAAAAGGGTCATTTTTCACAATGAAATTGTGGTGTGTCCACGTTGCATTTTGCGCCGTTTCATGTCGCAGGTACTAGTCCTACCCACGCAATTGAGGTACCACTTTTCTCAGAAGACTTTGGGGAAGGCGGGGTGAGTGAAAATTTGTGGATCCACGCAGATTCCAGAACTTTCCTCCACAGAAATGTGAGGAAAATGTGTTTTTTTGATAATTGTTGACGTTTGCAAGGGATTCTGGGTAACAGAGCCTGGAGGGAGGCAGTCAAGTCACCCCATCCTGGATCCCACTGCTTGTCTAGTTTCCAAAAATGTATAGGTTTGCTAGGTTTCCCTAGGTGCCAGCAGAGCAAGGGTTAAAAAACTACAGCTACGCACTTTGCCAAAAAAGGGTAATTTTTCACTGTGAAATTGTGGATTGTCCACTTTGCATTTTGCGCCGTTTCATGTCACAGGCACTAGGCCTACCCACGCAAGTGAGGTACCATTTTCCCGGAAGACAGATTCCAGAACTTTCCACCACTGATATGTGAGGAAAATGTGTTTTTTTGTAAATTTTTTAGGTTTGCAAGGGACTCTGGGTAACAGAACCTGGTGGGAGGTAGTCAAGTCACCCCCATTCTGGATTCTCCTGGGTGTCTATTTTTCAAAAATGTATAGGTTTGTTAGGTTTTTCTAGGCACCAGCAGAGCTAGGTTTCAAAACTACAGCCAGGCACTTTGCCAAAACAGGGTTATTTTTCACTGTGAAATTGTGGTGTGTCCACGTTGCGTTTTGCGCCGTTTCATGTCGCGGGAACTAGGCCTACCCACGGAAGTGAGGTACCATTTCTCTCGGAAGACTTTGGGGAACGCGGGGTGAGTGGAAATTTGTGGATCCATGCAGATTCCAGAACTTTCCATCCCAGAAATGTAAGGTAAATGTGTTTTTGAAATTATTTTTTTTAGGTTTGCAAGGGATTCTGGGTAACAGAACCTGGTGGGTGGTAGTCAAGTCAACCCCATCCTGTATTCCCCTTTGTGTCTAGTTTTCACAAATGTATAGGTTTGCTAGGTTTCCCTAGGTGCCAGCAGAGCTAGGGTTCAAAAACTACAGCTAGGCACTTTTCCAAAAAAGGGTCATTTTTCACTGTGAAATTGTGGTGTGTCCACATTGCATTTTGCGCCATTTCATTTCGCGGGCACTAGGCCTACCCATGCAAGTGAGGTACAATTTTTCTCAGAAGACTTTGGGATTCACGGGGTGAGTGGAAATTTGTGGATGCACGCAGATTCCAGAACTTTCCACCACAGAAATGTGAGGAAAATGTGTTTTTTAAAACAATTTTTTAGGTTTGCAAGGGATTTTGGGTAACAGAACCTGGAGGGAGGCTGTCGCGTCATGCCATTCTGGATTCCCCTGGGTGTCTAGTTTCCAAAAATGTATAGGTTTGCTAGGTTTCCCTAGGTGCCAGCAGAGCTAGGGTTCAAAAACTACAGCTAGGCACTTTGCCAAAAAAGGGTCATTTTCACTGTGAAATTGTGGTGTGTCCACGTTGCATTTTGTGCCGTTTCATGTCGCGGGCACTAGGCCTACCCACACAAGTGAGGTACCATTTATCTCAGAAGACTTTGGGGAATGCGGGGTGAGTGGAAATTTGTGGATCCACGCAGAGTCCAGAACTTTCCACCACAGAAATGTGAGGAAAATGTGTTTTTACTGACAATTTGTTAGGTTTGCAAGGGATTCTGGGTAGCAGAACCTGGATGGAGGTAGTCAAGTCACCCCATCCTGGATTCCCCTGGGTGTCTAGTTTTCAATAATGTATAGGTTTGCTAGGTTTCCCTAGGTGCCAACAGAGCTAGGGTTCAAAAACTACAGCTAGGCACTTTGCCAAAAAAGGGTCATTTTTCACTGTGAAATTGTGGTGTGTCCACGTTGGATTTTGCGCCATTTCATGTCACGGGCACTAGGCCTACCGACGCAAGTGAGGTACCATTTTTCTCAGAATACTTTGGGAAATGCAGGGTGAGTGGAAATTTGTGGATCCACGCAGATTCCAGAGCTTTCCACCACAGAAATGTGAGGAAAATTAATTTTTTTAAACAATTGTTTATGTTTGCAAGAGATTCTGGGTAACACAACGTGCTGGGAGGTAGTCAAGTCACCCCATCCTGGATTCCCCTGGGTGTCTAGTTTTCAAAAATTGTATAGTTTTGCTAGGTTTCCCTAGGTGCCAGCAGAGCTAGGGTTAAACAACTAAAGCTAGGCACTTTGCCAAAAAGGGTCATTTTTCACTTGGAAATTGTGGTGTGTCCACGTTGCATTTTGCGCCATTTCATGTCACGGGAACTAGGCCTACCCATGCAAGTGAGGTACCACTTTTCTCGGAAGACTTTGGGCAACGTGGGATAAGTGGAAATTTGTGCGTCCACACAGATTCCAGAACTTTCCACCACAGAAATGTGAGGAAAATGTGTTTTTAAATTTTCTTTTTTTAGGTTTGCAAGGGATTCTGGGTAACAGAACCTGAAGGGAGGCAGTCAAGTCACCCCATCCTGGATTCCCCTGGGTGTCTAGTTTTAAAAAATGTATGGGTTTGCTAGGTTTCCCTAGGTGCCAGCATAGCTAGGGTTCAAAAACTACAGCTAGGCACTTTGCTAAAAAAGGGTAATTTTTAACGGTGAAATTGTGGTGTGTTCACATTGCGTTTTGCGCCGTTTCATGTCACGGGAACTAGGCCTACCCACGCAAGTGGGGTACCATTTTTCTCGGAAGACTTTGGGGAACGCGGGGTGAGTGGAAATTTGTGGATCCACACAGATTCCAGAACTTTCCACCACTGAAATGTGAGGAAAATGTGTTTGTTTAGCAAATTCCTTTATGTTTGCAAGGGATTCTGGGTAACAGATCCTAGAGGGAGGCAGTCAAGTCACCCCATCCTGGATTCCCCTCGTTGTCCAGTTTTAAAAAATGTATAGGTTTGCTAGGTTTCCCTAGGTGCCAGCGGAGCTAGGGTTCAAAAACTACAGCTAGGCACTTTGCCAAAAAAGGGTCATTTTTCACTGTGAAATTGTGGTGTGTCCACGTTGCATCTTGCGCCGTTTCATGTCGCGGGCACTAGGCCTACCTATGCAAGTGAGGTACCATTATTCTCGGAAGACTTTGGGGAACGCAGGGTGCATGGAAATCTGTGCCTCCGCGCAGATTCCAGAACTTTCCACCACTGAAATGTGAGGAAAATGTGTTTGTTTTGCAATTTGTTTAGGTTTGCAAGGGATTCTGGGTAACAGAACCTGGCGGGAGGTAGTCAAGTCACCCCAACCTGGATTCCCCTGGGTGTCTATTTTTCAAAACTGTATAGGTTTGCTAGGTTTCCCTAGGTGCCAGCAGAGCTACGGTTCAAAAACTACAGCTAGGCACTTTGCCAAAAAAGGGTCATTTTTTACTGTGAAATTGTGGTGTGTCCACGTTGCGTATTGCTCTTTCATGTCGCAGGAAATAGGCCTACCCATGCAAGTGGGGTACCATCTTTCTCAGAAGACTTTGGGGGACGCGGGATGAGTGGAAATTTATGGATCCACGCAGATTCCAGAACTTTCCACCACAGAAATGTGAGGAAAATGTGTTTTTTTTTACAATTGTTTAGGTTTGCATGGGACTCTGGGTAACAGGATGTCGAGGGAAGCAGTCAAGTCACCCTATCCTGGATTCCCCTGGGTGTCTAGTTTCCAAAAATGTATAGTTTTGCCAGGTTTCCCTAGGTGCCACCAGAGCTAGGGTTCAAAAACTACAGCTAGGCACTTTGCCAAAAAAGGGTCATTTTTCCCTGTGAAATTGTGGTGTATCCACGTTGCGTTTTGTGCCGTTTTATGTCGCGGGAACTAGTCCTACCCATGCAAGTGAGGTACCATTTTTCTCGGAAGACTTTGGGGATCGCAGGGTGCGTGGAAATCTGTGTATCCATGCAGATTCCAGAACTTTCACCACTGCAAGGTGAGGAAAATGTGTTTGTTTTGCAAATTGTTTAGGTTAGCAAGGGATTCTGGGTAAATGAACCTGGCGGGAGGTAGTCAAGTCACCCCATCCTGGATTCCCCTTTGTGTCTATTTTTCAAAAATGTATAGGTTTGCTAGGTTTCCCTAGGTGCCAGCAGAGCTAGGGTTCAAAAACTACAGCTAGGCACTTTTCCAAAAAAGGGTAATTTTTCACAGTGAAATTGTGGTGTGTCCACGTTGCATTTTGAGCCATTTCATATCGCGGGCACTAGGCCTACACACGCAAGTGAGGTACCATTTTTCTCGGAAGACTTAGGAGAACGCACGGTGCATGGAAATCTGTGTTTCCACGCAGATTCCAGAACTTTCCACCATTGAAATGTGAGGAAAATGTGTTTGTTTTTCAAATTCTTTTACGTTTGCAAGGGATTCTGGGTAACAGATCCTGGAGGGAGGCAGTCAAGTCACCCCATCCTGTATTCCCCTGGTTGTCTAGTTTTTAAAAATGTATAGGTTTGCTAGGTTTCCTGTAGGAGAGTAGGGTCTGCTATCCTATGGTCACCCCAAATTTTTTGCTTTTTGCTTCACTGGTTTTTGACATATTGAGGCTGTGGGCCTGCTAATCAGACCCCCAGCCTGCTGTTCTCTCTAACTAAATTGACACTATGCACCCTAGGTGCATAACCAATTGGAATTGGATCACCCTGTGAGCCCCTGTACCAGTGTACACTAGGTACCCAGGGCATTGGCGTATCTAAGGCCTACCAGGGGCTGAAGCATGTATTGTGCCACCCCTGGCCTGGCCTAACAAATTTGACACAACTGGCTGATCACTCAGCTGGGGTAAGTTGGTGTAACCACCTCTTACTTAGGTGTAGTGTACCAATACCTAACCTTAAATGGGACACATGTTAACCTATAAGTCACTCCTATGGCAGGCCTTAACAATCCTGAAGGCAGAGTGCTTGGTTCCATGTGAGATGGTGCTCTGGCATGAGCTGAGCCTGTCTGCAGTGGTCGGAACAACTTCCTTCTACCGTTTCCAGATATCGTCATACCATATACTCTTAAGTGCCTTATGAACCTCGCGGTTAAATGCTATCTTTGGTTTGGCTTTATCAAAACATGTCGAGTAAGGTGTCATACGAATTGGAATACTAACCCCTCGCCAATTCTGGCGACGGGGTTAGCATTCCACCCTTCTAGAGGGACACGACATGTACAGTACCTGAAACCCGGGTAAAATCAGACATAGCCTCAGCTCCACAAAATGGATGCTGCCACCACAGACACAAGTCTGCCCTCCTGCTGCTGGGAGTCCTTCCAGCTTGGGAGACGTGGACAAAGGGTTTCCTGCCAAGGGAGGTGCGAGCACCACCCCAGACAGGATTTTGTGTATTGGTCAGGTAGGGCTTGAAAGAAACCAGACATGCCTGAGGCTCACAAGGAGCCTTGGTGCATATGCCAGTTCAATCCGGTCCTGGGGCACACCAGCCCCGGACCTGGGGCGAGCTGGACAAAGGATTGGGGGTGTAACCACCCCCCTTCCTGATCCCACCCTTAGGGAGGGACCTAGCAGGTAGTCCGACCCTAGAATCCGCTTAAAGGTAGGAGCTGTGTCCTAAGACTTCAGACATCCTGGAATCAACTTAACCACAAGAAGAAGACGGGAACTTCGACGCTCTGCTGCACAGAGGACTGAAGGAAATCTCCCCTATGGTCAGGGAGTGACCATCTTGCTAACGCAAGCACCAACCAGCTATTCGACGTCTGCTTTGCCGCCGCCTCCCGCCGGAGCCCAGAGCCCGACAAGACCTGGACCTCCAGACCTCTCACAGCCCGATCCACAGTCCCTGCAAAGAAGGAACCCGTGGAGGCACCGAGACACGTGGAGCCAGCCATCTTGAAAGACCGACGACAAGCTGCAAGCGCGACAACAGAGGCTCCCTCCAAGTTGTGCTTTGGGTCCTGAGAAGCCCAACCACCGAGCAGCATCTGCACCAAAGGTGAGCCCTCCAGCATCTCCACGATGTGCGTGGGGCCCCTCTGCACTTTGCCTCTCGACGCGCCTGCCCGGTCCCTGGCCCGTTGGCTAGTGGCCATTTTGGCGACCTATTTTGAAATCAACGACGCTGGTCTGGTTGCCCCAGACTGGCCATAGCTGCTCTCCAAAAGAGCAGCCCCTCTGACCTTGCTGGTCAGAACAATCAGCTTTCCCCTCTTTCCACGACTCCTGCCTTTGCCAAGGCTTGTTTGCTTCTTTCGAGTCGCCGACACCGCGAGCCTGCGTGGGACAGCTCGTGACTCGACTCCTGGACGTCGTCGACCTTCAGGGACCACGTGGCTACGGAGACAAGCTACACCTAACCACCTGTTTGCACCCGACATCGCCTGGTACCTTCCCGGTGCCACGCCGGTCGCTGGCTAGTGACTGTGAACACTGCCCCCTCTGCTTTCAGGTCTTCTACAACTCCGATCCACCCTTGGATCCACCGCATCTCTTCTGGACCGACCGCCTGCAGCATCTTTGTCATCAGGCTCCATTGAATCGATAGAAGAAACCCGACGCACTTCGAGACCTATGCACCCGCTTCCTGTGGGTGAGGTAAAGCTGGCACTCCGGTGCCCAAGTGTAGAGAAACATCTCTAGTGTCTGTGTTTTGAATCTTAAGATCGTAGTCCATCCAGAAGACCCTTTCTGCAGTAACTTTTAAACTTTTACGCACCCATTGAAAACCTATGGGAGCACGCGTGTAACTTTCCTCACTGCACACGCGACCCGTGGACCTCCTGGTCACTAACTGAAGTTAGCTCCTTGTAGGCCCAGCGATTCTAGAGGCCCTAGGCCTTTTCCCTTTCCTGTTCGTGGTACTTATTCCACTATTTTAGTATATGGTTTGAGTGGCCACCAGGGCCCATCCATATAAAGTGCAACTTCTGTATATTATAACGTTGTCTTGTTTAACGATTTGTGCTCCTGTGCTCATAAAGAGTCTAGGGGATACTTTGAGAAATAAATACATATATATTTTGAATATATATCTGTGTGGTGTCCTTTCATTGGTATAAAGGGGGGTTGCAATTGGTAAAACAGCCTGCTTAACACGCTTTAACGAGTTTAGCCTCAAAGACTGCTTAGCCTACGCTACCACTAGGGCAACTAGTCCGAAAAGGTTGACTTACAACCACACCATAAGGGTTGCTTGGCATGGTACAAGGTGGTCACTTTAACTAGTGAACATCATATACCAGGCCAACTTCTCACATTGGTGGCAGCGGTGGGATTTGAGCTTGCTGTGTTTTACCATTGTAATCTCTTGGTTACCAATTGAAAGATCACATAGGTACCTGTAGGTACATATAAAACAAGATAGTTATACTTAAGTTCTACTGAACTTAGTTGTTGTAGAGCAAAGGAAGTAGCACACCCTGACTACAACTACTAGATAGGTTTAGTAGGAAAACCCAAGTGTAGGTAGATTGCAACACATCCACCCACACTTAAGAGCAATGGAGGGGGCAGAGGGGTCCAATGTACCCATCTCTGTTGAGAGTGACCCCCAGAGGGCACCATCCATCTTTGCTACCCTAAACCAAAATGAGCTCAGGCAGTTGACAAATATCAGGGGCCTTACACAGCCCAAGAACCCTACCTCTGCTGAACTCAGAGAGCTTTTACAAGCTGATGAAGATCAGAAAGCTCTCAAGAAAGCCTCCCAGTTAGGCCCCTTAGGGACTGGAACAGGAGGCCCCCCTTCTGAAGATGCAACTGAGGTACCCCTTTCCAATAATCACCCCTTAGATGAGATTCATACTACAGAGGATGAAAGTGATAGGGATACAGATGTTAGTGGGGATGAAGGGAGAACTAGCCCAGTGCCAAGTGTTATACGTGGCCCAGCTAACCTAAGGCTATTGGGGACTGACAATGGGATCATCCCATTGGATCTCCCCAGTGGACTTAACCAGGGGCTTGGGAGGCAAAGGAATCACTCAGGTGAATCTAATGCTTCTCATGCCTCTAGAGGCTCTCAAGGTCACTCCAGAAGGAGGATGACCACCCCTCAGAGGAGGGAGCATGAGGCCAGAATGCAGGAAGCTCAGCTGAGAATCAGGAGACAGGAGCTAGAAGTAGCTCTGATGGAAGAGAAACTGAGTAAGGCTAGGCAACCTAAAGAGAGTGGGTCTATACCCACTGGTGGCAGCATTGTCCCTAAGGACAAAGATAGGGTCTTTGACAATAGGAACCTGTCCAAGGTTGTGCCCCCTACAAAAGTGGGGATGACATCCACAAATGGATGACTGCTCTTGAGAGAGCCTGCAAAGTGCAGCAGGTTCCTGAAGACCAGTGGGCAGCAATCTTATGGCTCTCCTTTGAAGGTAGAGGCAGAGATAGACTCCTCACTGTTAGAGAGGAGGATGTCAGAAACTACAGAGCCCTGAAGAGTGTCCTAGTTGATGGGTTAGGCTTAACCACTGAACAGTACAGGTTAATGTTCAGAGACACCCAGAAGACACAGACTCAGGACTGGTCTGAATACATTGAATGTGCCACTAAGGCTTTGGAGGGTTGGTTGCTGGGAAGTAAGGTATCTGATTATACAGGATTGTACAATTTGATGATGAGAGAACAGATTTTAAATAACTGTCAGAACCAGCAACTGCATCAACACTTGGTTGACTCAGATCTGACCTCTCCCCAAGAATTGGGAAAGAGGGCAGACAAATGGGTCAGAACCAGGGTTAAGCAAAAGAACCAGAACCAGGGCCAAGGGGGTGATCAGAAGAAAACAGACCAAAAGGGTGGAGATCAGAAATCTAAAGACCAGAAGTCTTCAACAGGGCCCCAAACTAGTACTAACGAGGGTGGGTCCCAGCCTAAAGGGAAGAAGAAAGAAGGTCCAAAGAAACCCTGGTGCAAATCTTGCAAGAATACAACTCACTGGACTAGTGATTGTAAGAAGGGTGGAGCCCCCAACACTGTTGCCCCTAAGGCACCTGCTCCCAGTACTACTGTTAGCAGTGTTGGTCCCCAGACAAAGGGTGTAGTGGGAATCACTATGGGAACTGAAGGAGATTCTGACTTAGACAGAACCCTGACACAGGCAGTCTTGATCTGTGATGGGGACATGGGTTTGTCCCTGACTGTGAGCCCCAGTAACCTGGGCAAGTACAGACAGACTCCTTTAATAAATGAAAAAGTGGCTCAAGCCTACAGGGACACATGTGCCAGTGTCACTATGGTGACACCAGGCTTTGTGGTGGACCCTGGACAGTACATACCAGGTGAGAATTACCTGGTGACCAATGCCAGCAATGCCACTACTTCACATAGTGTGGCAGTTGTTAACTTCTCATGGGGAGGGGTAACTGGCCTCAAAAGGGTTGTGGTTAGTGCAGACCTCCCAGTAGAATGTTTGTTGGGCAATGACCTAGAGAGTTCTCTATGGTCAGAAGTGGAGTACAGGACACATGCAGAGATGTTAGGTATATCACCACATGTCCTTGCTGTGACCAGGTCACAGGCCAAAAAGTGCCTTACTGAACCACAGGTCTTGGATCCTGGAACAATGGACCAAGCACCTACCAAGAAGAAGAACAGGAGGGTTAAGGCTGTGCCTTCCCCCCTGCCTCCAAGTGATGATCAGCCTTCCCAGGAAGATGATCTAGAGGACCCTGAAGGAACTGTCCCTGAAGAGCTTGAACCTGATCAGGTTGAGTTTCTGGGGACAGGGGGACCTTCCAGGGCTGACTTGGGGCAGGCTCAGTTATCCTGTCCATCTCTTGAACCCCTCAGACAGCTGGCTGCTGCTGAGGCATGCTATTAATGCTCAAGGTACCCATAAAGTGTATTGGGATGATGGGCTCCTTTATTCAGAGGCTAGAGACCCAAAACCTGGTGCAACCAGGAGGTTGGTTATACCTCTGCAATTTAGGGGCTTCCTTCTTACCTTGGCCCATGATATTCCTCTAGCAGGACACTTAGGCCAGAACAAGACTTGGGACAGGCTTGTCCCTCACTTTCACTGGCCTCACATGAATGAAGATACCAAGGAGTTTTGTCGCTCCTGTGTGACCTGCCAAGCCAGTGGCAAATCAGGTGGCACAACAAAGGCCCCCCTAATACCACTACCTGTGGTGGGGGTCCCCTTTGAAAGAGTGGGAATAGATATAGTGGGTCCCATGGATCCTCCCACTGCATCTGGGCACATATTTATACTGGTGGTAGTGGATCATGCCACCAGGTATCCAGAGGCAATTCCCCTTAGGACCACTACAGCTCCTGTTGTGGCCAGGGCCCTGCTGGGAGTATTCTCCAGAGTGGGGTTTCCTAAGGAGGTGGTTTCTGACAGAGGTACCAACTTCATGTCAGGATACTTGACAGCTATGTGGAAGGAATGTGGTGTCAACTACAAGTTCACCACCCCTTATCACCCACAATGCAATGGGCTTGTTGAGAGATTCAACAAGACCCTAAAGGGTATGATCAAAGGATTACCTGAAAAGCTCAGGCGAAGATGGGACATCCTTCTACCCTGCCTTCGGTTTGCTTACAGAGAGGTCCCACAAAAGGGGGTTGGCTACAGCCCCTTTGAATTGTTGTTTGGGCACCCTGTAAGAGGCCCACTGTGTTTAGTGAAGGAATGATGGGAGTTACCTCTCAAAAAGCCTAAACAAGACATAGTGGACTATGTACTTGGTCTCCGCTCCAGGATGGCTGAGTATATGGAGAAGGCATCCAAAAACCTTGAGGCAAGCCAGGCCTTACAGAAAGCTTGGCATGACCAAAAGGCTGTCTTGGTTGAGTTTCAGCCAGGACAGAAGGTATGGGTGTTGGAGCCAGTGGCCCCAGCAGCACTCCAAGACAAATGGTCTGGACCCCATACAATCCTGGAAAAGAAGGGAGAGGTTACCTACTTGGTGGACCTAGGAACTCCCAGGAGTCCCCACAGGGTACTCCATGTTAACAGGTTAAAAGCATATGTTGACAGGGCAGACATGGGCTTGCTCATGGCTACAGATGAGGGACAGGAGGAAGAGAGTGACCCTCTCCCAGACTTGTTGTCTCAGAACCCTGAAGATGGCTCAGTTGAAGGAGTGACCCTTGGAGGCAACCTCACTGACCGTCAGCAGATTGAATGTAGAAAGGTTCTACAATCATTTCAACATATGTTCTCACTGATACCTAGTCAAACTGACTGGTGTACCCATGTGGTGGACACTGGTGACAGTCTGCCTGTAAAGAACAAACTTTACAGACAACCTGACCACGTCAGGGACTGTATAAAGGCTGAGGTACACAAAATGCTGGAACTGGGTGTCATTGAACCCTCAGAGAGCCCCTGGGCTAGCCCAGTGGTTCTGGTCCCCAAACCTCACACCAAAGATGGCAAGAGAGAGATGAGGTTCTGTGTGGATTACAGAGGACTCAATGCTGTCACTAGGACGGATGCACATCCTATTCCAAGGGCAGATGAGCTCATAGATAAACTGGCTTCTGCTAAGTTTTTGAGCACATTTGATTTGACAGCTGGCTATTGGCAAATCAGGTTAGCTGAGGAGTCCAAGGCCAAAACAGCATTCTCAACCCCAGGTGGGCACTATCAATTTTTGGTGATGCCCTTTGGTCTGAAGAATGCACCTGCCACCTTCCAAAGGTTGGTGAATCAAGTCCTTACTGGGTTGGATGACTTTTGTGCAGCATATCTTGATGACATTGCTGTCTTTAGCTCCACCTGGGAGGATCACCTGATCCACCTGAAGAAGGTACTTGAGGCACTGCAAAAGGCAGGCCTCACTATCAAGGCTACTAAGTGCCAGATAGGGCAGAGTAAGGTTGTGTATTTGGGCCACCTTGTAGGTGGAGGCCAAGTTCAACCACTGGAGAGTAAGATACAATCCATCAAGGACTGGTCTCCTCCAACCACCCAGACTCAAGTTCGAGCTTTCTTGGGCTTGACTGGGTACTACAGGAAGTTTGTTAAGAACTATGGGTCCATTGTGACTCCTCTTAATGATCTGACATCCAAGAAGATGCCCAAAAAGTTTCAGTGGACAGTAAGCTGTCAAAAGGCATTTGATGACCTGAAGAAGGCCATGTGCTCTGCACCTATCCTGAAAAGTCCTGACTACTCCAAAGAGTTTATTGTCCAAACAGATGCTTCTGAGTTGGGTGTGGGAGCTGCGCTGTCACAACTTAATGTAGATGGTCAAGACCAACCCATTGCTTTTATTAGCAGAAGGTTGACCCCCAGAGAAAAGAATTGGTCAGCTATTGAGACGGAGGCCTTTGCTGTGGTGTGGGCCCTGAAGATGCTGAGGCCATACTTGTTTGGCACTCACTTCAAGATTCAGACCGACAATAAGCCCCTCTTGTGGCTAAATCAGATGAAGGGTGAAAACCCCAAACTGCTTAGGTGGTCCATTTCCCTACAGGGGATGGACTTTACAGTGGAGCACCGGCCAGGTACAGACCATGGGAATGCAGATGGTCTCTCCAGGTACTTCCACTTACGACATGAAGACGAGACTGGTCAAGGCTAGTTTAATGTCCCTGCGTTTGGGGGGGGGGGGGTTGTGTAGGAGAGTAGGGTCTGCTATCCTATGGTCACCCCAAATTTTTTGCTTTTTGCTTCACTGGTTTTTGACATATTGAGGCTGTGGGCCTGCTAATCAGACCCCCAGCCTGCTGTTCTCTCTAACTAAATTGACACTATGCACCCTAGGTGCATAACCAATTGGAATTGGATCACCCTGTGAGCCCCTGTACCAGTGTACACTAGGTACCCAGGGCATTGGTGTATCTAAGGCCTACCAGGGGCTGAAGCATGTATTGTGCCACCCCTGGCCTGGCCTAACAAATTTGACACAACTGGCTGATCACTCAGCTGGGGTAAGTTGGTGTAACCACCTCTTACTTAGGTGTAGTGTACCTATACCTAACCTTAAATGGGACACATGTTAACCTATAATTCACTCCTATGGCAGGCCTTAACAATCCTGAAGGCAGAGTGCTTGGTTCCATGTGAGATGGTGCTCTGGCATGAGCAGAGCCTGTCTGCAGTGGTCGGAACAACTTCCTTCTACCGTTTCCAGATATCGTCATACCATATGCTCTTAAGTGCATTATGAACCTCGCGGTTAAATGCTATCTTTGGTTTGGCTTTATCAAAACATGTCGAGTAAGGTGTCATACGAATTGGAATACTAACCCCTCGCCAATTCTGGCGACGGGGTTAGCATTCCACCCTTCTAGAGGGACACGACATGTACAGTACCTGAAACCCGGGTAAAATCAGACATAGCCTCAGCTCCACAAAATGGATGCTGCCACCACAGACACAACAAACAAATGATGGACGGAATGCTGACAATGCAGACATTCTCCCCCAGTCAAGAGATCTGGGTTAAATCCATCGTTCTTTTGCCCACTACACCACCCCAGTTTAGACATGGCCATATGCAAATCAGTCTTGACCCTGTGCCTCATGGGAACAGTCCAGCCCGAACTGCCAAGCCATGTCTTCCCTGGACCGGAATCAAGCATCCTAGGACCGGTTTCTGGCTATCAGCCATCATCAGCCAGGATAGCTTGACTCCAGTGGCGTAGTGAGCACGGGTCCCACGTCTGGGAATACCCATCCCACTTAGGGCGAAAAGCGTTACAACAAACAAATGATGGACGGAATGCTGACAATGCAGACATTCTCCCCCAGTCAAGAGATCTGGGTTAAATCCATCGTTCTTTTGCCCACTACACCAACCCAGTTTAGACATGGCCATATGCAAATCAGTCTTGACCCTGTGCCTCATGGGAACAGTCCAGCCCGAACTGCCAAGCCATGTCTTCCCTGGACCGGAATCAAGCATCCTAGGACCGGTTTCTGGCTATCAGCCATCATCAGCCAGGATAGCTTGACTCCAGTGGCGTAGTGAGCACGGGTCCCACGTCTGGGAATACCCATCACACTTAGGGCGAAAAGCGTTACAACAAACAAATGATGGACGGAATGCTGACAATGCAGACATTCTCCCCCAGTCAAGAGATCTGGGTTAAATCCATCGTTCTTTTGCCCACTACACCACCCCAGTTTAGACATGGCCATATGCAAATCAGTCTTGACCCTGTGCCTCATGGGAACAGTCCAGCCCGAACTGCCAAGCCATGTCTTCCCTGGACCGGAATCAAGCATCCTAGGACCGGTTTCTGGCTATCAGCCATCATCAGCCAGGATAGCTTGACTCCAGTGGCGTAGTGAGCACGGATCCCACGTCTGAGAATACCCATCCCACTTAGGGCGAAAAGCGTTACAACAAACAAATGATGGACGGAATGCTGACAATGCAGACATTCTCCCCCAGTCAAGAGATCTGGGTTAAATCCATCGTTCTTTTGCCCACTACACCACCCCAGTTTAGACATGGCCATATGCAAATCAGTCTTGACCCTGTGCCTCATGGGAACAGTCCAGCCCGAACTGCCAAGCCATGTCTTCCCTGGACCGGAATCAAGCATCCTAGGACCGGTTTCTGGCTATCAGCCATCATTAGCGAGGATAGCTTGACTCCAGTGGCGTAGTGAGCACGGGTCCCACGTCTGGGAATACCCATCCCACTTAGGGCGAAAAGCGTTACAACAAACAAATGATGGACGGAATGCTGACAATGCAGACATTCTCCCCCAGTCAAGAGATCTGGGTTAAATCCATCGTTCTTTTGCCCACTACACCACCCCAGTTTAGACATGGCCATATGCAAATCAGTCTTGACCCTGTGCCTCATGGGAACAGTCCAGCCCGAACTGCCAAGCCATGTCTTCCCTGGACCGGAATCAAGCATCCTAGGACAGGTTTCTGGCTATCAGCCATCATCAGCCAGGATAGCTTGACTCCAGTGGCGTAGTGAGCACGGGTCCCACGTCTGGGAATACCCATGCCACTTAGGGCGAAAAGCGTTACAACAAACAAATGATGGACGGAATGCTGACAATGCAGACATTCTCCCCCAGTCAAGAGATCTGGGTTAAATCCCTCGTTCTTTTGCCCACTACACCACCCCAGTTTAGACATGGCCATATGCAAATCAGTCTTGACCCTGTGCCTCATGGGAACAGTCCAGCCCGAACTGCCAAGCCATGTCTTCCCTGGACCGGAATCAAGCATCCTAGGACCGGTTTCTGGCTATCAGCCATCATCAGCCAGGATAGCTTGACTCCAGTGGCGTAGTGAGCACGGGTCCCACGTCTGGGAATACCCATCCCACTTAGGGCGAAAAGCGTTACAACAAACAAATGATGGACGGAATGCTGACAATGCAGACATTCTCCCCCAGTCAAGAGATCTGGGTTAAATCCATCGTTCTTTTGCCCACTACACCACCCCAGTCTAGACATGGCCATATGCAAATCAGTCTTGACCCTGTGCCTCATGGGAACAGTCCAGCCCGAACTGCCAAGCCATGTCTTCCATGGACCGGAATCAAGCATCCTAGGACCGGTTTCTGGCTATCAGCCATCATCAGCCAGGATAGCTTGACTCCAGTGGCGTAGTGAGCACGGGTCCCACGTCTGGGAATACCCATCCCACTTAGGGCGAAAAGCGTTACAACAAACAAATGATGGACGGAATGCTGACAATGCAGACATTCTCCCCCAGTCAAGAGATCTGGGTTAAATCCATCGTTCTTTTGCCCACTACACCACCCCAGTTTAGACATGGCCATATGCAAATCAGTCTTGACCCTGTGCCTCATGGGAACAGTCCAGCCCGAACTGCCAAGCCATGTCTTCCCTGGACCGGAATCAAGCATCCTAGGACCGGTTTCTAGCTATCAGCCATCATCAGCCAAGATAGCTTGACTCCAGTGGCGTAGTGAGCACGGGTCCCACGTCTGGGAATACCCATCCCACTTAGGGCGAAAAGCGTTACAACAAACAAATGATGGACGGAATGCTGACAATGCAGACATTCTCCCCCAGTCAAGAGATCTGGGTTAAATCCATCGTTCTTTTGCCCACTACACCACCCCAGTTCAGACATGGCCATATGCAAATCAGTCTTGACCCTGTGCCTCATGGGAACAGTCCAGCCCGAACTGCCAAGCCATGTCTTCCCTGGACCGGAATCAAGCATCCTAGGACCGGTTTCTGGCTATCAGCCATCATCAGCCAGGATAGCTTGACTCCAGTGGCGTAGTGAGCACGGGTCCCACGTCTGGGAATACCCATCCCACTTAGGGCGAAAAGCGTTACAACAAACAAATGATGGACGGAATGCTGACAATGCAGACATTCTCCCCCAGTCAAGAGATCTGGGTTAAATCCATCGTTCTTTTGCTCACTACACCACCCCAGTTTAGACATGGCCATTTGCAAATCAGTCTTGACCCTGTGCCTCATGGGAACAGTCCAGCCCGAACTGCCAAGCCATGTCTTCCCTGGACCGGAATCAAGCATCCTAGGACCGGTTTCTGGCTATCAGCCATCATCAGCCAGGATAGCTTGACTCCAGTGGCGTAGTGAGCACGGGTCCCAAGTCTGGGAATACCCATCCCACTTAGGGCGAAAAGCGTTACAACAAACAAATGATGGATGGAATGCTGACAATGCAGACATTCTCCCCCAGTCAAGAGATCTGGGTTAAATCCATTGTTCTTTTGCCCACTACACCACCCCAGTTTAGACATGGCCATATGCAAATCAGTCTTGACCCTGTGCCTCATGGGAACAGTCCAGCCCGAACTGCCAAGCCATGTCTTCTCTGGACCGGAATCAAGCATCCTAGGACCGGTTTCTGGCTATCAGCCATCATCAGCCAGGATAGCTTGAATCCAGTGGCGTAGTGAGCACGGGTCCCACGTCTGGGAAAACCCATCCCACTTAGGGCGAAAAGCGTTACAACAAACAAATGATGGACGGAATGCTGACAATGCAGACATTCTCCCCCAGTCAAGAGATCTGGGTTAAATCCATCGTTCTTTTGCCCACTACACCACCCCAGTTTAGACATGGCCATATGCAAATCAGTCTTGACCCTGTGCCTCATGGGAACAGTCCAGCCCGAACTGCCAAGCCATGTCTTCCCTGGACCGGAATCAAGCATCCTAGGACCGGTTTCTGGCTATCAGCCATCATCAGCCAGGATAACTTGACTCCAGTGGCGTAGTGAGCACGGGTCCCACGTCTGGGAATACCCATCCCACTTAGGGCGAAAAGAGTTACAACAAACAAATGATGGACGGAATGCTGACAATGCAGACATTCTCCCCCAGTCAAGAGATCTGGGTTAAATCCATCATTCTTTTGCCCACTACACCACCCCAGTTTAGACATGGCCATATGCAAATCAGTCTTGACCCTGTGCCTCATGGGAACAGTCCAGCCCGAACTGCCAAGCCATGTCTTCCCTGGACCGGAATCAAGCATCCTAGGACCGGTTTCTGGCTATCAGACACAAGTCTGCCCTCCTGCTGCTGGGTGTCCTTCCAGCTTGGGAGACGTGGACAAAGGGTTTCCTGCCAAGGGGGGTGCGAGCACCACCCCAGACAGGATTTTGTGTATTGGTCAGGTAGGGCTTGAAAGAAACCAGACATGCCTGAGGCTCACAAGGAGCCTCGGTGCATATGCCAGTTCAATCCAGTCCTGGGGCACACCAGCCCCGGACCTGGGGCGAGCTGGACAAAGGATTGGGGGTGTAACCACCCCCCTTCCTGGTCCCACCCTTAGGGAGGGACCTAGCATGGTAGTCCGGCCCCTAGAATCCGCTTAAAGGTAGGAGCTGTGTCCTAAGACTTCAGACATCCTGGAATCAACTTAACCACAAGAAGAAGACGGGAACTTCAACGCTCTGCTGCACAGAGGACTGAAGGAAATCTCCCCTATGGTCAGGGAGTGACCATCTTGCTAACGCAAGCACCAACCAGCTATTCGACGTCTGCTTTGCCGCCGCCTCCCGCCGGAGCCCGAGCCCAGAGCCCGACAAGACCTGGACCTCCAGACCTCTCACAGCCCGATCCACAGTCCCTGCAAAGAAGGAACCCGTGGAGGCACCGAGACACGTGGAGCCAGCCATCTTGAAAGACCGACGACAAGCTGCAAGCGCGACAACAGAGGCTCCCTCCAAGTTGTGCTTTGGGTCCTGAGAAGCCCAACCACCGAGCAGCATCTGCACCAAAGGTGAGCCCTCCAGCATCTCCATGATCTGCGTGGGGCCCCTCTGCACTTTGCCTCTCGACGCGCCTGCCCGGTCCCTGGCCCGTTGGCTAGTGGCCATTTTGGCGACCTATTTTGAAATCAACGACGCTGGTCTGGTTGCCCCAGACTGGCCATAGCTGCTCTCCAAAAGAGCAGCCCCTCTGACCTTGCTGGTCAGAACAATCAGCTTTCCTCTCTTTCCACGACTCCTGCCTTTGCCAAGGCTTGTTTGCTTCTTTCGAGTCGCCGACACCGCGAGCCTGCGTGGGACAGCTCGTGACTCGACTCCTGGACGTCGTCGACCTTCAGGGACCACGTGGCTGCGGAGACAAGCTACACCTAACCACCTGTTTGCACCCGACATCGCCTGGTACCTTCCTGGTGCCACGCCGGTCACTGGCTAGTGACTGTGAACACTGTCCCCTCTGCTTTCAGGTCTTCTACAACTCCGATCCACCCTTGGATCCACCGCATCTCTTCTGGACCGACCGCCTGCAGCATCTTTGTCATCAGGCTCCATTGAATCGATAGAAGAAACCCGACGCACTTCGAGACCTATGCACCCGCTTCCTGTGGGTGAGGTAAAGCTGGCACTCCGGTGCCCAAGTGTAGAGAAACATCTCTAGTGTCTGTGTTTTGAATCTTAAGATCGTAGTCCATCCAGAAGACCCTTTCTGCAGTAACTTTTAAACTTTTACGCACCCATTGAAAACCTATGGGAGCACGCGTGTAACTTTCCTCACTGCACACGCGACCCGTGGACCTCCTGGTCACTAACAGAAGTTAGCTCCTTGTAGGCCCAGCGATTCTAGAGGCCCTAGGCCTTTTCCCTTTCCTGTTCGTGGTACTTATTCCACTATTTTAGTATATTGTTTGAGTGGCCACCAGGGCCCATCCATATAAAGTGCAACTTCTGTATATTATAACGTTGTCTTGTTTAACGATTTGTGCTCCTGTGCTCATAAAGAGTCTAGGGGATACTTTGAGAAATAAATACATATATATTTTGAATATATATCTGTGTGGTGTCCTTTCATTGGTATAAAGGGGGGTTGCAATTGGTAAAACAGCCTGCTTAACACGCTTTAACGAGTTTAGCCTCAAAGACTGCTTAGCCTATGCTACCACTAGGGCAGCTAGTCCGAAAAGGTTGACTTACAACCACACCATAAGGGTTGCTTGGCATGGTACAAGGTGGTCACTTTAACTAGTGAACATCATATACCAGGCCAACTTCTCACATTTCCCAAGGTGCCAGCAGAGCTAGGGTTCAAAAACTACAGCTAGGCACTTTGAAAAAAAAGGGTCATTTTTCACTGTGAAATTGTGGTGTGTCCACGTTGCATTTTGCGCCGTTTCATGTCGCGGGCACTATGCCTACCCACACAAGTGAGGTACCATTTTTCTCGGAAGACTTTGGGGAACGCAGGGTGCATGGAAATCTGTGCATCCACGCAGATTCCAGAAGTTTCCACCACAGAAATGTGAGGAAAATGTGTTTTTTTTGTAAATTTTTTTGGTTTGCAAGGGATTCTGGGTAACAGAACCTGGCGGGAGGTAGTCAAGTCACCCCCATTCTGAATTCCCCTGGGTGTCTATTTTTCAAAAATGTATAGGTTTGCTAGGTTTCCCTAGGTGCCAGCAGAGCAAGGGTTCAAAAACTACAGCTACGCAGTTTGCCAAAAAAGGGTAATTTTTCACTGTGAAATTGTGGATTGTCCACGTTGCATTTTGCGCCGTTTCATGTCACGGGCACTAGGTCTACCCACGCAAGTGAGGTACCATTTTTCTCGGAAGACTGATTCCAGAACTTTCCCCCACTGAAATGTGAGGAAAATGTGGCTTTTTTGTACATTTTCTAGGTTTGCAAGGGATTCTGGGTAACAGAACCTTATTGGAAGCAGTCAAGTCACCCCATCCTGTATTCCCCCTTGTGTCTAGTTTTCACAAATGTATAGGTTTGCTAGGTTTCCCTAGGTGCCAGCAGAGCTAGGGTTCAAAAACTACAGCTAGGTACTTTTCCAAAAAAGGGTCATTTTTCACTGAGAAATTGTGGTGTGTCCACATTGCATTTTGCGCCATTTCATTTCGCGGGCACTAGGCCTACCCATGCAAGTGAGGTACAATTTTTCTCAGAAGACTTTGGGAAACGCGGGGTGAGTGGAAATTTGTGGATGCACGCATATTCCAGAACTTTCCACCACAGAAATGTGAGGAAAATGTGTTTTTTCAAACAATTTTTTAGGTTTGCAAGGGATTTTGGGTAACAGAACCTGGAGGGAGGCTGTCACGTCATGCCATTCTGGATTCCCCTGGGTGTCCAGTTTCTAAAAATGTATAGGTTTGCTAGGTTTCCCTAGGTGCCAGCAGAGCTAGGGTTCAAAAACTACAGCTAGGCACTTTGCCAAAAAAGGGTCATTTTCACTGTGAAATTGTGGTGTGTCCACGTTGCGTTTTGTGCCGTTTCATGTCGCGGGCACTAGGCCTACCCACGCAAGTGAGGTACCATTTATCTCAGAAGACTTTGGGGAATGCGGGGTGAGTGGAAATTTGTGGATCCACGCAGATTCCAGAACTTTCCATCACAGAAATTTGAGGAAAATGTGTTTTAAAATTTTCTTTTTTTAGGTTTGCAAGGGATTCTGGGTAACATAACCTGAAGGGAGGCAGTCAAGTCACCCCATCCTGGATTCCCCTGGGTGTCTAGTTTTAAAAAAATGTATGGGTTTGCTAGGTTTCCCTAGGTGCCAGCATAGCTAGGGTTCAAAAACTACAGCTAGGCACTTTGCTAAAAAAGGGTAATTTTTAACGGTGAAATTGTGGTGTGTTCACATTGCGTTTTGCGCCGTTTCATGTCACGGGAACTAGGCCTACCCACGCAAGTGGGGTACCATTTTTCTTGGAAGACTTTGGGGAACGCGGGGTGAGTGGAAATTTGTGGATCCACACAGTTTCCAGAACTTTCCACCACTGAAATGTGAGGAAAATGTGTTTGTTTTACAAATTCCTTTATGTTTGCAAGGGATTCTGGGTAACAGATCCTGGAGGGAGGCAGTCAAGTCACCCCATCCTGGATTCCCCTCGTTGTCCAGTTTTAAAAAATGTATAGGTTTGCTAGGTTTCCCTAGGTGCCAGCGGAGCTAGGGTTCAAAAACTACAGCTAGGCACTTTGCCAAAAAAGGGTCATTTTTCACTGTGAAATTGTGGTGTGTCCACGTTGCATCTTGCGCCGTTTCATGTCGCGGGCACTAGGCCTACCCATGCAAGTGAGGTACCATTATTCTCGGAAGACATAGTGGAACGCAGGGTGCATGGAAATCTGTGCCTCCGCGCAGATTCCAGAACTTTCCACCACTGAAATGTGAGGAAAATGTGTTTGTTTTGCAATTTGTTTAGGTTTGCAAGGGATTCTGGGTAACAGAACCTGGCGGGAGGTAGTCAAGTCACCCCAACCTGGATTCCCCTGGGTGTCTATTTTTCAAAACTGTATAGGTTTGCTAGGTTTCCCTAGGTGCCAGCAGAGCTAGGGTTCAAAAACTACAGCTAGGCAATTTGCCAAAAAAGGGTCATTTTTCACTGTGAAATTGTGGTGTGTCCACGTTGCGTATTGCTCTATTTCATGTCGCAGGAAATAGGCCTACCCATGCAAGTGGGGTGCCATCTTTCTCAGAAGACTTTGGGGAACGCGGGGTGAGTGGAAACTTGTGGATCCACGCAGATTCCAGAACTTTCCACCTCAGAAATGTGAGGAAAATGTGGTTTTTCGTGGCTATTGTTTAGGTTTGCAAGGGATTCTGGGTAACAGAACCTGGAGGGAGTCAGTCAAGTCACCCCATCCAGGATTCCCCTGGGTGTCTAGTTTTCAAAAATGTATAGGTTTGCTAGGTTTCCCTAGGTGCCAGCAGAGCTAGGGTTCAAAAACTACAGCTAGGCGCTTTGCCAAAAAAGGGTCATTTCTCACTGTGAAATTGTGGTGTGTCCACGTTGCATTTTGTGCCGTTTCATGTCGCGGGCACTAGGCCTACCCATGCAAGTGAGGTACCACTTTTCTTGGAAGACTTTGGGGGACGCTGGATGAGTGGAAATTTGTGGATCCACGCAGATTCCAGAACTTTCCACCACAGAAATGTGAGGAAAATGTGTTTTTTTTTTACAATTGTTTAGGTTTGCAAGGGACTCTGGGTAACAGGATGTGGAGGGAAGCAGTCAAGTCACCCTATCCTGGATTCCCCTGGGTGTCTAGTTTCCAAAAATGTATAGTTTTGCCAGGTTTCCCTAGGTGCCAGCAGAGCTAGGGTTCAAAAACTATAGCTAGGCACTTTGCCAAAAAAGGGTCATTTTTCCCTGTGAAATTGTGGTGTGTCCACGTTGCGTTTTGTGCCGTTTTATGTCGCGGGAACTAGTCCTACCCACGCAAGTGAGGTACCATTTTTCTCGGAAGACTTTGGGGATCGCAGGGTGCGTGGAAATCTGTGTATCTATGCAGATTCCAGAACTTTCACCACTGCAATGTGAGGAAAATGTGTTTGTTTTGCAAATTGTTTAGGTTTGCAAGGGAGTCTGGGTAAAAGAACCTGGCGGGAGGTAGTCAAGTCACCCCATCCTGGATTCCCCTTTGTGTCTATTTTTCAAAAATGTATAGGTTTGATAGGTTTCCCTAGGTGCCAGCAGAGCTAGGGTTCAAAAACTACAGCTAGGCACTTTTCCAAAAAAGGGTCATTTTTCACTGTGAAATTGTGGTGTGTCCACGTTGCATTTTGCGCCATTTCATATCGCGGGCACTAGGCCTACCCACGCAAGTGAGGTACCATTTTTCTCGGAAGACTTTGGGGAATGCAGGGTGCATGGAAATCTGTGCATCCACGTAGATTCCAGAAGTTTCCACCACTGAAATGTGAGAAAAATGTGTTTGTTTGGTAGATTTTTAGGTTTGGAAGGGATTCTGGGTAACAGAACCTGGAGCGAGGCAGTCAAGTCACCCCATCCTGGATTCCCCTCGTTGTCCAGTTTTCAAAAATGTATAGGTTTGCTAGGTTTCCCTAGGTGCCAGTGGAGCTAGGGTTCAAAAACTACAGCTAGGCACTTTGCCAAAAAAGGGTCATTTTTCACTGTGAAATTGTGGTGTGTCCACGTTGCGTATTGCTCAGTTTCATGTTGCAGGAAATAGGCCTACCCATGCAAGTGAGGTACCACTTTTCTCGGAAGACTTTGGGGGTCGCGCGGTGAGTAGAAATCTGTGTTTTCACGCAGATTCCAGAACTTTCCACCATTGAAATGTGAGGAAAATGTGTTTGTTTTGCAAATTCTTTTACGTTTGCAAGGGATTCTGGGTAACAGAACCTGGAGGGAGGCAGTCAAGTCACCCCATCCTGAATTCCCCTGGGTGTCTATTTTTCGAAAATGTATAGGTTTGCTAGGTTTCCCTAGGTGCCAGCAGAGCTAGGGTTCAAAAACTACAGCTAGGCACTTTGCCAAAAAAGGGTCATTTTTCACTGTGAAATTGTGGTGTGTCCACGTTGCATTTTGTGCCGTTTCATGTCGCGGGCACTATGCCTACCTACACAAGTGAGGTACCATTTTTCTCGGAAGACTTTGGAGAACGCAGGGTGCATGGAAATCTGTGTTTCCACGCAGATTCCAGAACTTTCCACCATTGAAATGTGAGTAAAATGTGTTTGTTTTGCAAATTCTTTTACGTTTGCAAGGGATTCTGGGTAACAGATCCTGGAGGGAGGCAGTCAAGTCACCCCATCCTGGATTCCCCTGGTTGTCAAGTTTTTAAAAATGTATAGGTTTGCTAGGTTTCCCTAGGTGCCAGCAGAGCTAGGGTTCAAAAACTACAGCTAGGCACGTTGCCAAAAAAGGGTCATTTTTCACTGTGAAATTGTGGTGTGTCCACGTTGCGTATTGCTCCGTTTCATGTCGCAGGAAATAGGCCTACCCATGCAAGTGGGGTACCATCTTTCTCAGAAGACTTTGGGGAACGCGGGTTGTGTGGAAATTTGTGGATCCACACAGATTCCAGAACTTTCCATCACAGAAATGTGAGGAAAATTGGTTTTAAAAACTTTTTTTTTAGGTTTGCAAGGGATTTTGGGTAACAGAACCTGGAGGGAGGCCGTCAAGTCACCCCATCCTGTATTCCCCTGGGTGTCTAGCTTCAAAAAATGTATAGGTTTGCTAGGTTTCCCTAGGTGCCAGCAGAGCTAGGGTTCAAAAACTACAACTAGGCACTTTGCCAAAACAGGTTCATTTTTCACTGTGAAATTGTTGTCTGTCCACGTTGCGTTTTGCGCCGTTTCATGTCACGGGAACTAGGCCTATCCACACAAGTGAGGTACAATTTTTCTCGGAAGACTTCGGGGAATGAGGGGTGAGTGGAAATTTGTGGGTCGACGCAGATTCCAGAACTTCCCACCACAGAAATGTGAGGAAAATGTGTTTTTTTGGACAATTTTTTTGGTTTGCAAGGGATTCTGGGTAACAGAACCTGGCGGGAGGTAGTCAAGTCACCCCAACCTGGATTCCCCTGGGTGTCTATTTTTCAAAACTGTATAGGTTTGCTAGGTTTCCCTAGGTGCCAGCAGAGCTAGGGTTTAAAAACTACAGCTAGGCACTTTGCCAAAAAAGGGTCATTTTTCACTGTGAAATTGTGGTGTGTCCACATTGCGATTTGCGCCGTTTCATGTCACGGGAACTAGGCCTACCCACACAAGTGAGGTATAATTTTTCTCTGAAGACTTTGGGGAACGCGGGGTGAGTGGAAACTTGTGGATCCACGCAGATTCCAGAACTTTCCACCAGTGAAATGTGAGGAAAATGTGTTTTTTTGACAATTGTTGACGTTTGCAAGGGATTCTGGGTAACAGAGCCTGGAGGGAGGCAGTCAAGTCACCCCATCCTGGATCCCACTGCTTGTCTAGTTTCCAAAAATGTATAGGTTTGCTAGGTTTCCCTAGGTGCCAGCAGAGCAAGGGTTAAAAAACTACAGCTACGCACTTTGCCAAAAAAGGGTAATTTTTCACTGTGAAATTGTGGATTGTCCACTTTGCATTTTGCGCCGTTTCATGTCACAGGCACTAGGCCTACCCACGCAAGTGAGGTACCCTTTTCCCGGAAGACAGATTCCAGAACTTTCCACCACTGATATGTGAGGAAAATGTGTTTTTTTAGTAAATTTTTTAGGTTTGCAAGGGATTCTGGGTAACAGAACCTGGTGGGAGGTAGTCAAGTCACCCCCATTCTGAATTCCCCTGGGTGTCTATTTTTCAAAAATGTATAGGTTTGCTAGGTTTCCCTAGGTGCCAGCAGAGCAAGGGTTCAAAAACGACAGCTACGCACTGTGCCAAAAAAGGGTAATTTTTCACTGTGAAATTGTGGATTGACCACGTTGCATTTTGCGCCGTTTCATGTCACAGGCACTAGGCCTACCCACGCAAGTGAGGTACCATTTTCCCGGAAGACAGATTCCAGAACTTTCCACCACTGATATGTGAGGAAAATGTGTTTTTTTTGTAAATTTTTTAGGTTTGCAAGGGATTCTGGGTAACAGAACCTGGTGGGTAGTAGTCAAGTCAACCCCATCCTGTATTCCCCTTTGTGTCTAGTTTTCACAAATGTATAGGTTTGCTAGGTTTCCCTAGGTGCCAGCAGAGCTAGGGTTCAAAAATTACAGCTAGGCACTTTTTCAAAAAAGGGTCATTTTTCACTGTGAAATTGTGGTGTGTCCACATTTCATTTTGCGCCATTTAATTTCGCGGGCACTAGGCCTACCCACGCAAGTGAGGTACCATTTTCCCGGAAGACAGATTCCAGAACTTTCCACCACTGATATGTGAGGAAAATGTGTTTTTTTAGTAAATTTTTTAGGTTTGCAAGGGATTCTGGGTAACAGAACCTGGTGGGAGGTAGTCAAGTCACCCCCATTCTGAATTCCCCTGGGTGTCTATTTTTCAAAAATGTATAGGTTTGCTAGGTTTCCCTAGGTGCCAGCAGAGCAAGGGTTCAAAAACGACAGCTACGCACTGTGCCAAAAAAGGGTAATTTTTCACTGTGAAATTGTGGATTGACCACATTGCATTTTGCGCCGTTTCATGTCACAGGCACTAGGCCTACCCACGCAAGTGAGGTACCATTTTCCCGGAAGACAGATTCCAGAACTTTCCACCACTGATATGTGAGGAAAATGTGTTTTTTTTGTAAATTTTTTAGGTTTGCAAGGGATTCTGGGTAACAGAACCTGGTGGGTAGTAGTCAAGTCAACCCCATCCTGTATTCCCCTTTGTGTCTAGTTTTCACAAATGTATAGGTTTGCTAGGTTTCCCTAGGTGCCAGCAGAGCTAGGGTTCAAAAATTACAGCTAGGCACTTTTCCAAAAAAGGGTCATTTTTCACTGTGAAATTGTGGTGTGTCCACATTGCATTTTGCGCCATTTAATTTCGCGGGCACTAGGCCTACCCATGCAAGTGAGGTACAATTTTTCTCAGAAGACTTTGGGAAACGCGGGGTGAATGGAAATTTGTGGATGCACGCAGATTCCAGAACTTTCCACCACAGAAATGTGAGGAAAATGTGTTTTTTAAAACAATTTATCTGAAAGAAACACGTTAGTTAGATTCCTCACCTTAGAATATCCCCAGGCGTCAGACTGGATCCGGAAGATTTTTCGTCAGCAATACCCCTTGCGCGTCGCTAGGCGTCGTCTGCGGCTCCGCGTCCGTCGTCGGCGTCGTGCGCCGGAATTACGTCGTCGAAGTACTTAGACGCCGCCCTCGCGCGCTGACGTCAGTTCTTCTTTTTTCCGCGCCAGTAAGCGCAGATCCGGGAGAGCTACCCCTTTAGTCAATTTTTTACTAACTTTTTGATCCTTTTTGATCCTGTCAATCGACTCCGGTGCCGGTAGGATGCCTGGTTTTAAAGCCTGTGCTGACTGTAACCGCCTGATGTCGGTTACGGACCATCACCGCCGGTGCCTGTACTGCTTGGGCCTCGACCACGACGCGGAGTCGTGCTCGGACTGTAAGGCCCTGACCTCGAAGGCTAGATGGGAGTGGTCCCGTAAGCTTCTCGAGATTCGCCACTCGGCTCCGCGCGCCTCTAGATCCCGGTCCAGGAGGAGGTCCAAGGATCGGTCGCGGAGCCGCAGCCGACGTCACCATCGGTCGTCGGGATCCAAGTCTTCGGGTAAGTCGAAGCACTCCAAGAAGTCCAAGAGGTGACACCGCTCTTCGGACTCCCCTCGCCGGTCGCGCGACTCGGCCGAGGGTCAGGGTGGTTCCACCCCCGCGGCTCCGGCGGAGCCGCAGGCGCCGCGCACGTCCCCATACCCTCCGGTCCCTGGGACTAACGCGACGCCGGCGGAAGTCAGTGCCTTCATCTCGGCCATGAGGACCCTGGCTCCGCCGTCGGCGCCCGCTGGTGCGCCTTCGGGCCCCACGGACCCGACTGGGCTGCCTTGCCTGCCGGTGGCTCCGGCCCCGGCGCCGTTGACGGCTCCGGCCTAGACGCCGCAAGTGCCCGAGGGACCCGTTCTCGAGTCCCCGTCGACGCCGGTCGACCTCATCACGCCTCCTCCGCCGGCGTCGACACCGGTACCACCCCCGACGCCGACGTCGACTCCGCTCGACGTCATGCCCCAGTTCAGTCCCGCTCCGGGCCCGGCGCCGGTCCGGCGTCGATGGACGCCGAGATCGACGCCGCTAGAGACACATTTTGTCTACCGCCCGGCTCCGTTACTTTCTCCCCTACACCAGGAGTCGGATGATGGGGACTACTGGGAGGGATCCGAGGATCCTATGGCCGCTCAGGCCCAACTGTCCCAGGACTGGGCAGATGAACTGGGGGAGGCCAGTGGTCTGGATACCTCGCCAGACACTGGATTCATCTCTCCTCCGACTGTGGCTTCGGAGGAGGGTGCTGCTTTCTCCGTGGTGCTGCGCAAGGCGGCCGCAGCCCTTGGGCTCGAGCCACCTGCCGTGGCTGTGAGGACGAACGTCCTCACTGAGGTGCTTCAGTCTGCAGCAAGCTCCACTGAGCCTCTGCTGCCGTTCAATGAGGCCCTCACTGACGTTCTACAGGGCACCTGGTCCAAGCCCTCCACAGTTCCTCCTGTGGACAGGAACGTCGCCAGGCGCCACCGCCCTGCTCCGGGCGACCCCAGTTTTCTGTCCCAACACCCTACCCCTGAGAGCCTGGTTATCCAGGCCTCCACCTCCCAATCCTCTTTCCCGACCGCCCCGCCGGACCGGGATTCCAAGAGACTAGAGCAGTTTGGCAAGAAGCTGTTCTCTTCCCTTAGTTTGGGCCTGCGGTCTTTGAACACCGCTTGTCTCTTGGACCGTTATTCCCACTCTCTGTGGGATGCAGTGGAGGACGCGCTGCCCCTGTGTCCGGAGGAGGTCCGGACACGACTTACCCAGGCTCTGGCCGATGGGAGGGATGCCGCGCGACATGCTATAAGATGTGGGCTTGACACCACAGACTCGCTGGGTAGGGCCATTTCTACCTCAGTGGCGCTTCGACGTCGCGCCTGGCTGCGGTCCACGTCATTTTAGGGTGATGTCCAGAGCTCTCTCATGGACATGCCCTTTGATGGCACTCGCCTTTTTGGCGAGAAAGCGGACAGTGCGCTGAATCGCGTTAAGGACTCCCGGGCTACGGCCAAGTCCTTGGGCCTCTCGGCCCCGCGGTCGCAAACTTCCGCCTTTCGCCCCTTTCGTGGCCAAGGAAGGGGGGCCTCCTCACGTACGCCTAGCCACCAGCCGCAGAACCAACCTGCGCGCGGTCGCGGACGTGGTTTCCGCCGAGGCGGTTCTGGAGGACGACGAGGTCAGTCCACATCCACCACGGCAGCATCCGCCTCAAAACCTTCCTAGTCCGAGCTTTCAGGCCCATTCCACGCCAGTGGGCGGCAGAGTTCGCCATCACCTGCTCCACTGGCGGTCCATCACATTGGACAGGTGGGTGCTGCAAATCGTCCGAAGGGGCTACTCCCTCCCCTTCGAGACGACCCCTCCAGCCATGCCACCGCAGCACCACCGTATCTCGGGGGATCATTTGAATCTTCTCCACGAGGAAGTTTCGGCCCTCTTGGCCAAGGGGGCCGTCAAGCGCGTTCCGAGTCCAGAAGTAGGTCGTGGTTGTTATTCCCACTACTTTCTGGTTCCCAAGAAGGGCAAAGGGGGCCTACGCCCTATCTTGGACCTCCGGAACGTCAATGCCTTCCTCCGGAAGGAAAGGTTCAAGATGTTGACTTTGGCTCAGGTTCTAGCCGCCCTAGACCCCGGAGACTGGATGGTAGCGTTGGACTTGCAGGACGCATATTTCCACATCCCCGTCCTGCCGGCCCACCGGCGTTACCTGCGGTTCACGGTGGGCCAAGAGCACTTTCAGTTTACCGTGCTCCCCTTCGGCCTCACCAGTGCCCCTCGGGTGTTCACGAAAGTGATGGCGGTGGTCGCAGCTCATCTGCGCAGATCAGGGGTTCCAGTCTTCCCCTATCTCGACGACTGGTTGTTGAAGGCGGGCTCGCCCCAGGCAGTCGTCTCCCACCTCCAGACTACGGCGGATCTCCTGCATTTGCAGGGGTTTTCCATCAACGTACCGAAGTCACACCTGAGTCCCTCTCAGAAGCTCCTCTTCATCGGAGCGGTTCTCGATTCGGCGCAGTTCCGGGTCTATCCACCGGAACAGCGGGTCCGGGATATACAGGCCCTGATTCCCATCTTTCGGCCTCTATCCTGGGTTTCGGTCAGGCTAGTGTTGCGGCTTCTGGGGCTGATGGCCTCCTGCATCCTACTAGTGCATCACGCCAGGCGGCGCATGCGGGCTCTGTAGTGGGACCTGAATTTTCAGTGGGCCCAGCATCACGACAACCTGTCCGACCATGTCTTGATCTCGGAGAGCACTGCACAGCAGTTGCAGTGGTGGCTCACGGACCGCGATTGGGTCATGGGCAGAAGCCTCTCCCTTCCCCAACCGGAGCATGTCGTAGTGACGGATGCGTCTCTCCTGGGATGGGGTGGCCATATGAGAGAGGCGGAGATCAGAGGCCTCTGGTCTCCGGCGGAGTCTCGTCTCCACATCAACCTGTTGGAGTTGAGAGCGATCCGACTTGCACTGAAAGCCTTCCTTCCCTCTGTCCGGGGAAGTGTCGTGCAGGTGTTCACGGACAACACCACCGCCATGTGGTATTGCAACAAACAGGGCGGGGTGGAGTCGTGGACCCTTTGTCAGGAGGCCCTGCGCCTCTGGACGTGGCTGGAACACCAGGGTGTCACCCTGGTGGTTCAACATCTGGCGGGCTCTCTGAACGCCAGAGCAGACGAACTCAGCCGCCGGTGCATGATGGATCACGAATGGCGTCTGAACTCCGAAGTGGCGCAAGGTCTCTTTCAGCAGTGGGGAGAGCCTTGGTTAGATCTATTCGCCACCGAAGAGAACGCGCAATGTCAGCAGTTCTGCGCGTTGGAATTTCCAAGGCGGCACTCGCTCGGCGACGCTTTTCGTCACGAGTGGAGTTGCGGTCTGTTGTACGCCTTTCCGCCTATACCACTTCTGCCCAGAGTGCTGAAGAAGATCAGGCACGACCGGGCCGCCCAAGTCATCTTGGTGGCTCCGGATTGGGCACGAAGGTACTGGTATCCCGAGCTACTCAGTATGTTGACCGATCCTCCGATACGTCTGCCCCTTCGGGAGGATCTTCTGTCGCAGCAGCAGGGGACGGTCCTCCACCCGAACCTGTCCAGCCTCCACCTCCATGCGTGGAGATTGAGCGGCGACAGTTGATGCCATTTGACTTGCCTCCTGAAGTCTGTGATATCATTCTGGCAGCCAGGCGTCCCTCCACAAAGTCGGTATACGCCTGCCGGTGGAACAAATTTGTGGCATGGTGCACAGCAAAGGCTGTGGATCCCCTTTCCGCCCCTCATTCTGAGGTTCTCCTCTTTCTTCTTTCTTTGGCCCGGCAGGGCTCTGCCCTTGGCACCCTGAAAGGTTATCTTGCTGCCATCTCTGCCTTCTTGCGGCTTCCTGATCAGCCTTCTCTTTTCAAGTCCCCTGTGGTTACACGCTTTCTAAAAGGCATTACTCACATGTTCCCTCCTGTCCCTTTTGTAATGCCTCAGTGGGACTTGAATCTTGTTCTCACATTTCTAATGTGCGCTCCCTTAGAGCCTCTTCATAATTGTCCTCTTCGTCTGCTGACGCTTAAGACTGCTTTTCTGGTAGCCATCACCTCGGCTAGACGGGTGAGTGAGCTCCAGGCTTTATCTTCAAAGCCTCCTTTTCTGTCTGTTCATCCGGACAAGGTTGTCCTTCGGCCTCGTCCCTCCTTTCTTCCGAAAGTGGTGACTCCATTTCATCTTGGGCAGTCTGTCACCTTGCCCTCCGAAAGTGGTGACTCCATTTAATCTTGGGCAGTCTGTCACCTTGCCCACCTTCTTTCCGCCTCCGCATCCTTCCAAAGAGGAAGAGAGGCTCCACCGTCTGGACCCAAAACGTGCGCTCTCCTTTTATTTGGACCGCACAAAGCAGTTCCGGGTGGACGACCAACTTTTTGTTGGATACGTGGGTGCTAAGAAGGGGAAAGCGGTGCACAAACGGACCATCTCTCGGTGGGTCGTTTTGTGCATCAAAATTTGCTACTCCTTGGCAAAAAAGGTCCCTCCTGTTGGGCTGCGCGCCCACTCCACTCGGGCCACAGCGGCTACTACTGCTTTGGGACGGGGTGTCCCTTTGCAGGACATCTGTCAGGCGGCGACGTGGGCTTCGCTACACACGTTTGCCAGGCATTATTGCCTTGACAGCCAAGTCCGGAGGGATGGCTTCTTTGGCCGTTTTGTCCTCCAGGACTTTCTGGTGTGATCTTGGTTCGCAAACCCACCACCGGGGATGGTATTGCTTGGGTATCTATTCTAAGGTGAGGAATCTAACTAACGTGTTTCTTTCAGATGAACAAGTTACTTACCTTCGGTAACGATGTATCTGTAAGAAACATTAGTTAGTTAGATTCCTCACCGACACACCCATCCTCCCCGTTCTGCGAACCGACATCTAGGGTTAAGGATATCCTTTTCAGGCCCCTAGATTTTCTTTTTGGCACCAGTGTCGGTCTTTGCATGGCTCTGCGTTCGTGGCGCGGAAAGCTATGTACAAGAACTGACGTCAGCGCGCGAGGGCGGCGTCTAAGTACTCCGACGTCATTCCGGCGCACGACGCCGACGACGGACGCGGAGCAGCAGACGACGCCTAGCGACGCGCAAGGGGTGTTGCTGACGAAAAATCTTCCGGATCCAGTCTGACGCCTGGGGATATTCTAAGGTGAGGAATCTAACTAACTAATGTTTCTTACAGATACATCGTTACCGAAGGTAAGTAACTTGTTCTTTAGGTTTGCAAGGGATTTTGGGTAACAGAACCTGGAGGGAGGCTGTCGCGTCATGCCATTCTGGATTCCCCTGGGTGTCTAGTTTTCAATAATGTATAGGTTTGCTAGGTTTCCCTAGGTGCCAACAGAGCTAGGGTTCAAAAACTACAGCTAGGCACTTTGCCAAAAAAGGGTCATTTTTCACTGTGAAATTGTGGTGTGTCCACGTTGGATTTTGCGCCATGTCATGTCACGGGCACTAGGTCTACCGACGCAAGTGAGGTACCATTTTTCTCAGAAGACTTTGGGAAATGCAGGGTGAGTGGAAATTTGTGGATCCACGCAGATTCCAGAGCTTTCCACCACAGAAATGTGAGGAAAATTTATTTTTTTAAACAATTTTTTATGTTTGCAAGGGATTCTGGGTAACATAATCTGGAGGGAGGCAGTCAAGTCACCCCATCCTGGATTTCCCTGTGTGTCTAGTTTCCCAAAATGTATAGGTTTGCTAGGTTTCCCTAGTTGCTAGCAAGGCTAGGGTTCAAAAACTACAGCTAGGCACTTTGCCAAAAAAGGGTCATTTTTCAGTGTGAAATTGTGGTGTGTCCACTTTGCGTTTTGCGCTGTTTCATGTCACGGGAACTAGCCCCACCCATGCAAGTGAGGGACCATTCTTCTCAGAAGACTTTGGGGAACCCAGGGTGTGTGGAAATCTGTGTATCCATGCAGATTCCAGAACTTTGCACCACAGAAATGTGAGGAAAATGTGTTTTTTTGACAAATGTTGACGTTTGCAAGGGATTCTGGGTAACAGAACCTGGTGGGAGGTAGTCACGTCACCCCCATCCTGAATTCCCCTGGGTGTCTGTTTTTCAAAAATGTATAGGTTTGCTACGTTTCCCTAGGTGCCAGTAGAGCTAGGGTTCAAAAACTACAGCTAGGCACTTTGCCAAAAACGGGTCATTATTCACTGTGAAATTGTGGTGTGTCCACGTTGCGTTTTGCGCCGTTTCATGTCGCGGGAACTAGGCCTACCCACGCAAGTGGGGTACCATTTTTCTCGGAACACTTTGGGGAACGCGGGGTGAGTGGAAATTCGTGGATCCACGCAGATTACATAACTTTCCACCACATAAATATGAGGAAAATGTGGGTTTTTTTGTACATTTTTTAGGTTTGCAAGGGATTCTGGGTAACAGAACCTGGTGGGAGGTAGTCAAGTCACCCCCATCCTGATTTCCCCAGGGTGTCTATTTTTCAAAAATGTATAGGTTTGCTAGGTTTCCCTAGGTGCCAGCAGAGCTAGGGTACAAAAACTACAGCTAGGCACTTTGCCAAAAAAGGGTCATTTTTCACTGTTAAATTGTGGTGTGTCCACGTTGCGTTTTGCGCCGTTTCATGTCGCGGAAAATAGACCTACCCATGCAATTGGGCTACCATTTTTCTCGGAAGACTTTGGGGAACACAGGGTGCGTGGAAATCTGTGTATCCATGCAGATTCCAGAACTTTCCAAAGCTGAAATGTGAGGAAAATGTGTTTCTTTTGTAAATTTTTTTGGTTTGCAAGGGATTCTGGGTAACAGAACCTGGTGGGATGTAGTCAAGTCACCCCCATCCTGATTTCCCCTGGGTGTCTGTTTTTCAAAAATGTATAGGTTTGCTAGGTTTCCCTAGGTGCCAGCAGAGCTAGGGTTCAAAAACTACAGCTAGGCACTTTGCCATAAAAGGGTCATTTTTCACTGTGTAATTGTGGTGTGTCCACGCTGTGTTTTGCGCCGTTTCATGTCGCGGGAACTAGTCCTACCCATGCAAGTGAGGTACCATTTTTCTCTGAAGACTTTGAAGAACGCAGGGTGCGTGGAAATCTGGGTATCCATGCAGATTCCAGAGCTTTCCACCACAGAAATGTGAGGAAAATGTGTTTTTTTAAAACAATTTTTTAGGTTTGCAAGGGATTCTGGGGAACCTGGTGGGAGGTAGTCACGTCACCCCCATCCTGAATTCCCCTGGGTGTCTATTTTTCAAAAATGTATAGGTTTGCTACGTTTCCCTTGGTGCCAGCAGAGCTAGGGTTAAAAAACTACAGCTAGGCACTTTGCCAAAAACAGGTCATTAGTCACTGTGAAATTGTATTGTGTCCACGTTGCGTTTTGCACCGTTTCATGTCATGGGAACTAGACCTACCCATGCAAGTGGGGTACCATTTTTCTCGGAAGACTTTGGGGAACGCGGGGTGCGTGGAAATTTGTGGATCCACGCAGATTCCAGAATTTACCACCACATAAATGTTAGGAAAATGTGGTTTTTTGGAAAAATGTTTTGGTTTGCAAGGGATTCTGGGTATTAGCACCTGGAGGGAGGCAGTCAAGTCACCCCATCCTGGATTTCCCTGTGTGTCTAGTTTCCAAAAATGTATAGGTTTGCTAGGTTTCCCTAGTTGCTAGTAAGGCTAGGGTTCAAAAACTACAGCTAGGCACTTTGCCAAAAAAGGGTCATTTTTCACTGTGAAATTGTGGTGTGTCCACTTTGCGTTTTGCGCTGTTTCATGTCATGGGAACTAGCCCCACCCATGCAAGTGAGGGACCATTCTTCTCAGAAGACTTTGGGGAACCCAGGGTGTGTGGAAATCTGTTTATCCATGCAGATTCCAGAACTTTCCACCACAGAAATGTGAGGAAAATGTGTTTTTTTGACAATTGTTGATGTTTGCAAGGGATTCTGGGTAACAGAACCTGGTGGGAGGTAGTCACGTCACCCCCATTATGAATTCCCCTGGGTGTCTGTTTTTCAAAAATGTATAGGTTTGCTAGGTTTCCCTAGGTGCCAGCCGAGCTAGAGTTAAAAAACTACAGCTAGGCACTTTGCCATAAAAGGGTCATTTTTCACTGTGAAATTGTGGTGTGTCCACGCTGCGTTTTGCGCCGTTTCATGTCGCGGGAACTAGTCCTACCCATGCAAGTGAGGTACCATTTTTCTCTGAAGACTTTGAGGAATGCAGGGTGTGTGGAAATCTGGGTATCCATGCAGATTCCAGAGCTTTCCACCACAGAAATGTGAGGAAAATGTGGCTTTTTTGTACATTTTTTAGGTCTGCAAGGGATTCTGGGTAACAGAACCTGGTCGGAGGTAGTCAAGTCAACCCCATCCTGAATTCCCCTGGGTGTCTAGTTTCCAATAATGTATAGGTTTGTTAGGTTTCCCTAGGTGCCAGCAGAGCTAGGGTTAAAAAACTACAGCTAGGCACTTTGCCAAAAAAGGGTCATTTTTCACTGTGAAATTGTGGTGTGTCTACGTTGCTTTTTGCGCCGTTTAATGTCGCGGGAACTAGTCCTACCCACGCAAGTGAGGTACCATTTTTCTTGGAAATCTTTGGGGAACGCAGGGTGTGTGGAAATCTGTTTATCCATGCAGATTCCAGAACTTTCCACCACTGAAATGTGAGGAAAATTGGGTTTTTTTGGTCAGTTTTTTAGGTTTGCAAGAGATTCTGGGTAACAGAACCTTATTGGAAGCAGTCAAGTCACCCCATCCTGTATTCTCCCTTGTGTCTAGTTTTCACAAATGTATAGGTTTGCTAGGTTTCCCTAGGTGCCAGCAGAGCTAGGGTTCAAAAACTACAGCTAGGCACTTTTCCAAAAAAGGTTCATTTTTCACTAAGAAATTGTGGTGTGTCCACATTGCATTTTGCGCCATTTCATTTTGCGGGGAGGCACTAGGCCTACCCATGCAAGTGAGGTACAATTTTTCTCAGAAGACTTTGCGAAACGCGGGGTGAGTGGAAATTTGTGGATGCACACAGATTCCAGAACTTTCCACCACAGAAATGTGAGGAAAATGTGTTTTTTAAAACAATTTTTTAGGTTTGCAAGGGATTTTGGGTAACAGAACCTGGAGGGAGGCTGTCACGTCATGCCATTCTGGATTCCCCTGGGTGTCTATTTTCTAAAAATGTATAGGTTTGCTAGGTTTCCCTAGGTGCCAGCAGAGCTAGGGTTCAAAGACTACAGCTAGGCACTTTGCCAAAAAAGGGTCATTTTCACTGTGAAATTGTGGTGTGTCCACATTGCGTTTTGTGCCGTTTCATGTCGCGGGCACTAGGCCTACCCACGCAAGTGAGGTACCATTTATCTCAGAAGACTTTGGGGAATGCGGGGTGAGTGGAAATTTGTGGATCCACGCAGATTCCAGAACTTTCCATCACAGAAATGTGAGGAAAATGTGTTTTAAAATTTTCTTTTTTTAGGTTTGCAAGGGATTCTGGGTAACAGAACCTGAAGGGAGGCAGTCAAGTCACCCCATCCTGGATTCCCCTGGGTGTCTAGTTTTAAAAAATGTATGGGTTTGCTAGGTTTCTCTAGGTGCCAGCATAGCTAGGGTTCAAAAACTACAGCTAGGCACTTTGCTAAAAAAGGGTAATTTTTAACGGTGAAATTGTGGTGTGTTCACATTGCGTTTTGCGCCGTTTCATGTCACGGGAACTAGGCCTACCCACGCAAGTGGGGTACCATTTTTCTCGGAAGACTTTGGGGAACGCGGGGTGAGTGGAAATTTGTGGATCCACACAGATTCCAGAACTTTCCAGCACTGAAATGTGAGGAAAATGTGTTGGTTTTGCAAATTCCTTTGTTTGCAAGGGATTCTGGGTAACAGATCCTGGAGGGAGGTAGTCAAGTCACCCCAACCTGGATTCCCCTGGGTGTTTATTTTTCAAAACTGTATAGGTTTGCTAGGTTTCTCTAGGTGCCAGCAGAGCTAGGGTTCAAAAACTACAGCTAGGCACTTTGCCAAAAAAGGGTCATTTTTCACTGTGAAATTGTGGTGTGTCCACGTTGCGTATTGCTCTGTTTCATGTCGCAGGAAATAGGCCTACCCATGCAAGTGGGGCACCATCTTTCTCAGAAGACTTTGGGGAACGCGGGGTGAGTGGAAACTTGTGGATCCACGCAGATTCTAGAACTTTCCACCTCAGAAATGTGAGGAAAATGTGTTTTTTTTGGCAATTGTTTAGGTTTGCAAGGGATTCTGGGTAACAGAACCTGGAGGGAGTCAGTCAAGTCACCCCATCCTGGATTCCCCTGGGTGTCTAGTTTTCAATAATGTATAGGTTTGCTAGGTTTCCCTAGGTGCCAACAGAGCTAGGGTTCAAAAACTACAGCTAGGCACTTTGCCAAAAAAGGGTAATTTCTCACTGTGAAATTGTGGTGTGTCCACGTTGCATTTTGTGCCGTTTCATGTCGCGGGCACTAGGCCTACCCACGCAAGTGAGGTACCACTTTTCTTGGAAGACTTTGGGGGACGCGGGATGAGTGAAAATTTGTGGATCCACGCAGATTCCAGAACTTTCCACCACAGAAATGTGAGGAAAATGTGTTTTTTTTTACAATTGTTTAGGTTTGCAAGGGACTCTGGGTAACAGGATGTGAAGGGAAGCAGTCAAGTCACCCTATCCTGGATTCCCCTGGGTGTCTAGTTTCCAAAAATGTATAGTTTTGCCAGGTTTCCCTAGGTGCCAGCAGAGCTAGGGTTCAAAAACTACAGCTAGGCACTTTGCCAAAAAAGGGTCATTTTTCCCTGTGAAATTGTGGTGTGTCCACGTTGCGTTTTGTGCCGTTTTATGTCGTGGGAACTAGTCCTACCCACGCAAGTGAGGTACCATTTTTCTCGGAAGACTTTGGGGATCGCAGGGTGCGTGGAAATCTGTGTATCCATGCAGATTCCAGAACTTTCACCACTGCAATAGGTGGAAAATGTGTTTGTTTTGCAAATTGTTTAGGTTTGCAAGGGATTCTGGGTAAAAGAACCTGGCGGGAGGTAGTCAAGTCACCCCATCCTGGATTCCCCTTTGTGTCTATTTTTCAAAAATGTATAGGTTTGCTAGGTTTCCCTAGGTGCCAGCAGAGCTAGGGTTCAAAAACTACAGCTAGGCACTTTTCCAAAAAAGGGTCATTTTTCACTGTGAAATTGTGGTGTGTCCACGTTGCATTTTGCGCCATTTCATATCGGGGGCACTAGGCCTACCCACGCAAGTGAGGTACCATTTTTCTCAGAAGACTTAGGAGAACGCAGGGTGCATGGAAATCTGTGTTTCCACGCAGATTCCAGAACTTTCCACCATTGAAATGTGAGGAAAATGTGTTTGTTTTTCAAATTATTTTACGTTTGCAAGGGATTCTGGGTAACAGATCCTGGAGGGAGGCAGTCAAGTCACCCCATCCTGTATTCCCCTGGTTGTCTAGTTTTTAAAAATGTATAGGTTTGCTAGGTTTCCCAAGGTGCCAGCAGAGCTAGGGTTCAAAAACTACAGCTAGGCACTTTAAAAAAAAAAGGGTCATTTTTCACTGTGAAATTGTGGTGTGTCCACGTTGCATTTTGCGCCGTTTCATGTCGCGGGCACTATGCCTACCCACACAAGTGAGGTACCATTTTTCTCGGAAGACTTTGGGGAACGCTGGGTGCATGGAAATCTGTGCATCCACGCAGATTCCAGAAGTTTCCACCACTGAAATGTGAGAAAAATGTGTTTGTTTTGTAATTTTTTAGGTTTGGAAGGGATTCTGGGTAACAGAACCTGGAGCGAGGCAGTCAAGTCACCCCATCCTGTATTCCCCTCGTTGTCCAGTTTTTAAAAATGTATAGGTTTGCTAGGTTTCCCTAGGTGCCAGCGGAGCTAGGGTTCAAAAACTACAGCTAGGCACTTTGCCAAAAAAGGGTCATTTTTCACTGTGAAATTGTGGTGTGTCCACGTTGCGTATTGCTCCGTTTCATGTCGCAGGAAATAGGCCTACCCATGCAAGTGAGGTACCACTTTTCTCGGAAGACTTTGGGGGTCGCGCGGTGAGTAGAAATTTGTGGATCCACGCAGATTCCAGAACTTTCCACCATTGAAATGTGAGGAAAATGTGTTTGTTTTGCAAATTCTTTTACGTTTGCAAGGGACTCTGGGTAACAGATCCTGGAGGGAGGCAGTCAAGTCACCCCAACCTGGATTCCCCTGGGTGTCTAGTTTCCAAAAATGTATAGTTTGGCCAGGTTTCCCTAGGTGCCAGCAGAGCTAGGGTTCAAAAACTACAGCTAGGCACTTTGCCAAAAAAGGGTCATTTTTCACTGTGAAATTGTGGTGTGTCCCCATTGCGATTTGCGCCGTTTCATGTCACGGGAACTAGGCCTACCCACACAAGTGAGGTATAATTTTTCTCTGAAGACTTTGGGGGACGCGGGGTGAGTGGAAACTTGTGGATCCACGCAGATTCCAGAACTTTCTACCTCAGAAATGTGAGGAAAATGTGGGTTTTTTTGGCAATTGTTTAGGTTTGCAAGGGATTCTGGGTAACAGAACCTGGAGGGAGGCAGACAAGTCACCCTATCCTGGATTCCCCTGGTGTCTAGTTTTCAAACATGGATAGGTTTGCTCAGTTTCCCTAGGTGCCAGCAGTGCTAGGGTTAAAAAACTACAGCTAGGCACTTTGCCAAAAAAGGGTCATTTTTCACTATGAAATTGTGGTCTGTCCACATTGCATTTTGTGCCATTTCATGTCGCAGGCACTAGTCCTACCCACGCAAGTGAGGTACCATTTTTCTCGGAAGACTTTCGGGATCGCAGGGTGCGTGGAAATCTGTGTATCCATGCAGATTCCAGAACTTTGCACCACTGCAATGTGAGGAAAATGTGTTTGTTTTGCAAATTGTTTAGGTTTGCAAGGGATTCTGGGTAACAGAACCTGGAGGGAGACAGTCAAGTCTCCCCATCCTGGATTCCCCTGGGTGTCTAGCTTTCAAAAATGTATAGATTTGCTAGGTTTCCCCAGGTGCCAGCAGAGCTAGGGTTCAAAAACTACAGCTAGGCACTTTGCCAAAAAAGGGTCATTTCTCACTGTGAAATTGTGGTGTGTCCACGATGCGTTTTGTGCCGTTTCATGTCGCGGGCACAAGGCCTACCCACGCAAGTGAGGTACCATTTTTCTCAGAAGACGTTGGGGAACAAGGGGTGAGTAGAAATTTGTGGATCCACACAGATTCCAGAATGTTCCACCACAGAAATGTGATTAAAATGTGTTTTTTTTGGACAATTTTTTGGGTTTGCAAGGGATTCTGGGTAACAGAACCTGGAGGGAGGCAGTCAAGTCACCCCATCCTGTATTCCCCTGGGTGTCTAGCTTTCAAAAATGTATAGGTTTGCTCTGTTTCCCTAGGTGCCAGCAGAGCTAGGGTTCAAAAACTACAGCTAGGCACTTTTAAAAAAAAGGGTCATTTTTCACTGTGTATTTGTGGTGCGTCCACGTTGTGTTTTGCGCCATTTCATGTCGCAGGAACTAGGCCTACCCACGGAAGTAAGGTACCATTTTTCTAGGAAGACTTTGGGGAATGCAGGGTGCATGGAAATCTGTGTATCACCGGAGATTCCAGAACTTTACACCACTGAAATGTGAGGAAAATGTGTTTGTTTTGCAAATTGTTTAGGTTTGCAAGGGATTCTGGGTAACAGAACCTGGCGGGAGGTAGTCAAGTCACCCCATCCTGGATTCCCCTGGGTGTCTAGTTTTCAAAAATGTATAGGTTTGCTAGGTTTCCCTAGGTGCCAGCAGAGCTAGGGTTCAAAAACGACAGCTAGGCACTTTGCCAAAAAAGGGTCATTTTTCACTGTGAAATTGTGGTGTGTCCACATTGCATTTTGCGCCGTTTCATGTCGCGGGCACTAGGCCTACCCACGCAAGTGAGGTACCATTTTTCTCGGAAGACTTTGGGGGACGCGGGGTGAGTGGAAATTTGTGGATCCACGCAGATTCCAGAACGTTCCACCACAGAAATGTGAGGAAAATGTGTTTTTAAAAAAAATTTTTAGGTCTCGCCTTGCTATCGCGTAAGCGATCGCAAAGCGAAACTATAGAGAGCGGGCTGGAAAGTGCTCCCAAAAAGCGGATTGCATGGCTAGCACGCGCACAATCACGCGCATCGTGCAGCCATGCAATTCGCTTTTTAGGAGCACTTCAAAGGGTCCGCTCCCCCGCCCCCAAGCGCGCGCGCGCCACGCTCCGCCGAGCTTGTCTTTTTTTTTTTTAACTTAAAGCGGGAGGCGCGGGTGCGGCCAATGCTTGTTTTTTTTGTTGTTGTTAACACCAGCCTTCCCAGGCTCTTCCTCCTCCTCCCCCCCACTCCTAAGGTTCAGCTGCCTCCTTCCGGGCTCAACCTCAAGCTGCGCAGGAAGATTAATCCTTTTAGGCGGCTACTTTTTCTGCACCAACTCGGACTGTGCTTTAGTAGAAGTTGAACCTTTTCAGGGCAGCGTTACACAGCAGGGTAAATGCGAGTGCCTTAGCAGATCTAGCGCCTGGTGCTTCTTTTAAACACGGAGTTACATGTTTCTAAAGTAACTGAAGTGTTTTTGTGTAAAGAATGGATGTAGAGATTATATACTGCGTGCTCCCGTCCCATGAGAAAGGAAACACGGGGGCTGGGTAACAGTAGGGTGAGGGGTGTCTTTCAGTTCTGGAGTGCACTATCGCACACAATTGGGTCCGGAGACTCGACTTGCGCAGGAGCACACCACAACAATAGCTTTGCATACAGCACGTCATGCGGCACGTTGTGGTTTCTAGGCGTTGTAAATGACAGTTGTATGTCTTCAAACCCTTCAGTGTTCCGCTTCCCTTACAAAAAAGTAAGTTTCACGGAGATAATAATGACACAGAAGAAACCGCATTATGCAGAGCACTAACAAATATAAAATAATATATTTTATAACGCAAGGAAGTGAAACCCTGGGGGGGTGAGAGGATGTGGCTTAACGGAGAAGGCGGCCGACCTTGAATCCGAGAAACCAGGTTCGAGTTTGGCAAAAGGCTCACAAATCCTGTGATTCTGGCCAAATCACGAAATCTCCCTATGCTTAGTAATGAATGTGTCCCTCTGTTATGCAACTGGTGCTCGTGTAAAGTGCTCTGATACCTTCGGTTCGAGTTCGCGCTATATAAATCTTCCGTAACGTTTCTCATACCCCGGGGGTGTGGTGTTTTTATTGTTGTTTTTAACACCAGCCCTCCCAGGCTCTTCCTCCTCCTCCCCCCACTCCGACCTGTTCAGCTGCCTCCTTCTGGGCTCAAACTCAAGCTGCGCAGGAAGATTAACCCTTTCAGGCGGCTACTTTTTCTGCACCAACTCGGACTGTGCTTTAGTAGAAGCCGCACCTTTTCAGGGCAGCGTTACACAGCAGGGTTAATGGGAGTGCCTTAGCAGATCTAGCGCCTGGGGCTTATTTTAAACACGGAGCTACATGTTTCTAAAGTGACTGAAGTGTTTTCATGTAAAGAATGGATGTAGAGATTATATACTGCGTGCTCCCACCCCATGAGAAAGGAAACACGCGGGGCTGGGTGACAGTGGGGTGAGGGGTGTCTTTCAGCTCTGGAATGCACTATCGCACACAATATTGGGTCCCGAGACTCGACTTGCGCAGGAGCACACCACAACAATAGCTTTGCATACAGCACATCATGCGGCACGTTGTGGTTTCTAGTCGTTGTAAATGACAGTTGTACATCTTCAAACCCTTCAGTCTTCTGCTTCCCTTACAAACAAGCATTGAACATGCAATAGTTCTCGCCTTTGATTAAATTAAAGCCATTTGCTTTGCTAATGGTATTGTATAGCAAAGCAAATGGCTTTAACTTAATGAAAGCCGAAACCTATTGTTTTGTTTTAAAATCCCTCTGATCTGGCTATCCCGGGTTTGATCTGAGCCACCACGACAGCTTGCAGTAGAAGAGGCTCCCTGCACTGCATTGAGGTGTTAACACGCAGCACACTCCAGACAAAGGCCTACAAGCAGATCTTATCAAGGCCCTTTCACATTCAGGGACTCAGGGCAATTGGTTCGGAATTTACAAGCTCTAAACAAATGTCCGCTTCCTTTCATCTTGGGAGGGCGGGGTGACGCAGGGGGCAGAGGGAAGCGACGAATAGTGAAGTATGTGACTTTTACAACTTCCTCTGGGCAGGCAGCCTTCCAGCGAATTTACCCGGGAGCACTGTCCATGCGGACGAGCAGAGAAGTGGACACAAACATTGTCTGCACCGTTGAACAGTTAGACAGTAACACGCGCCTGATCTGCATAAATTCTTACTGCTGTTCTGATCAAAGCCGAACCCGAGGCAGCGAATAAGGGATTACATTGCCGCACTGAGATACAGTCTTATTTAAATAGGGTTAACTTTACAGTACAAGCATTTGCAAAACAATAGGTCTCGCATTTATAGGAGTTTGAGCTATTGGCATTGTAAATGACAATGCTTTTTATTTAAGTTTGGTTATTTAAAACATAAATAAAAGGCACTGTCATTTATAATGCCAATAGCTCAAACTCGTATAACTGCGAGACCTATTGCATTGCAAATGCTTGTTTAGGTTTGCAAGGGATTCTGGGTAACAGAACCTGGATGGAGGCAGTCAAGTCACCCCATCCTGGATTCCCCTGGGTATCTAGTTTCCAAAAATGTATAGTTTTGCCAGGTTTCCCAGGTGCCAGCAGAGCTAGGGTTAAAAAACTACAGCTACGCACTTTGCCAAAAAAGGGTCATTTTTCACTGTGGAATTGTGGTGTGTCCATGTTGCATTTTGTGCCGTTTCATGTCGCGGGCACTAGGCCTACCCACGCAAGTGAGGTACCATTTTTCTCGGAAGACTTTGGGGAACACAGGGTGCATGGAAATCTGTGTATCCACGCAGATTCCAGAACTTTCCACCACTGAAATATGAGTAAAATGTGTTTGTTTTGCAAATTTTTTAGGTTTGCAAGGGATTATTGGTAACAGAACCTGGTGGGAGGTAGTCAAGTCACCCCATCCTGAATTCCCCTGGGTGTCTATTTTTCAAAAACGTATAGTTTTTCTATGTTTCCTGTTAGACCTGGCACCTTGGCGTGAGTCTCCCTTCCACTTTTTGTCGCTGTGCCTCATATGTTTTGCTGGTGTTAGCTGCTCAGAGCACTGTGCCACTGCCAACTAGTGCCACAGTGCAAGTGCTCCCTATTTAAAATGTATATGTTGGTTGGATTTCATGATTGTCTTATTTGGTTTACTGTCAGACCCCAGTAAAGTGCACCAGGAGTGCCAGGGCGTGTAAATCCAAATGCCGCTGGTGGGCTTGCAGCACTGGTTGTGCCACCCACAGAAGCGGCCTAGTAAAATGTGTCTAAGGTCTGCCATTGCAGAACCTGCGTGCAGTCTGGTACTGTCATGCTGACTGGGCAAGTGCACCCACTTCCCAGTCCCTAAACCTTCCCTTAACTTTATATTAGTCACCCCTATTGTAGGCCCAAGGGCAGGGTGCATTGTAAGCATAAGATAGGACAAGCCCTGATGTGTGTGGCATGTCCTAATAGTGAATTACAGCCATTTTCGTTTTTCACTATTGTAAGGCTACTTGTTCTCCATAGGCCAGAATGGGCTGTTAGAATTGTTACATCAAATGATCCTAACAGACCCAGGGAACATGGTAGAAAATCGAGTTTAGTATGCCTGAACTCAGAATAATAAAATACATCTTTTAGTAAAGTTTATTTTAATATTCTGTGTTTGCAAATACCACTTTTAGAAAGTTGGTATTTGCTTGCCTAACCATTTCAGCCCGCCTCTGCTATGATGTGTATCTGTCTGTCTGGCTTGTGTGAGTGACAGGGCTGGGGAAACCCAGAGGGGCAGGGCTAGGTAGCCTGGTGGTGAATGGAGAGATTGACATCCAGATGGGTGGCAGGAGTGCACCTGGACTCTGAATAGGGGTGTGCTCTGCCACCACAATGATGGCTCCACCTCCTGTGGAGCGGCTGATGTCTCTGCCCTGCACCATGAATAGAAAGGCAGAGCCATGTCAACAAAGTGCTCAAGAACTGGTTTGGACTGGGCAAAGGCCCCTCTACCCCAGAGGAACAAAGGAATTAGGGGTATATGTATTGGGGCCCTGCCCCCAAGACATTAGATCCTGCTTGACAAGAAGAACCTCTGCCTGAGGAGAAGGAACTGGGAAAGCTGTAAGGAGGAGTACTGTCCCTGACCTGGGGGATTGGCCTGCAGTGGTTGCCTTGCTGCTGAAAGGAGAGGAGAAAAGACTACAAAGACTTTAATTCAACTTGTGCTTCAAAGATCTTCAAGGGCTTGTGCTGAGCTTGCCCCCTGAACGAAGTCCCAGGACCAGTGGACTTCACCCCCAGCTCCCCAGAGTCTTTTGGAAGTGCCTGCTGCTGTTGTTGGGCCTTCTGAGGGACTGCGTGTCGCAAGGAGATGGAAGCGCGACTCGAGGAGGAGAAGCATGCCGCCGTCGGAGCTGTTGTCGTTGCATCTCGCAAAGGGTGTCGCCGCTTGTGAGAAGTTGGCCTGGTATATGCTGTTCACTAGTTAAAGTGACCACCTTGTACCATGCCAAGCAACCCTGATGGTGTGGTTGTAAGTCAACCTTTTCGGACTAGCTGCCCTAGTGGTAGCGTAGGCTAAGCAGTCTTTGAGGCTAAACTCGTTAAAGCGTGTTAAGCAGGCTGTTTTACCAAATGTAACCCCCCTTTATACCAATGAAAGGACACCACACAGATATATATTCAAAATATATATGTATTTATTTCTCAAAGTATCCCCTAGACTCTTTATGAGCACAGGAGCACAAATCGTTAAACAAGACAACGTTATAATATACAGAAGTTGCACTTTATATGGATGGGCCCTGGTGGCCACTCAAACCATATACTAAAATAGTGGTATAAGTACCACGAACACGAAAGGGAAAAGGCCTAGGGCCTCTAGAATCGCTGGGCCTACAAGGAGCTAACTTCAGTTAGTGACCAGGAGGTCCACGGGTCGCGTGTGCAGTGAGGAAAGTTACACGCGGGCTCCCATAGGTTTTCAATGGGTGCGTAAAAGTTCAAAAGTTACTGCTTGAAAGGTCTTCTGGTTGGACTATGAAATCAAGACTTCAAACCTAGACATTAGAGATGTTACTCTACACTTGTGCACCGGAGTGCCAGCTTTACCTCACCCACAGGAAGCGGGTGCATAGGTCTCGAAGTGCGTCGGGTTTCGTCTATCTGTTCAATGGAGCCTGACGACAAAGATGCTGCAGGCGGTCGATCCAGAAGAGATGCGGTGGATCCAAGGGTGGATCGGAAGTGTAGAAGACCTGTAAGCAGAGGGGACAGTGTTCACAGTCACTAGCCAGTGACCGGCGTGGCACCAGGTAGGTTTTCAATGGGTGCGTAAAAGTTTAAAAGTTACTGCAGAAAGGGTCTTCTGGATGGACTACGATCTTAAGATTCAAGACACAGACACTAGAGATGTTTCTCTACACTTGGGCACTGGAGTGCCAGCTTTACCTCACCCACAGGAAGCGGGTGCATAGGTCTCGAAGTGCGTCGGGTTTCTTCTATCGATTCAGTGGAGCCTGATGACAAAGATGCTGCAGGCGGTCGGTCCAGAAGAGATGCGGTGGATGCCAGAGTGGATAGGAGTTGTAGAAGACCTGAAAGCAGAGGGGACAGTGTTCAGTCACTAGCCAGTGACCGGCGTGGCACCAGGTAGGTACCAGGCGATGTCGGGTGCAAACAGGTGATGAGGTGTAGCTTGTCTCCGCAGCCACGTGGTCCCTGAAGGTCGACGACGTCCAGGAGTCGAGTCACGAGCTGTCCCACGCAGGCTCTCGCTGTCGGCGGTGTCGGCGACTCGAAAGAAGCAAACAAGCCTTGGCAAAGGCAGGAGTCGTGGAAAGAGAGGAAAGCTGATTGTTCTGACCAGCAAGGTCAGAGGGGGTGCTCTTTTGGAGAGCAGCTAGGGCCAGTCTGGAGCAACCAGACCAGCGTCGTTGATTTCAAAATAGGTCGCCAAAATGGCCATTAGCCAACGGGCCAGGGACCGGGCAGGCGCGTCGAGATGCAAAGTGCAGAGGGGCCCCACGCAGATCGTGGAGATGCTGGAGGGCTCACCTTTGGTGCAGATGCTGCTCGGTGGTTAGGCTTCTCAGGACCCAAAGCACAACTTGGAGGGAGCCTCTGTCGTTGCACTTGCAGCTTGTCGTCGGTCTTCCAAGATGGCTGGCTCCACGTGTCTCGGTGCCTCCACGGGTTCCTTCTTTGCAAGGACTGTGGATCGGGCTGTGAGAGGTCTGGAGGTCCAGGTCTTGTCGGGCTTTGGGCTCGGGCTCCGGCGGGAGGCGGCGGCAAAGCAGACGTTGAATAGCTGGTTGGTGCTTGCGTTAGCAAGATGGTCACTCCCTGACCATAGGGGAGATTTCCTTCAGTCCTCTGTGCAGCAGAGCGTCGAAGTTCCTGTCTTCTTCTTGTGGTTAAGTTGATTCCAGGATGTCTGAAGTCTTAGGACACAGCTCCTACCTTTAAGCGGATTCTAGGGGCCGGACTACCTGCTAGGTCCCTCCCTAAGGGTGGGACCAGGAAGGGGGGTGGTTACACCCCCAATCCTTTGTCCAGCTCGCCCCAGGTCCGGGGCTGGTGTGCCCCAGGACCGGTTTGAACTGGCATATGCACCGAGGCTCCTTGTGAGCCTCAGGCATGTCTGGTTCCTTTCAAGCCCTACCTGACCAATACACAAAATCCTGTCTGGGGTGGTGCTCGCACCTCCCCTGGCAGGAAACCCTTTGTCCACGTCTCCCAAGCTGGAAGGACTCCCAGCAGCAGGAGGGCAGACTTGTGTCTGTGGTGGCAGCATCCCTTTTGTGGAGCTGAGGCTATGTCTGATTTTACCCGGGTTTCAGGTACTGTACATGTCGTGTCCCTCTAGAAGGGTGGAATGCTAACCCCGTCGCCAGAATTGGCGAGGGGTTAGTATTCCAATTCGTAGACACCTTACTCGACATGTTTTGATAAAGCCAAACCAAAGATAGCATTTAACCGCGAGGTTCATAATGCACTTAAGAGTATATGGTATGACGATATCTGGAAACGGTAGAAGGAAGTTGTTCCGACCACTGCAGACAGGCTCAGCTCATGCCAGAGCACCATCTCACATGGAAACCAAGCACTCTGCCTTCAGGATTGTTAAGGCCTGCCATAGGAGTGACTTATAGGTTAACATGTGTCCCATTTAAGGTTAGGTATAGGTACACTACACCTAAGTAAGAGGTGGTTACACCAACTTACCCCAGCTGAGTGATCAGCCAGTTGTGTCAAATTTGTTAGGCCAGGCCAGGGGTGGCACAATACATGCTTCAGCCCCTGGTACTCCTTAGATACACCAATGCCCTGGGTACCTAGTGTACACTGGTACAGGGGCTCACAGGGTGATCCAATTCCAATTGGTTATGCACCTAGGGTGCATAGTGTCAATTTAGTTAGAGAGAACAGCAGGCTGGGGGTCTGATTAGCAGGCCCACAGCCTCAATATGTCAAAAACCAGTGAAGCAAAAAGCAAAAAATTTGGGGTGACCATAGGATAGCAGACCCTACTCTCCTACACAACCCCCCCCCAAACGCAGGGACATTAAACTAGCCTTGACCAGTCTCGTCTTCATGTCCTAAGTGGAAGTACCTGGAGAGACCATCTGCATTCCCATGGTCTGTACCTGGCCGGTGCTCCACTGTAAAGTCCATCCCCTGTAGGGAAATGGACCACCCAAACAGTTTGGGGTTTTTCAGATTACAATGGTAAAACACAGCAAGCTCAAATCAAACCGCTGCTCACCAATGTGAGAAGTTGGCCTGGTATATGATGTTCACTAGTTAAAGTGACCACCTTGTACCATGCCAAGCAACCCTTATGGTGTGGTTGTAAGTCAACCTTTTCGGACTAGCTGCCCTAGTGGTAGCGTAGGCTAAGCAGTCTTTGAGGCTAAACTCGTTAAAGCGTGTTAAGCAGGCTGTTTTACCAATTGCAACCCCCCTTTATACCAATGAAAGGACACCACACAGATATATATTCAAAATATATATGTATTTATTACTCCAAGTATCCCCTAGACTCTTTATGAGCACAGGAGCACAAATCGTTAAACAAGACAACGTTATAATATACAGAAGTTGCACTTTATATGGATGGGCCCTGGTGGCCACTCAAACCATATACTAAAATAGTGGTATAAGTACCACGAACAGGAAAGGGAAAAGGCCTAGGGCCTCTAGAATCGCTGGGCCTACAAGGAGCTAACTTCAGTTAGTGACCAGGAGGTCCACGGGTCGCGTGTGCAGTGAGGAAAGTACACGCGGGCTCCCATAGGTTTTCAATGGGTGCGTAAAAGTTTAAAAGTTACTGCAGAAAGGGTCTTCTGGATGGACTACGAACTTAAGATTCAAAACACAGACACTAGAGATGTTTCTCTACACTTGGGCACCGGAGTGCCAGCTTTACCTCACCCACAGGAAGCGGGTGCATAGGTCTCGAAGTGCGTCGGGTTTCTTCTATCGATTCAATGGAGCCTGATGACAAAGATGCTGCAGGCGGTCGGTCCAGAAGAGCTGCGTTGGATCCAAGGGTGGATCGGAGTTGTAGAAGACCTGAAAGCAGAGGGGACAGTGTTCACAGTCACTAGCCAGTGACCGGCGTGGCACCAGGTAGGTACCAGGCGATGTCGGGTGCAAACAGGTGATGAGGTGTAGCTTGTCTCCGCAGCCACGTGGTCCCTGAAGGTCGACGACGTCCAGGAGTCGGTTCACGAGCTGTCCCATGCAGGCTCTCGCTGTCGGCGGTGTCGGCGACTCGAAAGAAGCAAACAAGCCTTGGCAAAGGCAGTAGTCGTGGAAAGTAAAGAAAGCTGATTGTTCTGACCAGCAAGGTCAGAGAGGCTGCTCCTTTGGAGAGCAGCTGGGGCCAGTCTGGGGCAACCAGACCAGCGTCTTGATTTCAAGTTAGGTCGCCAAAATGGCCACTAGCCAACGGGCCAGGGACCGGGCAGGCGCGTCGAGATGCAAAGTGCAGAGGGGCCCCACGCAGATCGTGGAGATGCTGGAGGGCTCACCTTTGGTGCAGATGCTGCTCGGGTGTTGGGCTTCTCAGGACCCAAAGCACAACTTGGAGGGAGCCTCTGTTGTCGCGCTTGCAGCTTGTCGTCGGTCTTCCAAGATGGCTGGCTCCACATGTCTCGGTGCCTCCACGGGTTCCTTCTTTGCAGGGACTGTGGATCAGGCTGTGAGAGGTCTGGAGGTCCAGGTCTTGTCGGGCTCTGGGCTCGGGCTCCGGCGGGAGGCGGCGGCAAAGCAGACGTCGAATAGCTGGTTGGTGCTTGCGTTAGCAATATGGTCACTCCCTGACCATAGGGGAGATGTCCTTCAGTCCTCTGTGCAGCAGAGCGTCGAAGTTCCCGTCTTCTTCTTGTGGTTAAGTTGATTCCAGGATGTCTGAAGTCTTAGGACACAGCTCCTACCTTTAAGCGGATTCTAGGGGCCGGACTACCTGCTAGGTCCCTCCCTAAGGGTGGGACCAGGAAGGGGGGTGGTTACACCCCCAATCCTTTGTCCAGCTCGCCCCAGGTCCGGGGCTGGTGTGCCCCAGGACCGGATTGAACTGGCATATGCACCGAGGCTCCTTGTGAGCCTCAGGCTTGTCTGGTTTCTTTCAAGCCCTACCTGACCAATACACAAAATCCTGTCTGGGGTGGTGCTCGCACCTCCCTTGGCAGGAAACCCTTTGTCCTCTTCTCCCAAGCTGGAAGGACTCCCAGCAGCAGGAGGGCAGACTTGTGTCTGTGGTGGCAGCATCCATTTTGTGGAGCTGAGGCTATGTCTGATTTTACCCGGGTTTCAGGTACTGTACATGTGGTGTCCCTCTAGAAGGGTGGAATGCTAACCCCGTCGCCAGAATTGGCGAGGGGTTAGTATTCCAATTAGTATGACACCTTACTCGACATGTTTTGATAAAGCCAAACCAAAGATAGCATTTAACCGCGAGGTTCATAATGCACTTAAGAGTATATGGTATGACGATATCTGGAAACGGTAGAAGGAAGTTGTTCCGACCACTGCAGACAGGCTCAGCTCATGCCAGAGCACCATCTCACATGGAACCAAGCACTCTGCCTTCAGGATTGTTAAGGCCTGCCATAGGAGTGACTTATAGGTTAACATGTGTCCCATTTAAGGTTAGGTATAGGTACACTACACCTAAGTAAGAGGTGGTTACACCAACTTACCCCAGCTGAGTGATCAGCCAGTTGTGTCAAATTTGTTAGGCCAGGCCAGGGGTGGCACAATACATGCTTCAGCCCCTGGTAGGCCTTAGATACACCAATGCCCTGGGTACCTAGTGTACACTGGTACAGGGCTCACAAGGGGATCCAATTCCAATTGGTTATGCACCTAGGGTGCATAGTGTCAATTTAGTTAGAGAGAACAGCAGGCTGGGGGTCTGATTAGCAGGCCCACAGCCTCAATATGTCAAAAACCAGTGAAGCAAAAAGCAAAAAAATTGGGGTGACCATAGGATAGCAGACCCTACTCTCCTACAGACAGTCTACAGGCATGGCGGGCCTCACAGCTACCTGAAGAGTACCAGAGACCCCCCCTCCCCCACTGAAAGGGAACCTGAGCCACTGGGCAGTGACTCTTGGTGTTGTCAGGCGGCAACAACCGGATAGAATGCTCCTGGGACAACCTGATCCTGAGACACCAGGTGGCGCTTGACAGCCGTCACACTGGCTCCTGTGTCTCTGAGAGCTTCAACCCTATGGCCATTTATGGTCACCCACTGCCTGTATTTTTTAGTGTTCTCAGGCAGCTGGGTTTGGGGGACCACTTCACGGTCTCCTAATGAGACCAGGGACATCTCTGTGGGACCCCACCCACCTTGGACACCCATCTCCTCCCCCAGGGCTACACTAGTCACCTGCCGGGATGGAGCACCAGTGGGTGCTGGTTTACCAAACAATGGACATTTCACATCAGAGGCAAAATGCCCTATGTTACCACACTTGTAACATCTGATGGGCCCCTTTTGAACAGGAGTACCTGTCGGGGCCCCTGTCGGTTTCTGTGGTGGGGGAGGCTGAGAACCTTTCCCTTGGTTCCCTTGGGGACTACTTTGGGGCCTCTTCTGGAACTCCCTCTGTTTACCCTTGTCCCCCCCCACTCTTCTGCTGGGGACCCTGCCCACCTTTGGCGGAATCTCCCAATTGACCCTTGTGGACCCTGGTACTGACCCAGCGGTCCGCCTCCTCAGCAAGCTTCCTAGGGTTAGTCAGCCTACTATCAATCAGGTGCTGACGTAGCTCAGGAAAACAATTACTAGACAAGTGCTCCCATGCCATTAAATCAAGAAGCCCTTGAAAATCATTAACTGTGCTACCCTTCACCCAACCATCCAGTGCTCTGCAAAAAAAAGTCACATACTCAACATACGTACTGTTTGGAATCTTGGTGCAACCCCTGAACTTTTGCCAATACAACTCAGGGGTCAACCCATACCTAGACATCAAAGCAGCCTTCATATGGGGATAGGAATTATAATCATCTGAAGGCAAATCCAGCAGTGTATCCCGCCCCTCACTAAGGAACCGTCCCCACAGCCCCGCTCTCCAATCTTTCTCAGGGACCCGGTGGGAAGACATGGCTACCCCATAGGCCTTAAACCACTGCCCTATGTCATCATTCTTGAAGAATTCCTTAACCACATCCTTGGGTATGTACACCCTTGATTCTGTCTGCACTGACGGTGTGCTGCCACCAGAGGGAGTAGACTCTAAACTCTTAGCTTTCAGATCTAATTCCCTCAACTTTGTTTCATGCTCCATTTGTATTCTTCTCTCTTGCAGAGCCAGCTTTTTGCTCTCTAGCTCCAGCTGCTCATTCAATTTGAGTTTTGCCATTTCCATTTCGTGCATCCTACTCTCTCTTCTATCTGCCAGCTCCTCTGGAGATATACTCTTACTAGACACACTGCTACCAGCAGACAGAGGAAGGGCTTCTCCTTCCTCTTGAGCCCACTGGCCCATCCAGCTGCTCATCTGCATTCTCATCATCAATGGCATTCCTTGCTTCTACCCAGGCCCTCAGCGCCTTATAGAACTCTGCCTTGTTTTTACATCCAGTTGTAGAAACTTTAAATTTCCTGCAGAAGAACTATAGCTGTTTCAACGGGTAGTTGTCCAGTTTCTCTTCTTCCCATTCCCATTCAGTATTCACAGAGACTATGGATGCTGCTTTCTCTACCATGGTAAAGCTTGGCAGTGCTCAAAAATAGACAGTCCAAAAAAAGAAATCTACCAACAAGTATTGGTTGCGTTTAAGGTCTGCACTCACTAACTAGTGTTCACCAATCACTGTACATGAGTCACAAATGCAAGTCCAGAATCCTCACCGCTGACCACCAATGTTAGAATCCGGGTTCTCTGGTTGGCACAGGTAGGTACTTGTGACAAGCAGGGAACCTTTCCTCTAGTCAGGGTAAGGGGTTACACTACTAAAACAACCCCTGCTCACCCTCTAGGTAGCTTGGCGCGAGCAGACAAGGCTTATCTCAGAGCGTTATAGGTTAAGCATTTGTTAACACATACAGTAACCAAGTGACAACACTACAAATGGACACCACACAGGTATTTATATTAAAAATAAGGATTCTTTATATAGGATTATCACAAGACCATTAAACGATTAAAAATACACAATACGGTTGCTTAGTTGGTAGAGGATTGCTTAGTTTCTCTTAAGTTCTTAAATGCGACACTTTAAGTCACAATGTACCTTAGATGCGACACGCGGGGCAACGAAAGTGTTGCAGCGATGCAGATGCGTTGAAGTTCTTGGTGCAAAAGAAATAAAGACGGGATCTTCCAGATGCGTTACGCTTCTCTGATGTTGCGAGAAGACTCGACTCGATGCGTCAGCTACAGCGGCGTCACCCTTGACGAGATGCAACGACAGCGGCCTTGGCAGCGGCACTCTTCTCCGACGTTGCGAGGCGCTTCCGCTCGATGCGATGCTGCAGCGGCGACACCCCTTCTGCGAGATGCGACGACAGCGGCTCCGACGGCGGCACGCTTCTCCGTGGATGCGAGGCGCTTTTCTGGTTGCGGTGCAAATGCGACAACTACGATGGCTGCGATGGCGACACGCTTCCTCCTCGATGCGAGACTCTTCTCTCGATGCGGTGCAATGCGACAGCTATGATGGCTGCGATGGCGATACGCTTCTTTGGCGTTGCGAGACACTTCCGGAATGATGCGAGACGCTTCCGCTCGATGCGATGCTGCAGCGGCGACACCCTTTGCGAGATGCGACGGCGGCACGCTTCTCTTCCTTGCGTCACGCTTCCAGCTCCTTGCGACACGAAGTCCCTCAGAAGGCCCAGCAACAGCAGCAGGCACTTCCAAAAGACTCGGGGGAGCTGGGGGTGAAGTCCACTGGTCCTGGGACTTCGTTCAGAGGGCAAGCTCAGTTCAAGCCCTTGGAGATCTTTTCAAAGCACAAGTTGAAGTAAAGTCTTTAGCAGTCTTTCTCCTCTCCTTCAGCAGCAAGGCAACCACTGCAGGCCAATCCCCCAGGTCAGGGACAGTTACTCCTCCTACAGCTTTCCCAGTTCCTTCTCCTCTGGCAGAGGTTCTTCTTGTTTCAGCAGGATCTCATTTCTTGGGAGCAGGGTCCCAATACTTATACCCCTAATTCCTTTGTTCCTCTGGGGTTGAGGGGCCTTTGCCCAGTCCAAACCAGTTCTTGAGCACTCTGTTGACATGACTCTGCCTTTCTATTCAGGGTGCAGGGCAGAGTCATCAGCCACTCTGCAGGAGGTGGAGCCAGCATTGTGGTAGCAGAGCACAACCCTATTCAGAGCCCAGGTGCACTCCTCCCACCCATCTGACTGCCAATCTTCCTATTCACCACCAGGTGTTTCCCCAGCCCTGTCACTCACACAACCAGACAGGCAGATACACATCATAGAAGAGGCGGGCTGAAATGGTCAAGCAAGCAAATACCAACTTTCTAAAAGTGGTATTTGCAAACACAGAATATTAAAATAAACTATACTAAAAGATGTATTTTATTATTCTGAGTTCAGGCATACTAAACTCGAATTTCTACCATGTTCCCTGGATCTTTTAGGATCATAGAATGTAACAATTCTAACAGCCCATTCTGGCCTATGGAGAACAGGTAGCCTTACAATAGTGAAAAATGAAAATGGCTGTAATTCACTATTAGGACATGCCACACACATCTGGGCTTGTCCTACCTTATGCTTACAATGCACCCTGCCCTTGGGCCTACCATAGGGGTGACTAATATGAAGTTAAGGGAAGGTTTAGGGACTGGCAAGTGTGTGCACTCACCCAGTCAGCATGACAGTACCAGACTGCACGCAGGCTCTGCAATGGCAGACCTTAGATACATTTTACCAGGCCGCTTCTGTGGGTGGCACAACCAGTGCTGCAAGCCCACCAGCAGCATTTGTATTTACAAGCCCTGGCACTCCTGGTGCACTTTACTGGGGTCTGACAGTAAACCAAATAAGCCAATCATGGAATCCAACCAACATATACATTTTAAATAGGGAGCACTTGCACTGTAGCACTGGTTGGCAGTGGCACAGTGCTCTGAGCAGCTAACACCAGCAAAACACATGAGGCACAGCGACAAAAAGTGGAAGGGAGACTCACGGCAAGGTGCCAGGTCTAACACGCGCTATAAAGCGCTGCCTCTCCCCCCACAGCGCGGGCCCGTCCTTGACCGTCAGTGACCGGTTGAGGCCGGGCTGGGCCCTCTCTCTTGGCCCTTGGATCCGGTGGTTAGTTTGGACGTTGTAGGGATTTACAAATCTATTCTGTATTATTTGTGGGGTATTTGTTTATTTAAATACGGGTTTCCTAGGTGGCAAGTAATCTATTGATATGAGTAAGAGGAAGGCTGAGGGCAGGATGATGGGGACTCTTGACGATTATTTAACTAAGGCAGAAACAGCAATTAATCAGAAGATATTAGCCGTGGAGCGAAGGCTATCCCTGGAACCAGCCCTAATATTACCCTGTGCACAGCCTTTTGTTGTACAGGATAACATAAAGGATAATCGGGCGGGTAATTGTTCCCCGACGGGACCTGTATGTTTAACATCTAGGTCTGGGATTACAGACCCCTCTTTAATTGTAAGTAGCCCCTCTAGCCCAGCTATGGTAACCACACAGGGGAAACAAAAAGTTACTGGAGCTAAAGCTAGCGAACCGCCCTGTAAGAAAAGGAAAGGACGAGGTCCTAGTAAGAAAAGTGCTCCTAAGGCTGCTTCCGGTAACATAGGGGCTCCATTCCATGGGAACCCTATTGCCCCTGTAGGCAGCTCACCATCGCAACCTATGGCCCAGCATAACTTTGAGCTATTATGTTCTCTACTTAGGGAACAGTTAGTATCCCTCATACAACCCGTCCTGGAAAAGTTAGATTCTGTGGTGGCTTAACTGCATCGAAGCAAGCTTGATAAATAAACAATCTTTAGCCGCATCATTACTCGAGTCGAATCCCAAGATAGTGGCTAGCTACACTGGTGAAGGGGCTATTAATAGATACTATGCCCCAAGACCCCAAGCAGATAACCCTCATGATCCCTTAGTTATCAGGGAACTCCCAAATCGGTCTATGGTCCCTCCCAATATTGGTAGTAGGCCGTCGACCGAACAGCAGTCAATGGGGAATAGGTTAAGGTCTGTTGCCCAAGTTATAGAGGGCCCTGATGCGATATCAAGTTTACATCTTCCCCCGGAAGCCACACCCTATACAGTTATTCTAGCTAACGTTCCAACACTTCCAGAAGGATCTAGGGAGCACTGGTCTAATCTTAAAAACAAAGGCCTGTACTGTCTTGGGAATAAATTTGGGGCCAGTAAAATGTTGTTTGAGGAATTTAAAATGGTTAGGCGGGTGAATTGGGCTGGTCATTCCCAAAAGTCATTGGCATGGGATTGTGTGGTACTGAGCTTTAGGTCCCCGCTACTGGTAGAACATATACTAGATATGGCCTCCCATTATGCTCCCACCCCCAATGAGATTATGATTCTACCCCTAGGTTATTTTTATAGACCAGCAAGGGCCATGTTCAACAGACAGCACTGGGCCCCGCACAGTGCTCCCCAGCAGGGTCTGCAGCCTATTATGACACATAATCGATTTTCCGCCTTATCTACCTTGGAGGATAACGACTGACTGAGGGATAGCATTGTCCTCCCTCGGCCTGTGGTAATAGGGGGTCTAGTACCATCATGTCGGGAGTTACTTGTTCAAGTAAATCCAATGGCCCAAGGAGAGGAATTAATTTGATGTCCTACATATGAAGGTTTACCCAGTGTCTGTCCTGTTTCCCCTTCTAACCTGGCTAATCAGGTGGTAAATACAAAAATTGGTTGCCACAATGTTACAATCTCCTCTTGGAATATAGCCGGGTTACAATCCAGGTTGGCTGTACCCGATTGGGTGGTTTTTGTCGACCAGGTGGATATATGGTGCTTTCAGGAGACCTGGGCGGTAGATCCTATATTTCGTGTAGGGTTTTTTAATTACTTTAAACCAGCCGTTAAGGGCCCTAGAGGTAGACCGGTGGGAGGCCTGACTACATGGGTACATCAATGTGAGGGTATGACCGTAGTGGAAGTTACGATCGATAGCCCTGATATCTTGGTCATCAGGGTTACCTCCACAAGGGGTCTTAACATCTTTATCATAAATATCTATGTGAGGGGTCTTCCAGGAGGTAAGTGTTCCCCGACAGTTTTTCTTCTGGAGCAATTACTTAGCACTGAGCCCATAGATGGTCACAGGGTGGTGGCAGGTGATTTTAACACCTGTTTTGAGCCTTTGGGCGATGATGACGGGAAACTGTCTGAGGTTGAGGACTCCGTATGGGGAATCCCTCAGTTGGAACTAAAACCCATAAGGAAATGGACCCAAGCAGCCTTACACATGAAGGGACTGTGCCTTGAAAAGGGTTTGAGGGCTGCTAATGGCAGAACGAAATCGGACAGGTCTGGGAAGATGACTTTCGACAATGGCAGAAGTGGGAGTAGAATAGATTATATTCTGGTTAATCGGGAGTTGTTGCCGGCTATCATAGATATGTTGGTGACTGATAGGTTAGAAAGTGACCACAACCCCCTGATGTTGTCTTTATCTGATAGTAGTTTTATTGGTTCCCCCATCGATGATGCTAGTATTGTGCAAGCGCAAGTTATGCTAACTAATGACCAGAGAAGGGTTTGTTGGCCAAAGATAGCTTCTAATGTGAATACACGGGCTGCTATTGGGAATTTGGTTAGTATAGCCATGCATAAACTGACCAGATGTGAGTCCGAGGAGGGGATTAAGTGTATTATCCTGAGTATCCATAGTGAATTATTTGTGGGGCTTAAATCTCTCTTCATTAAAAGCATTCCTGTTAATGGTAAAACTAAACTCCTGAGGGAAAATTCCTGGTACGATGTAAGCTGTAGACAGACCCATAAAGCTTTAACAACAGCTATTAAATCTAGGTTACCAGTAACAATTAGGAGTTGTAGAGTTGCATACAAAACTGCTCAAACAAAAGCAAAGAAAAACTGGGATGAAACTCATTGGAGGGACTTATACGAGGCTTGTGAGGGTAGAAATATGTGCCAATTTTGGCACCTCCTTAAATGGGGCAGGTACCCGCAGGATATGACCTGGGCTACTCATGTTGAACCCGAACAGTGGGTTAGCTTTTTTGAAAACCAGTTTAAGTCTAGGGACATGTTAGAAGCAGTAACTTGGTCATTTAGTGGTGAAGAAGTTCTACAGTTTGCTCCCAGTGAGGTAAAGGCAATTTTGAAATCACTTCCGAGTGGTAAAGCTCCGGGACCTGATTGTATTCCCGCAGATTTATTTAAGCAGGAGCAGGACCTATGGGTCCCCTATTTAACCATCCTAGCTAATGCCCTGGCCAGTGAAGCATCTGTTCCGGATTCTTGGTTCGGGGCAGAGATATTGCCGATCTATAAGAAAGGTGATCGCTCTGCCCCGGCCAACTATCGCCCGATTAGCCTTATAGATGCAGTTCAAAAAATGATAGCTCGTTTGCTATTGGGTCGTATTCAGAGTTGGATGTCCGAAACTGATATACTAACGCCATTACAGGCGGGTTTTCGGACGCATGTCGGAACCCTCGACCAAGCTTTCAGGTTCATTCTTTTATATTGGAAGGAAGTATATCTTGGGGGTGGCATGCTTTTTGCAGCCTTTGTGGACCTAAGGTCTGCATTCGATTTTGTGCCAAGGCCCAAACTGTGGGAAGTCTTCCGGGAGATGGCTATGCCGCCAGAACTGTTGAGGCTGTTGATTAACCTGCATGAACATTCATACGCCCAGGTTCGCTGGGGAAAACCAGGGGAGGTGACAACAAGATTTGAGGTGTCCAAAGGGGTAAGACAAGGGTGTGTACTGGCCCCCATCTTGTTTTCCTTGTTCATTAACTATTTTTTAAACTTCCCGACAGATGCACCCTCCATAGCTGGCATGAAAGTCCCCTTGCTCATGTTTGCGGATGACACTCTTTTAATTTCTAAGACGCGACAGGGGCTACAGTTAGCACTGTCCCGTTTTGAGTTGTTTTGCCGCGAACATGAGCTTGAGGTAAATGTGGGGAAGACCAAGTTTATGGTCCTTCGTGGTGCTAGACCAGTAAAAGCAAGGGTTGAAATGGGAGGAGCCACTCTGGAACAGACATCTACGTTCACCTATCTGGGGGTCACTTTTAGTGACAATCTAAGCTGGAAGTCCCAGATTGACCTCTTCACCCTAAAGCATATACAACTCGGTGGAGCCTTGCTCAAAGAACATAGGCATTCCATAACTAAACTTATGGCCCCCCTGTTTAAAATGTATGGGTCTAAAATTCTTCCAGCGGTAATGCATGGTGCTGAACTATGGGGGTTTAGCAATTTGGATTCCCTGAGGGTGGCACAAAACAAATTTCTTAGGTCTGCAGTAGGGTTACCACAATCATCCCCACGCATACCTCTCTTATATGACCTAGGTTGTCAGCCTGTTGAGGACATGGTGCGGTATAGGCCGCTGGCGTTTTGGCGGCGCCTGTGGATTACCCCAGAACTGTCCCTGTATGCCAAGGCATTACTAGAAGTTAAAGCTCTAGGGGGCTCTCATAGGATCAGCTGGCTGTCTGAAATTAAAACTATCTTGAATGATATGGGGATGGGTGAGTTATGGACCAACCCCGAGACGGCTGTTTTCCCCCCGAAAAAGATCTTTAGGGACACCTATTGGCAATGGATTAAAGTTAAGCGTCATGCATCCCTGACTGGTAGTTCTTTGACTATAACATATCTGGCTGTCAAGGATGATTCCTTTCTTGAAGAAAGGCCTACCCACGCAAGTGAGGTGCCATTTTTCTCGGAAGACTTTGGGGAACGAGGGGTGAGTGGAAATTTGTTGATCCACGTAGATTCCAGAACGTTCCACCACAGAAATGTGGGGAAAATTTGTTTTTTTTTTTACAATTTTTTAGGTTTGCAAGGGATTCTGGGTAACAGAACCTGGATGGAGGCAGTCAAGTCACCCCATCCTGGATTCCCCTGGGTGTCTAGTTTCCAAAAATGTATAGTTTTGCCAGGTTTCCCTAGGTGCCAGCAGAGCTAGGGTTAAAAACTTACAGCTACGCACTTTGCCAAAAAAGGGTCATTTTTCCCTGTGAAATTGTGGTGTGTCCATGTTGCTTTTTGCGCCGTTTCATGTCGCGGGCACTAGGCCTACCCATACAAGTGAGGTACCATTTTTCTCGGAAGACTTTGGGGAACACAGGGTGCATGGAAATCTGTGTATCCATGCAGATTCCAGAACTTTCTACCACTGAAATATGAGGAAAATGTGTTTGTTTTGCAAATTGTTTAGGTTTGCAAGGGATTATGGGTAACAGAACCTGGTGGGAGGTAGTCAAGTCACCCCATCCTGAATTCTCCTGGGTGTCTATTTTTCAAAAATGTATAGGTTTGCTATGTTTCCCTAGGTGCCAGTAGAGCTAAGGTTAAAAAACTATAGCTACGCACTTTGCCAAAAAAGGGTCATTTTTCACTGTGAAATTGTGGTGTGTCCACGTTGCATTTTGCGCCATTTCATGTCGCGGGCACTATGCCTACCCACACAAGTGAGGTACCATTTTTCTCAGAAGACTTTGGGGAACGCAGGGTGCATGGAAATCTGTGTATTCACGCAGATTCCAGAACATTCCACCTCTGAAATGTGAGGAAAATGTGTTTGTTTTGCAATTTTTTAGGTTTGCAAGGGATTCTGGGTAACAGAACCTGGCATGAGGTAGTCAAGTCACCCCAACCTGGATTCCCCTGGGTGTCTATTTTTCAAAACTGTATAGGTTTGCTAGGTTTCCCTAGGTGCGAGCAGAGCTAGGGTTCAAAAACTACAGCTAGGCACTTTGCCAAAAAAGGGTCATTTTTCACTGTGAAATTGTGGTGTGTCTACGTTGCGTATTGCGCCGTTTCATGTCGCGGGAAATAGGCCTACCCATGCAAGTGGGGTACCATTTTTCTCAGAAGACTTTGGGGAAAGCGGGGTGAGTGGAAATTTGTGGATCCACGCAGATTCCAGAACTTTCCATCACAGAAATGTGAGGAAAATTTGTTTTGAAAACTTTTTTTTAGGTTTGCAAAGGATTTTTGGTAACAGAACCTGGAGGGAGGCAGTCAAGTCACCCCATCCTGTATTCCCCTGGGTGTCTAGCTTTAAAAATGTATAGGTTTGCCAGGTTTACCTAGGTGCCAGCAGAGCTAGGGTTCAAAAACTACAACTAGGCACTTTGCCAAAACAGGTTCATTTTTCACTGTGAAATTGTGGTCTGTCCACGTTGCGTTTTGCGCCGTTTCATGTCACGGGAACTAGGCCTACCCACACAAGTGAAGTACAATTTTTCTCGGAAGACTTTGGGGAACGCGGGGTGAGTGGAAACTTGTGGATCCACGCAGAATCCAGAACTTTCCACTACAGAAATGTGATGAAAATGTGTTCTTTTTGCAAATTTTTTAGGTTTGCAAGGGATTCTGGGTAACAGAACCTGGTGGGAGGTAGTCAAGTCGCCCCATCCTGGATTGCCCTGGGTGTCTATTTTAAAAACATGTATAGGTTTGCTAGGTTTCCCTAGGTGCCAGCAGAGCTAGGGTTCAAAAACTACAGCTAGAACTATGCCAAAAAAGGGTCATTTTTCACTATGAAATTGTAGGGTGTCCACGTTGCATTTTGCGCCGTTTCATGTCGCGGGCACTAGGCCTACCCACGCAAGTGAGGTACCATTTTTCTCGTAAGACTTTGGGGAATGCGGGCTGAGTGGAAATTTGTGGATCCACACAGATTCCAGAACGTTCCACCACAGAAATGTGAGAAAAATGTGTTTTTTTGGACAATTGTTTTGGTTTGCAAGGGATTCTGGGTAACAGAACCTGCCGGGAGGTAGTCAAGTCACCCCATCCTGGATTCCCCAGGGAATCTATTTTTCAAAAATGTATAGGTTTGCTAGGTTTCCCTAGGTGCCAGCAGAGCTAGGGTTCAAAAACTACAGCTAGGCACTTTGCCAAAAAAGGGTCATTTTTCACGGTGAAATTGTGGTGGGTCCACGTTGCGTATCGCGCCATTTCATGTCGCGGGAACTAGGCCTACCCATGCAATTGGGGTACCATCTTTCTCGGAAGACTTTGGGGAACGTGGTGTGAGTGGAAATTTGTGGACCCACGCAGGTTCCAGAACTTTCCATCACAGAAATGTGAGAAAAACTTGTTTCAAAAAATTATTTTGTTAGGTTTGCAAGGGATTTTGGGTAACAGAACCTGGAGGGAGGCAGTCAAGTCACCCCATCCTGTATTCCCCTGGGTGTTTAGCTTTCAAAAATGTATAGGTTTGCTAGGTTTCCCTAGGTGCCAGCAGAGCTAGGGTTCAAAAACTACACCTAGGCACTTTGCCAAAACAGGGTAATTTTTCACTGTGAAATTGTGGTGTGTCCACGTTGCGTTTTGCGCCGTTTCATGCCGCGGGCACTAGGCCTACCCACGCAAGTGAGGTACCATTATTCTCTGAAGACTTTGGGGAACGAGGGGTGAGTGGAAATTTGTGGATCTACTCAGATTCCAGAACGTTCCACCACAGAAATGGGAGGAAAATGTGTTTTTTAGGAGAATTTTTTTGGTGTGCAAGGGATTCTGGGTAACAGAACCTGGAGGGAGGCAGTCAAGTCACCCCATCCTAAATTCCCCTGGGTGTCTAGTTTTCAAAAATGTATAGGTTTGCTAGGTTTCTCTAGGTGCCAGCAGAACTAGGGTTCAAAAACTACAGCTAGGCACTTTTCAAAAAAGGGTCATTTTTCACTGTGAAATGGTGGTGCGTCCACGTTGTGTTTTGCTCCGTTTCATGTCGCAGGAACTAGGCCTACCCACACAAGTGAGGTACCATTTTTCTAGGAAGACTTTGGGGAACGCAGGGTGCATGGAAATCTATGTATTACAACAGATTCCAGAACTTTCCACCACTGAAATGTGAGGAAAATGTGTTTGTTGTGCAAATTGTTTAGGTTTGCAAGGGATTCTGGGTAACAGAACCTGGCGGGAGGTAGTGAAGTCACCCCATCCTGGATTCCCGTGGGTGAATATTTAAAAAAAAAATGGATAGGTTTGTTAGGTTTCCCTAGGTTCCAGCAGAGCTAGGGTTCAAACACTACAGCTAGGCCCTTTGCCAAAAAAGGGTCATTTTACACTGTGAAATTGTGGTGTGTCCACGTTGCATTTTGCGGCGTTTCATGTCGCGGGCACTAGGCCTACCCACACAAGTGAGGTACCATTTTTCTCAGAAGACTTTGGGGAATGCAGGGTCCATGGAAATCTGTGTATCCACGCACATTCCAGAACTTTCCACCTCTGAAATGGGAGGAAAATGTGTTCGACGAAAGAAGAAGACTGAAGAATCTCCCTTGTGGCCAAGGAGTGGCTACCCTGTGCAAACAGGCACCATCAAGAGACTACCCTTTGCTTTGCTGAAGTTCTACGAGGGACCGACTGCAGAGCCCGACCAGAGCCTTGACTTCCAGACTTCTCCGACCCTGATCCACATCCACAGCCGAGCTGAGATCCGTGGAGGCGACGAGAGACGTGGGACTGGCTACCTGGGAAAAGTGGTGAGTATCGCAGCTTCTGAGGCACCCTCGAAGTTGTGCACCGGGGATTGAGAAGCCCCAACCCCAAGCACCATCTGCACCGAAGATCAGCCCCGCACACTCCACGAGTCCTGCGTGGGGCCCTTCTGCATTTTCCTGCTTGCGCGTCTGTCCGGTTGCTTGCCCGTTGGCTAGCGGCCTCTGTGACGACACACCTTGAAATCTTCACTGCTGGTTTGGCTCCTCCAGACTGGCTCCCGCTTCCTTGCAAAAGAGAAGCACCCCAGACCTTCCTGGTCTGCAAGTCCTCCGTTCTTCGTGGGTTCCGCTTGCCAAGGCTTGGTGAGTCCTAGTTCGACTTCGACGCCGCCGACAGCAAGAGCCTTCGTGGAACAGCTCGCCTCCTGGTCCTGGTCGTCCTCGACGCCTCCTGGTACCCGTGACTGCAGCGACAAGCTTCACCTTTCACCTGCAATCTTCACGACATCGCCTGGTTCCTTCCTGGTTCCACGTGGTCACTGGCTAGTGACCTTGACTCTGTCCCTTCTGCTTGCAGGTATCCTCTCTTCTTGATCCCAGCCTTGGGATCCACCGGACACTCTTCACTGACTGCCTGTCAGCAACTTTCCTTCAGGCATCCATAGAAGTCCACGACGAAACCCGACGCAAGTTCACACCTATGCACCCGCAGCCCGTGGGCTAGGTAACTTGGGTACTTCGGTGCTCACAAGGGTAGTGACTATCCTAGGGTCTAGTGTCCGAGTCTCGACCCTCTAGCTGCTTCAGAAGTGTCCTTAAACTGTTAATTTCTAACTGCTAGTACTTCTATCGACTTTTACGCATTACGCACGAGTGTTTCCACTCTGCACTTGAATCCCGTGGGCCTCCCACTTCCTAACTGTTGCTAGTGTAGTGTAGCCCCAGCGATTCCCTAGGCCTAGGCCTATCCTATTTCCGTGACAGTGGTCCTTATACCACTTCTTTAGTATATGGTTTGCGTGGCCCCTAGGGCCTAACTGTATTACTTACCTGTGTGACTTAATGTATGCTTAAATAAGACTGTGTTGTACTTACCTCTAATCTCATAAAGAGTGCTGAGGGTTTGACTAGAATAAATACACTTTATTTTATATATATATCTGTTGTGGTGTCCTTTCATTTGGTATTCAAGGAATATATATGGTATCACAGCTGGCTTCACATGCCATTCAGAGTTTAGCCTAAGACTGCTCTTGTCCATGCTACCACTAGGATAGCTGGTCTATAAGGTCGACTTTACAACCAATCACCATAAGGGTTGTTTGGACTGATATAAGGTGTACACTAGAACTAGTGACATCATACATCAGGCCAACTTCTCACATTGGTGAGCAGCGGTTGGGATCTGAGCTTGCTGTTGTAATACCATTGTAATCTTGAGATACTAAATTGAAAGATCACACAGATATTGTTTAGATACATATAACATAGATTATAATACTTAAGTCCTACTGGACTTAGTGGTTGTAGGTTGAAGGGAGTAACACACCCTGACTACAACTACCAGAGAGGTTTAGTAGAAACAACTAGTGTAGGTAGGTGCACACACCACACCCTCACTAGATCATGTCTCTGGGAGGAGATCAAGTAGATGCTCTCTCAGGAGGGGCAGGTCTGAAGAAGACCCCCTCTAGATATGATACCCTAACTTTTCAGGAGATGAGACAATTGTGTACCTCCAGAAAGTTAAAACAGGGTGCAAACCCTACCCTCCTTCAGCTAGTACAACTCCTAGAGGAGTATGATACTTTTAGGGCCTCACAGGCCAGTACCCTAGGTACAAAGGAGGGTCTACCCACCACAGATGAGTCAGAAGGGACTTCAGATGAAGAGGTAGACAGCCAGGGCCAAGTAGGAAGACTTAGCCAGGCTAACCTAAGCTTACATGGGAGTTTGCATGGGGTCCCCCCATACAGACCCCCAAGTGGGCTTACCCAGAGAAGCAGGAGAGACAGATCCCCTTCAAGGGAATCCATCCACTCCCATGTCTCTAGCATCTCTAATGCTTCCTCTCACAGGGGAATGACTTCCCCTGAGAGAAAGGAGCATGAAGCCAGAATGAGGGAAGCTAATCTGAGGATTCAGAAGGAAGAACTTGCCCTTGCCAAGGAGAAGCTTGCTCTGGCTAGAGAGCAAAAATTGTGTGGGTCAGAACCCACTGGTGGCAGCAATATCCCCAAGGATAGAGACAGGCACTATGATAATAGAAACCTGAGCAAGATTGTCCCTCCCTACAAGTGTGGGGATGACATCCACAAATGGATAACTGCTTTGGAGAGAGCTTGCAAAGTACAGCAGGTACCCCAAAGTCAGTGGGCAGCTATCTTGTGGTTCTCCTTCTCTGAGAAAGGTAGAGACAAGCTCCTCACAGTTAGTGATGAGGATGCAGACAATTACACTGTCCTGAAGAGTGCTCTAATTGGTGGGTTTGGCCTAACCACTGAACAATACAGGTTGTTGTTCAGGGATACCCAGAAGACACAGACTCCGGACTGGACTGACTTTGTAGATTGTGCCACTAAGGCTCTGGAAGGCTGGCTAGTGGGAAGTAAGGTTAAGGACTATACAGGATTGTATAATTTGATCATGAGAGAACAAATCCTTAACAACTGTCAAAACCAGCTACTGCATCAACACCTGATTGATTCTGATCTGACTTCTCCCCAAGAATTGGGAAAGAAGGCAGATAGATGGGTCAGGACTAGAGTTAAGCAGAAAAACCAGAACCAGGGCGGTGATCAGAAAAAGGCAGACCAGAAGGGTAATGATCAGAAACAAAAAGACCAGAAGTCTTCACCAGGCCCCCAAAAGGCTCAGGGGGAGGGTGGTCCCAAAAAGGATAAAAAGAAAGATGGCCAAAAGAAACCATGGTGCAACTATTGTAAGTCCAACTCACATTGGTTTAGTGAGTGCACCAAAAAGGATAAGCCCCCAGCCACCATTGCCCCTAAGGCAACTGTACCCCCTAGTCCAGCTGTAAGTGGTGGTTCCCAGCAAAAGGGTGTAGTAGGGTTAACCCTGGGAACTGAGGAGGATTCTGGCCTAGTCAGAATACCTACTCAGGCTGTTCTGATCTGTGATGGGGACTTAGCTTTGTCCTCTACTGTAGGCCCCAGTAACCTGGGCAAGTACAGACAGACTCCTTTTATCAACCAAAGAATGGCTCAGGCCTACAGGGACACTGGGGCTAGTGTCACAATGGTGACACCTGCCTTTGTGGACCCTGGACAGATCATACTAGGTGAGAATTACCTAGTGACCAACGCTAGCAATGCCACTACCTCCCATAGTGTGGCTATTATTAACTTCTCCTGGGGAGGGGTAACTGGCCTCAAGAAAGTTGTTGTTAGTTCAGACCTTCCTGTAGAGTGTTTACTGGGCAATGATCTTGAAACTTCAGTTTGGTCTGAAGTGGAGTATAGGACCCATGCAGAAATGCTGGGGATAGATGCACATGTCCTTGCTGTGACCAGGTCACAGGCCAAAAAGTGCACCACTGAACAAGTGCTGGATCCTGAAACTATGGCCCAGTCACAACCCAAGAGAAGGAGCAGTAGGGTTAAGGCTGTGCCTTCCCCCCTGCCTCAGGTGGTGCATCAGCCCTCCCAGGAGGATGATTCTGAGAGCCCTGAAGGAACTGTCCTAGAAGAACTTGAACCTGATCAGGTTGAGTTTCTTGGGACAGGGGGACCTTCAAGGGCAGATCTGAGGCAGGCTCAATTAGACTGCCTTTCTCTTGAACCCCTCAGACAGCAGGCTGCTGCTGAGGCTGCAGGGAATGCTCAAGGTACCCATAGAGTGTATTGGGATGAAGGGCTACTGTATTCAGAGGCTAGAGACCCCAAGCCTGGTGCATCCAGGAGGTTGGTCATACCACTGAAGTTCAGAGGCTTCCTTCTTACCTTGGCCCATGATATTCCCCTTGCAGGACACTTAGGCCAGAACAAGACTTGGGACAAGCTTGTCCGTCACTTTCACTGACCCCATGAGTCAGAAGATACCAAGGAGTTTTGTCGCTCCTGTGTCACCTGCCAAACCAGTGGCAAATCAGGTGGCACCACAAAGGCCCCCCTCATACCACTACCTGTGGTGGGGGTTCCCTTTGAAAGAGTGGGCATAGATATTGTAGGACCAATGGACCCACAAACAGCATCTGGGCACAGATTCATACTGGTGATAGTGGACCATGCCACCAGGTATCCAGAAGCTATTCCCCTGAGGACCACAACAGCTCCTGTTGTGGCAAGGGCCCTGCTTGGAGTATTCTCCAGAGTGGGCTTTCCAAAGGAGGTCATTTCTGACAGAGGTGCCAACTTCATGTCAGGATACTTGACTGCAATGTGGAAGGAGTGTGGTGTGAACTACAAGTTCACCACACCCTATCACCCACAGCGCAATGGGCTTGTTGAGAGATTCAACAAGACCCTAAAGGGAATGATAAAAGGTTTACCAGACAAGCTTAGGCGAAGATGGGACATCCTTTTACCCTGCCTTCTGTTTGCTTACAGAGAGGTCCCACAAAAGGGGGTTGGCTACAGCCCTTTTGAGCTTTTGTTTGGGCATCCTGTAAGAGGACCCCTATGTTTAGTAAGGGAAGGATGGGAGAGACCTCTCAGACAACCCAAACTTGATATAGTGGATTATGTACTTGGTCTCCGCTCCAGGATGGCAGAGTATATGAAGAAGGCTTCTAAAAACCTTGAGGCAAGCCAAGAACTCCAAAAAGCTTGGCATGCCCAAAAGGCTGTGCTGACTGTTTACCAGCCAGGGCAGAAAGTGTGGGTGTTGGAGCCAGTGGCCCCAGCAGCACTCCAAGACAAATGGTCTGGACCCCACACTATTGTTGAGAAAAAGGGAGAAGCCACCTACTTGGTGGACCTTGGGACTCCCAGAAGCCCCCACAGGGTGCTTCATGTCAACAGATTGAAGGCATATGTTGACAGGGCAGACATGGGCTTACTCATGGCTACAGATGAGGGGCAGGAGGAAGAGAGTGACCCTCTCCCAGACCTGTTGACGCAGAACCCTGATGATGGCTCAGTTGATGGTGTGGTCTTTTCTGACAGCCTCACTGTCCATCAGCAACAGGACTGCAGACAGGTTCTGCAATCCTACAGACATATGTTCTCTCTGACCCCAAGTCAGACAAACTGGTGCACCCATGAGGTGGACACTGGTGACAGTCTGCCTGTGAAGAGTAAAATCTACAGGCAATCTGACCATGTCAGGGACTGCATAAAAGTTGAGGTACAAAAGATGTTGGAGCTGGGAGTCATTGAACCTTCAGAGAGCCCTTGGGCTAGTCCTGTAGTCCTTGTGCCAAAACCTCACACCCAAGATGGTAAGAGAGAGATGAGGTTTTGCGTGGATTACAGAGGTCTCAATGCTGTCACTAGGACAGATGCCCACCCAATACCTAGGGCAGATGAGCTCATTGACAGACTGGCAGCTGCTAAGTTTTTGAGCACATTTGACCTGACAGCAGGCTACTGGCAAATCAGACTAGCTGAGAATGCAAAGGCCAAAACTGCTTTCTCGACCCCAGGAGGACATTATCAATTTGTGGTAATGCCCTTTGGTTTGAAGAATGCACCTGCCACTTTCCAAAGGTTGGTGAATCAAGTCCTTACTGGTTTGGATGATTATTGTGCAGCTTATCTTGATGATATTGCTGTCTTTAGCTCCACCTGGGAGGATCACCTGGTCCACCTGAGGAATGTTTTAGAGGCCCTGCAAAAGGCAGGCCTCACTATCCAGGCCACGAAGTGCCAGATAGGGCAGAGCAAGGTTGTATACCTGGGCCACCTAGTTGGTGGGGGTCAGGTGCAACCACTGGAGAGCAAGATCCAGACCATAAAGGACTGGACTCCTCCAACTACCCAGACTCAGGACAGAGCTTTCTTGGGCCTGACTGGGTACTACAGAAAGTTTGTTAAGAACTATGGGTCCATTGTGACACCACTTAATGACTTGACCTCCAAGAAAATGCCAAAGAAAGTTCAGTGGACAGTAAGCTGTCAAAAAGCATTTGATGACCTGAAGCAGGCCATGTGCAGAGCACCTATTCTGAAAAGTCCAGACTACTCCAAAGAGTTCATTGTCCAGACAGATGCTTCTGAGTTAGGTGTGGGAGCTGTTCTTTCACAACTTAATATAGATGGTCAAGACCAGCCCATTGCTTTTATAAGTAGAAGGCTGACCCCTAGAGAGAAACGTTGGTCAGCTATTGAGAGGGAGGCCTTTGCTGTGGTTTGGGCCCTGAAGAAGCTGAGGCCATACTTGTTTGGCACTCACTTCAAGATTCAGACAGACCATAAGCCCCTCTTGTGGCTAAATCAGATGAAGGGTGAAAATCCCAAACTTCTTAGGTGGTCCATTTCCCTACAGGGGATGGACTTCACAGTGGAACATAGACCTGGGACTGACCATGCCAATGCAGATGGACTCTCCAGATATTTCCACTTAGAACATGAAGACTCAACTGGTCAAGGTTAGTTTAATGTCCCTAAGTTTGGGGGGGGGGTTGTGTAGGAGAGTAGGGTCTGCTTTCTATGTTCACCCCCACTTTTTGCTTTTGCTTTACTGGTTTTCGACTTAGATGTGGCTGTGGGCCTGCTAATCAGACCCACAGCCCTGCTGTTCTCTCTCTAAATTGATACTATGTACTTTAGGTGCATAACCCATTTGGATAGGATCACCTTATTGGCCCCTGTACAGTGTACCTTAGGTACCCAAGGCATAGGTGTACCCTAGGCCTACCAGGGGCTGCAGCATGTATTATGTTACCCCTGGCCTGGCCTTCCATTATGACACAACTGGCTGATCACTCAGCTGGGGTAAGGTCGTGTAATCACTCCTTGCTTAGGTGTAGTATTCCTATACCTAACTTACATATAGACACATGTGTACCTATCAGCCACTCCTATGGCAGGCCTTAACAATCCTGGAGGCAGAGTGCTTGGTAACATGTGAGATGGTGCTCTAGCATGAGCTGAGCCTGTCTGCAGCTTTCGGAACCATGTCCTTATAGCTGTTCTATGATATAGCCTACCATATACTCTTAAAGTGCCTTATAATCTTAAACGGTTATGGTAACTATGGTTTGGCTTTATCAAAACATGTCGTGTAAGGTGTCTAACACTTTGGATTAATACCCCCATCCCATTTCTGGGGATGAGGATATTATCCCTCCCTTCTAGAGGGAGAAGACATGTTGTAACCTACTTACCCGGTTAAAGTTAACCAGAGCCCCAGCATCACAAAATGGATGCTGCTGCCACAGACACGAGTCTGACCTCCTGCTGCTGGGAGTGATCCCGGCAAGGGAGGCTTGGACAATAGGTTTCCTGCCTTGGGAGGTGCGAGCACCACCCCAGACAGGCCTTAGTGTATTGGGGCAGGGAGGGATGAAAAGAATGAGACATGCCTGGGGCACACAAGGTGTCCCGTGCATAGTCCAGTTCAAACCGGTGCTGGGGCACTCCAGCCCCAGTCCTGGCGCGAAACTGGACAAAGGGAAGGGGGTGTAACCACCCCCCTCCCAGGTCCCACCCATAAGGCGTGACCTAGCAGGCAACCCAGCCCCCCAGATTAGTATAAGAGTGGTAGCTGGGCCCCAGAAGATTAGATTATCCCGAACCTGCAACTTGAAAAGAAACTCTGGACCTTCGACATTCGACGAAAGAAGAAGACTTAAGAATCTCCCTTGTGGCCAAGGAGTGGCTACCCTGTGCAAACAGGCACCATCAAGAGACTACCCTTTGCTTTGCTGAAGTTCTACGAGGGACCGACTGCAGAGCCCGACCAGAGCCTTGACTTCCAGACTTCTCTGACCCTGATCCACATCCACAGCCGAGCTGAGATCCGTGGAGGCGACGAGAGACGTGGGACTGGCTACCTGGGAAAAGTGGTGAGTATCTTCCAGCGCAGCTTCTGAGGCACCCTCGAAGTTGTGCACCGGGGATTGAGAAGCCCCAACCCCAAGCACCATCTGCACCGAAGATCAGCCCCGCACACTCCACGAGTCCTGCGTGGGGCCCTTCTGCATTTTCCTGCTTGCCGCGTCTGTCCGGTTGCTTGCCCGTTGGCTAGCGGCCTCTGTGATGACACACCTTGAAATCTTCACTGCTGGTTTGGCTCCTCCAGACTGGCTCCCGCTTCCTTGCAAAAGAGAAGCACCCCAGACCTTCCTGGTCTGCACCAGAAGCAAGTCCTCTGTTCTTCGTGGGTTCCGCTTGCCAAGGCTTGGTGAGTCCTAGTTCGACTTCGACGCTGCCGACAGCAAGAGCCTTCGTGGAACAGCGCGCCTCCTGGTCCTGGTCGTCCTCGACGCCTCCTGGTACCCGTGACTGCAGCGACAAGCTTCACCTTTCACCTGCAATCTTCACGACATCGCCTGGTTCCTTCCTGGTTCCACGTGGTCACTGGCTAGTGACCTTGACTCTGTCCCTTCTGCTTGCAGGTATCCTCTCTTCTTGATCCCAGCCTTGGGATCCACCGGACACTCTTCACTGACTGCCTGTCAGCAACTTTCCTTCAGGCATCCATAGAAGTCCACGACGAAACCCGACGCAAGTTCACACCTATGCACCCGCAGCCCGTGGGCTAGGTAACTTGGGTACTTCGGTGCTCACAAGGGTAGTGACTATCCTAGGGTCTAGTTTCCGAGTCTCGACCCTCTAGCTGCTTCAGAAGTGTCCTTAAACTGTTAATTTCTAACTGCTAGTACTTCTATCGACTTTTACGCATTACGCGTGAGTGTTTCCACTCTGCACCTGAATCCCGTGGGCCTCCCACTTCCTAACTGTTGCTAGTGTAGTGTAGCCCCAGCGATTCCCTAGGCCTAGGCCTATCCTATTTCCGTGACAGTGGTCCTTATACCACTTCTTTAGTATATGGCTTGCGTGGCCCCTAGGGCCTAACTGTATTACTTACCTGTGTGACTTAATGTATGCTTAAATAAGACTGTGTTGTACTTGCCTCTAATCTCATAAAGAGTGCTGAGGGTTTGACTAGAATAAATACACTTTATTTTATATATATATCTGTTGTGGTGTCCTTTCATTTGGTATTCAAGGAATATATATGGTATCACAGCTGGCTTCACATGCCATTCAGAGTTTAGCCTAAGACTGCTCTTGTCCATGCTACCACTAGGATAGCTGGTCTATAAGGTTGACTTTACAACCAATCACCATAAGGGTTGTTTGGACTGATATAAGGTGTACACTAGAACTAGTGACATCATACATCAGGCCAACTTCTCACATTGGTGAGCAGCGGTTGGGATCTGAGCTTGCTGTTGTAATACCATTGTAATCTTGAGATACTAAATTGAAAGATCACACAGATATTGTTTAGGTACATATAACATAGATTATAATACTTAAGTCCTACTGGACTTAGTGGTTGTAGGTTGAAGGGAGTAACACACCCTGACTACAACTACCAGAGAGGTTTAGTAGAAACAACTAGTGTAGGTAGGTGCACACACCACACCCTCACTAGATCATGTCTCTGGGAGGAGATCAAGTAGATGCTCTCTGGAGGGGCAGGTCTGAAGAAGACCCCCTCTAGATATGATACCCTAACTTTTCAGGAGATGAGACAATTGTGTACCTCCAGAAAGTTAAAACAGGGTGCAAACCCTACCCTCCTTCAGCTAGTACAACTCCTAGAGGAGTATGATAATTTTAGGGCCTCACAGGCCAGTACCCTAGGTACAAAGGAGGGTCTACTCACCACAGATGAGTCAGAAGGGACTTCAGATGAAGAGGTAGACAGCCAGGGCCAAGTAGGAAGACTTAGCCAGGCTAACCTAAGCTTACATGGGAGTTTGCATGGGGTCCCCCCATACAGACCCCCAAGTGGGGTATCACAGCTGGCTTCACATGCCATTCAGAGTTTAGCCTAAGACTGCTCTTGTCCATGCTACCACTAGGATAGCTAGTCTATAAGGTTGACTTTACAACCAATCACCATAAGGGTTGTTTGGACTGATATAAGGTGTACACTAGAACTAGTGACATCATACATCAGGCCAACTTCTCACAGCAGGCACTAGGCCTTCCCACGCAAGTGAGGTACCATTATTCTCGGAAGACTTTGGGGAACAAGCGGTGAGTGGAAATTTGTGGATCCACGCAGATTCCAGAACGTTCCACCACAGAAATGGGAGGAAAATGTGTTTTTTTGGATTGCAAGGGCTTCTGGGTAACAGAACCTGGAGGGAGACAGTCAAATCACCCCATCCTCTATTCCCCTAGGTGTCTAGTTTCCACAAATGTATTGTTTTGCCAGATTTCCCTAGGTGCCAGCAGAGCTGGGGTTCAAAAACTACAGCTACGCACCTTGCCAAAAAAGGGTCATTTTTCACTGTGAAATTGTGGTGTGTCCATTTTGCATTTTGCGCAGTTTCATGTCGCGGGCACTAGGCCTACCCACGCAAGTGAGGTACCATTTTTCTCAGAAGACTTTGGGGAATGCGGGCCGAGTGGAAATTTGTGGATCCATACAGATTCCAGAACGTTCCACCACAGAAATGTGAGGAAAATGTTTTTTTGGAAAATTTTTGGTTTGCAAGGGATTCTGGGTAACAGAACCTGGAGGGAGGCAGTCAAGTCACCCCATCCCGGATTCCCCTGGGTGTCTAGTTTCCAAAAATGTATAGGTTTGCTAGGTTTCCCTAGGTGCCAGCGGAGCTAGGGTTAAAAAACTACAGCTAGGCACTTTGCCAAAAAAGGGTAATTTTTCACTGTGAAATTGTGGAGTGTCCACGTTGCATTTTGCGCCATTTCATTTCACGGGCAGTAGGCCTTCCCACACAACTGAGGTACCATTTTTCACGGAAGACTTTGGGGAGTACGGGGTGAGTGGAAATTTGTGGATCCACGCAGATGCCATAACTTTCCATCTCAGACATGTGAGGAAAATTTGTTTTATTTTGACTGTTTTTTTTAGGTTTGCGAGGGATTCTGGGTAACAGAACCTGAAGGGAGGCAGTCAAGTCACCCCATCCTGGATTCCCCTGGGTGTCTAGATTAAACAAATGTATAGGCTTACTAGGTTTCCCTAGGTGCCAGCAGAGCTAGGGTTCAAAAACTACAGCTAGGCACTTTGCCAAAAAAGTGTAATTTTTCACTGTGATATTGTGGTGCGCCCACGTTGCATTTTGCACCATTTCATATCACGGGCACTAGGCCTACCCACGCAAGTGAGGTACCATTTTTCCCGGAAGACTTTGGGGAGTACGGGGTCAGTGGAAATTTGTGGATCCACGCAGATTCCAGAACTTTCCACCACAGAAATGTAAAGAACATTTGTTTTTTTTGTCAATTTTTTAGGTTTGCAAGGGATTCTGGGTAACAGAACCTGGAGGGAGACAGTCAAGTCACCCCATCCTGAATTCCCCTGGGTGTCTATTTTTAAAAAATGTATAGGTTTGCTATGTTTCCCTAGGTGCCAGCAGCGCTAAGGTTAAAAAACTACAGCTACGCACTTTGCCAAAAAAGTGTCATTTTTCACTGTGAAATTCTGGTGTGTCCACATTGCATTTTGCGCCATTTCATGTTGCGGGCACTAGGCCTACCCATGCAAGTGAGGTATCATTTTTCTCGGAAGAATTTGAGGAACGTGGGGTGACTGGAGACTTGTGGAACCATGCAGATTCCAGAACTTTCCACCACAGAAATGTGAGGAAAATGTGTTGTTTTTTGACAATTGTTTAGGTTTGCAAGGGATTCTGGGTAACAGAACCTGGAGGGAGGCAGTCAAGTCACCCTATCCTGGATTCTCCTGGGTGTCTAGTTTTCAAAAATGTATAGGTTTGCTAGGTTTACATAGGTGCCAGCAGAGTTAGGGTTCAAAAACTACAGCTAGGCACTTTACCAAAAAAGGGTCATTATTCACTGTGAAATTGTGGTGTGTCCACGTTGCGTATTGCGCCGTTTCATGTCGCGGGAACTAGGCCTACCCATGCAAGTGGGGTACCATCTTTCTTGGAAGACTTTGGGGAACGCGGGGTGAGTGGAAATTTGTGGATCCACGCAGATTCCAGAACTTTCCGCCACAGAAATATGAGGAAAATATGTTTCTTTTGACATTTTTTTAGGTTTGCAAGGGATTCTGGGTAACAGAACCTGGAGGGAGGCAGTCAAGTCACCCCATCCTGGATTCCCCTGGGTGTCTAGTTTCCAAAAATGTATAGGTTTGTTAGGTTTCCCTAGGTGCCAGCAGAGCTATGGTTCAAAAACTACATCTAGGCACTTTACCAAAAAAGGGTCATTATTCACTGTGAAATTGTGGTGTGTCCACGTTGCGTATTGCGCCGTTTCATGTTGCGGGAACTAGGCCTACCCATGCAAGTGGGGTACCATCTTTCTTGGAAGACTTTGGGGAACGCGGGGTGAGTGGAAATTTGTCGATCCACGCAGATTCCAGAACTTTCCAACACAGAAATGTGAAGAAAATGTGTTCTTTTTGTAAATGTTTTAGGTTTGCAAGGGATTCTGGGTAACAGAACCTGGTGGGAGGTAGTCAAGTCACCCCATCCTGGATTCCCCTGGGTGTCTATTTTTTAAAAATTTATAGGGTTGCTAGGTTTCCCTAGGTGCCAGCAGAGCTAGGGTTAAAAAACTACAGCTACGCACTTTGCCAAAAAAGGGTAATTTTTCACTGTGATATTGTGGTGCGTCCACGTTGCGTTTTGCGCCGTTTCATGTTGCAGGATTTAGGCCTACCCACTCAAGTGAGGTACCATTTTTCTAGGAAGACTTTGGGGAATGCAGGGTGCATGGAAATCTGTGCATCACTGCAAATTCCAGAACTTTCCACCACTGAAATGTGAGGAAAATGTGTTTGTTTTGCAAATTGTTTAGGTTTGCACGGGATTCTGGGTAACAGAACCTGGCGGGAGGTACTCAAGTCACCCCATCCTGTATTTCCCTGGTCGTCTAGTTTTCAAAAATGTATAGGTTTGCTAGGTTTACATAGGTGCCAGCAGAGTTAGGGTTCAAAAACTACAGCTAGGCACTTTACCAAAAAAGGGTCATTATTCACTGTGAAATTGTGGTGTGTCCACGTTGCGTATTGCGCCGTTTCATGTCGCGGGAACTAGGCCTACCCATGCAAGTGGGGTACCATCTTTCTTGGAAGACTTTGGGGAACGCGGGGTGAGTGGAAATTTGTGGATCCAGGCAGATTCCAGAACTTTCCACCACAGAAATATGAGGAAAATATGTTTCTTTTGACATTTTTTTAGGTTTGCAAGGGATTCTGGGTAACAGAACCTGGAGGGAGGCAGTCAAGTCACCCCATCCTGTATTCCCCTGGGTGTCTAGTTTTCAAAAATGTTTAGGTTTCCTAGGTTTCCCTAGGTGCCAACAGAGCTAGGGTTCACAAACTACAGCTAGGCACTTTGCCAAAAAAGGGTCATTTTTTACTGTGAAATTGTGGTGTGTCCACGTTGCGTTTTGCGCCGTTTCATGTCACGGGAACTAGGCCTACCCACACAAGTGAGGTACCATTTTTCTCAGAAGACTTTGGGAAACGCAGGGTGCGTGGATATCTGTGTATTCATGCAGATTCCCAAACTTTCCATCTCAGACATGTGAGGAATTTTTTTTTTTTTGACAATTCTTTAGGTTTTCAAGGGATTCTGGGTAACAGAACCTGGCGGGAGGTACTCAAGTCACCCCATCCTGGATTTCCCTGGTCGTCTAGTTTTAAAAAATGTATAGGTTTGCTAGGTTTACATAGGTGCCAGCAGAGTTAGGGTTCAAAAACTACAGCTAGGCACTTTACCAAAAAAGGGTCATTATTCACTGTGAAATTGTGGTGTGTCCACATTGCGTTTTGCGCCGTTTCATGTCACGGGAATTAGGCCTACCCACACGCGTGAGGTACCATTTTTCCCGGAAGACTTTGGGGAGTACGGGGTGAGTGGAAATTTGTGGCTCCACGCAGATTCCAGAACTTTTCATCACAGAAATGTGATTAAAATGTGTTTTTTTGACAATTGTTTAGGTTTGCAAGGGATTCTGGGTAAAAGAACCTGGAGGGAGGCAGTCAAGTCACCCTATCCTGGATTCTCCTGGGTGTCTAGTTTTCAAAAATGTATAGGTTTGCTCGGTTTACCTAGGTGCCAGCAGAGCTAGGGTTCAAAAACTGCAGCTAGGCACTTTGCCAAAACAGGGTCATTTTTCACTGTGAAATTGTGGTGTGTCCACATTGCTTTTTTGCGCCGTTTCATGTCGCGGGAACTAATCCTACACACGCAAGTGAGGTACCATTTTTCTCGGAAGACTTTGGGAAACGCAGGGTGCATGGAAATCTGTGTATCATGCAGATTCCAGAAGTTTCCACCACTGAAATGTGAGGAAAATGTGGGTTTTTTTGTCAATTTATTAGGTTTGCAAGAGATTCTGGGTAACAGAACCTGGTGGGAGGCAGTCACGTCACCCCGTCCTGGATTCCGCTATGTGTCTATTTTTCTAAAATGTATAGGTTTGATAGTTTTCCCTAGGTGCCAGCAGAGCTAGGGTTCAAAAACAACAGCTACGCACTTTGCCAAAAAAGGGTCATTTTTCACTGTGAAATTGTGGAGTGTCCACGTTGCATTTTGCGCCGTTTCATGTCGCGGGCACTAGGGCTACCCACGCAAGTGAGGTACCATTTTTCTCGGAAGACTTTGGGGAATGCGGGGTGAGTGGAAATTTGTGGATCCACGCAGATTCCTGAACTTTCCATCACAGAAATGTGAGGAAAATGTGTTTTAAAAATTTTTTTTTTAGGTGTGCAAGGGATTCTGGGTAACAGAACCTGGAGGGAGGCAGTCAAGTCACCACATCCTGGATTCCCCTGGTTGTCTAGTTTTCAAAAATGTATGGGTTTCCTAGGTTTCCATAGGTGCCAGCAGAGCTAGGGTTAAAAAACTACAGCTAGGTACTTTGCCAAAAAAGGGTCATTTTTCACTGTGAAATTGTGGTGTGTCCACATTGCATTTTGCGCCATTTCATGTCGCGGGCACTAGGCCTACCCATGCAAGAGAGGTACCATTATTCTCGGAAGACTTTGGGGAATGCAGGGTGCATGGAAATCTGTGCATCCATGCAGATTCCAGAACTTTCCACCACAGAAATGTGAGGAAAATGTGTTTTTTTTTTAGAATTTGTATGGTTTGCAAGGGACTCTGGGTAACAGAACCTGGAGGGAAGCAGTCAAGTCACGCCATCCTGGATTCCCCTGGGTGTCTAGTTTTCAAAAATGTATAGGTTTGTTAGGTTTCCATAGGTGCCAGCAGAGCTAGGGTTCACAAACTACAGCTAGGCACTTTGCCAAAAAAGGGTCATTTTTTACTGTGAAATTGTGGTGTGTCCACGTTGCGTTTTGCGCCGTTTCATGTCACGGGAACTAGGCCTACCCACACAAGTGAGGTACCATTTTTCTCAGAAGACTTTGGGAAACGCAGGGTGCGTGGATATCTGTGTATTCATGCAGATTCCCAAACTTTCCATCTCAGACATGTGAGGAATTTTTTTTTTTTTGACAATTCTTTAGGTTTTCAAGGGATTCTGGGTAACAGAACCTGGCGGGAGGTACTCAAGTCACCCCATCCTGGATTTCCCTGGTCGTCTAGTTTTAAAAAATGTATAGGTTTGCTAGGTTTACATAGGTGCCAGCAGAGTTAGGGTTCAAAAACTACAGCTAGGCACTTTACCAAAAAAGGGTCATTATTCACTGTGAAATTGTGGTGTGTCCACATTGCGTTTTGCGCCGTTTCATGTCACGGGAATTAGGCCTACCCACACGCGTGAGGTACCATTTTTCCCGGAAGACTTTGGGGAGTACGGGGTGAGTGGAAATTTGTGGCTCCACGCAGATTCCAGAACTTTTCATCACAGAAATGTGATTAAAATGTGTTTTTTTGACAATTGTTTAGGTTTGCAAGGGATTCTGGGTAAAAGAACCTGGAGGGAGGCAGTCAAGTCTCCCTATCCTGGATTCTCCTGGGTGTCTAGTTTTCAAAAATGTATAGGTTTGCTCGGTTTACCTAGGTGCCAGCAGAGCTAGGGTTCAAAAACTGCAGCTAGGCACTTTGCCAAAACAGGGTCATTTTTCACTGTGAAATTGTGGTGTGTCCACATTGCTTTTTTGCGCCGTTTCATGTCGCGGGAACTAATCCTACACACGCAAGTGAGGTACCATTTTTCTCGGAAGACTTTGGGAAACGCAGGGTGCATGGAAATCTGTGTATCATGCAGATTCCAGAAGTTTCCACCACTGAAATGTGAGGAAAATGTGGGTTTTTTTGTCAATTTATTAGGTTTGCAAGAGATTCTGGGTAACAGAACCTGGTGGGAGGCAGTCACGTCACCCCGTCCTGGATTCCGCTATGTGTCTATTTTTCTAAAATGTATAGGTTTGATAGTTTTCCCTAGGTGCCAGCAGAGCTAGGGTTCAAAAACAACAGCTACGCACTTTGCCAAAAAAGGGTCATTTTTCACTGTGAAATTGTGGAGTGTCCACGTTGCATTTTGCGCCGTTTCATGTCGCGGGCACTAGGGCTACCCACGCAAGTGAGGTACCATTTTTCTCGGAAGACTTTGGGGAATGCGGGGTGAGTGGAAATTTGTGGATCCACGCAGATTCCTGAACTTTCCATCACAGAAATGTGAGGAAAATGTGTTTTAAAAATTTTTTTTTTAGGTGTGCAAGGGATTCTGGGTAACAGAACCTGGAGGGAGGCAGTCAAGTCACCACATCCTGGATTCCCCTGGTTGTCTAGTTTTCAAAAATGTATGGGTTTCCTAGGTTTCCATAGGTGCCAGCAGAGCTAGGGTTAAAAAACTACAGCTAGGTACTTTGCCAAAAAAGGGTCATTTTTCACTGTGAAATTGTGGTGTGTCCACATTGCATTTTGCGCCATTTCATGTCGCGGGCACTAGGCCTACCCATGCAAGAGAGGTACCATTATTCTCGGAAGACTTTGGGGAATGCAGGGTGCATGGAAATCTGTGCATCCATGCAGATTCCAGAACTTTCCACCACAGAAATGTGAGGAAAATGTGTTTTTTTTTTAGAATTTGTATGGTTTGCAAGGGACTCTGGGTAACAGAACCTGGAGGGAAGCAGTCAAGTCACGCCATCCTGGATTCCCCTGGGTGTCTAGTTTTCAAAAATGTATAGGTTTGTTAGGTTTCCATAGGTGCCAGCAGAGCTAGGGTTCAAAAATTACAGCTAGGCACTTTGCCAAAAAAGGGTCATTTTTCACTGTGAAATTGTGGTGTATCCACGTTGCGTTTTGCGCCGTTTCATGTCGTGGGCACTAGGCCTACTCATGCAAGTGGAGTACCATCTTTCTTGGAAGACTTTGGGGAACGTGGGGTGAGTGGAAATTTGTGGATCCACGCAGGATCCAGAACTCTCCACCTCAGAAATGTGAGGAAAATTTGTTTTTTTGACAATTTTTTAGGTTTGCAAGGGATTCTGGGTAACAGAACCTGGCGGGAGGTACTCAAGTCACCCCATCCTGGATTCCCCTGGGTGTCTATTTTTCTAAAAATGTATAGGCTTGCTAGGTTTCCCTAGGTGCCAGCAGAGCTAGGGTTAAAAAACTATAGCTACGCACTTTGCCAAAAAAGGGTCATTTTTCACTGTGAAATTGTGGAGTATCCATGTTGCATTTTGCGCCGTTTCATGTCGCGGCACCAGGCCTACCCACGCAAGTGAGGGACCATTTTTCCCAGAAGACTTTCGGGAACGCGAGGTGAGTGGAAATTTGTGGATCCACGCAGATTCCAGAACTCTCCACCTCAGAAATGTGAGGAAAAATTGTTTTTTTGGACAATGTTTTAGGTTTGCAAGGGATTCTGGGTAACAGAACCTTGAGGGAGGCAGTCAAGTCACCCCATACTGGATTCCCCTGTGTTTCTAGATTTAAAAAATGGATAGGCTTGCTAGGTTTCCCTAGGTGCCAGCAGAGCTAGGGTTCAAAAACTACAGCTAGGCACTTTGCCAAAAAAGGGTAATTTTTCACTTTGAAATTGTGGAGTGTCCACGTTGCATTTTGCGCCATTTCATGTCGCGGGCACTAGGCCTACCCACACAAGTGAGGTACAATTTTTCTCGGAAGACTTTGGGGAACGCGGGTTGAGTGGAAACTTGAGGATCCACGCAGATTCTAGAACTTTCCACCACTGAAATGTGAGGAAAATGTGTTTGTTTTGCAAATCTTTTAGGTTTGCAAGGGATTCTGGGTAACAGAACCTGGAGGGCGGCAGTCAAGTCACCCCATCCTGGATTCCCCTGGGTGTCTAGTTTCCAAAAATGTATAGGTTTGTTAGGTTTCCCTAGGTGCCAGCAGAGCTAGGGTTCAAAAACTACAACTAGGCACTTTGCCAAAAAAGGGTAATTTTTCACTGTGAAATTGTGGTGTGTCCACGTTGCATTTTGCGGCGTTTCATTTTGCGGGCACTAGGCCTACCCACGCAAGTGAGGTACCATTATTCTCGGAAGACTTTGGGGAACGCAGGGTGCATGGAAATCTGTGCATCCACGCAGAGTCCAGAACTGTCCACCACAGAAATGCGAGGAAAATGTGTTCTTTTTGTAAATTCTTTAGGTTTGCAAGGGATTCTGGGTAACAGAACTTGGTGGGAGGTAGTCAAGTCACCCCATCCTGGATTCCCCTGGGTGTCTATTTTTCAAAAATATATGGGGTTGCTAGGTTTCCCTAGGTGCCAGCAGAGCTAGGGTTCAAAAACTACAGCTACACACTTTGCCAAAAAAGGGTCATTCTTCACTGTGAAATTGTGGCGTGTCCATTTTGCATTTTGCGCGGTTTCATATCGCGGGCACAAGGCCTGCCCATGCAAATGAGGAACCAATTTTCTCGGAAGACTTTGGGGAATGCCGGGAAGGTGGAAATTTGTGGAACCACGCAGATTCCAGAACTTTCCACCTCAGAAATGTGAGGAACATTTGTTTTATTTTGACTATTTTTTAGGTTTGCAAGGGATTCTGGGTAACAGAACCTGAAGGGAGGCAGTCACGTCACCCCGTCCTGGATTCCCCTGGGTGTCTAGATTTAAAATATGTATAGACTTGCTAGGTTTCCCTAGGTGCCAGCAGAGCCAGGGTTCAAAAACTACAGCTAGGCACTTTGCCAAAAAAGGGTAATTTTTCACTGTGAAATTGTGGGTCGTCCACGTTGCATTGTGCACCATTTCATATCACGGGCACTAGGCCTACCCACGCAAGTGAGGTACCATTTTTCCCGGAAGACTTTGGGGAGTACGGGCTGAGTGGAAATTTGTGGCTCCACGCAGATTCCAGAACTTTTCATCACAGAAATGTGATTAAAATGTGTTTTTTTGACAATTGTTTAGGTTTGCAAGGGATTCTGGGTAAAAGAACCTGGAGGGAGGCAGTCAAGTCACCCTATCCTGGATTCTCCTGGGTGTCTAGTTTTCAAAAATGTATAGGTTTGCTCGGTTTACCTAGGTGCCAGCAGAGCTAGGGTTAAAAAACTGCAGCTAGGCACTTTGCCAAAACAGGGTCATTTTTCACTGTGAAATTGTGGTGTGTCCACATTGCTTTTTTGCGCCGTTTCATGTCGCGGGAACTAATCCTACACACGCAAGTGAAGTACCATTTTTCTCGGAAGACTTTGGGAAACGCAGGGTGCATGGAAATCTGTGTATCATGCAGATTCCAGAAGTTTCCACCACTGAAATGTGAGGAAAATGTGTTTTTTTTTGTCAATTTATTAGGTTTGCAAGAGATTCTGGGTAACAGAACCTGGTGGGAGGCAGTCACGTCACCCCTTGCTGGATTCCCCTATGTGTCTATTTTTCTAAAATGTATAGGTTTGATAGTTTTCCCTAGGTGCCAGCAGAGCTAGGGTTCAAAAACTATAGCTACGCACTTTGCCAAAAAAGGGTCATTTTTCACTGTGAAATTGTGGAGTGTCCATGTTGCATTTTGTGCCGTTTCATGTCGCGGGCACTAGGCCTACCCACGCAAGTGAGGTACCATTTTTCTCGGAAGACTTTGGGGAATGCGGGGTGAGTGGAAATTTGTGGATTCACGCAGATTCCAGAACTTTCCACCAAAGAAATGTGAGAAAAATATTTTTTTGTTGACAATTTTTTAGGTTTGCAAGGTATTCTGGGTAACAGAACCTGGAGGGAGGCAGTCAAGTCCCCCCATCCTGGATTCCCCTGGGTGTCTACTTTCCAAAAATGTATAGGTTTGTTAGGTTTGTTAGGTTTCCCTAGGTGCCAGCAGAGCTAGGGTTCAAAACACTTTACCAAAAAAGGGTCATTTTTCACTGTGAAATTGTGGTGTGTCCACGTTGCATTTTGCGCCGTTTCATGTCGCGGGCACTAGGCCTACCCAAGCAAGTGAGGTACCATTATTCTCGGAAGACTTTGGGGAACGCAGGGTGCATGGAAATCTGTGCATCCACGCAGATTCCAGAACTTTCCACCACAGAAATATGAGGAAAATGTGTTCTTTTTGTAAATATTTTAGGTTTGCAAGGGTTTCTGGGTAACAGAACCTGGTGGGAGGTAGTCAAGTCACCCCATCCTGTTAGACCTGGCACCTTGGCGTGAGTCTCCCTTCCACTTTTTGTCGCTGTGCCTCATGTGTTTTGCTGGTGTTAGCTGCTCAGAGTACTGTGCCACTGCCAACCAGTGCCACAGTGCAAGTGCTCCCTGTTTAAAATGAATATGTTGGTTGGATTCCATGATTGACTTATTTGGTTTACTGTCAGACCCCAGTAAAGTGCACCAGGAGTGCCAGGGCTTGTAAATACAGATGCTGCTGGTGGGCTTGCAGCACTGGTTGTGCCACCCACAGAAGCAGCCTGATAAAATGTATCTAAGGTCTGCCATTGCAGAACCTGCGTGCAGTCTGGTACTGTCATGGTGACTGGGCAAGTGCACACAATTGCCAGTCCCTAAACCTTCCCTTAACTTCATATCAGTCACCCCTATGGTAGGCCCAAGGACAGGGTGCATTGTAAGCATAAGGTAGGACAAGCCCTGATGTGTGTGGCATGTCCTAATAGTGAATTACAGCCATTTTCGTTTTTCACTATTGTAAGGCTACCTGTTCTCCATAGGCCAGAATGGGCTGTTAGAATTGTTACATTCTAGGATCCTAACAGACCCAGGGAACATGGTAGAAATTCGAGTTTAGTGTGCCTGAACTCATAATAATATAATACATCTTTTAGTAAAGTTTATTTTAATATTCTGTGTTTGCAAATACCACTTTTAGAAAGTTGGTATCTGCTTGCCTGACCATTTCAGCCCGCCTCTGCTATGATGTGTATCTGCCTGTCTAGTTGTGTGAGTGACAGGGCTGGGGAAACCCAGAGGGGCAGAGCTAGGTAGCCTGGTGGTGAATAGGAAGATTGGCAGTCAGATGGGTGGGAGGAGTACACCTGGGCTCTGAATAGGGTTGTGCTCTGCTACCACAATGCTGGCTCCACCTCCTACGGAGCGGCTGATGTCTCTGCCCTGCACCCTGAATAGAAAGGCAGAGTCTTGCCAACAGAGTGCTCAAGAACTGGTTTGGACTGGGCAAAGGCCCCTCAACCCCAGAGGAACAAAGGAATTAGGGGTATAAGTATTGGGACCCTGCTCCCAAGAAATCAGATCCTGCTGAAACAAGAAGAACCTCTGCCAGAGGAGAAGGAACTGGGAAAGCTGTAGGAGGAGTACTGTCCCTGACCTGGGGGATTGGATTGCAGTGGTTGCCTTGCTGCTGAAGGAGAGGAGAAAGACTACTAAAGACTTTGCTTCAACTTGTGCTTTAAAAAGATCTCCAAGGGCTTGAACTGAGCTTGCCCCCTGAACGAAGTCCCAGGGCCAGTGGACTTCACCCCCAGCTCCCCAGAGTCTTTTGGAAGTGCCTGCTGCTGTTGTTGGGCCTTCTGAGGGACTGCGTGTCGCAAGGAGCTGGAAGCGCGACGCAAGGAAGAGAAGCGTGCCGCCGTCGGAGCTGTTGCCGTCGCATCTCGCAGAGAGTGTCGCCGCTGCAGCATCGCATCGAGCGGAAGCGTCTCGCATCATTCCGGAAGTGTCTCGCAACGCCGAAGAAGCGTGTCGCCATCGCAGCCATCGTAGCTGTCGCATTGCACCGCATCCAGAAAAGCGCCTTGCATCCACGGAGAAGCGTTCCGCCGTCGGGGCCGCTGTCGTCGCATCTTGCAGAAGGGGTGTCGAGCGGAAGCGTCTCGCAACATCGGAGAAGAGTGCCGCTGCCAAGGCCGCTGTCATCGCATCTCGTCAAGGGTGACGCCGCTGTAGCTGACGCATCGAGTCGAGTCTTCTCGCAACATCGCAGAAGCGTAACGCATCTGGAAGATCCCGTCTTTATTTCTTTTGCACCAAGAACTTCAACGCATCTGCATCGCTGCAACACTTTTGTTGCCCTGCGTGTCGCATCTAAGGTACATTGACTTAAAGTGTTGCATTTAAGAACTGAAGAGAAACTAAGCAATCTTCACCCAACTAAGCAACCGTATTGTGTATTTTTAATTGTTTAATGGTCTTGTGATAATCCTATATAAAGAATCCTTGTTTTTAATATAAATACCTGTGTGGTGTCCATTTGTAGTGTTGTCACTTGGTTACTGTATGTGTTCACAAATGCTTAACCTATAACGCTCTGAGATAAGCCTTGTCTGCTCGCGCCTAGCTACCTAGAGGGTGAGCAGGGGTGGTTTTAGTAGTGTAACCCCTTACCCTGACTAGAGGAAAGGTTCCCTGCTTGTCACAAGTACCTACCTGTGCCAACCAGAGAACCCGGATTCTAACATTGGTGGTCAGCGGTGAGGATTCTGGACTTGCATTTGTGACTCATGTACAGTGATTGGTGAACACTACTTAGTGAGTGCAGACCTTAAACGCAACCAATACTTGTTGGTAGATTTCTTTTTGGGACTGTATTTTTTGAGCACTGCCAAACTTTACCATGGTGGACAAAGCAGCATCCATAGTCTCTGTCAATACAGAATTCGAATGGGAAGAAGAGGAAATAGATAATTACACTGCCAAGCAGCTAAAGTTCTTTTGCAAGAAGTTTAATGTTTCTACAACTGGATGTAAGAACACGACACAGCTCTACAAGGCGCTGAGGGCCTGGGTAGAAGCAAGGAAGGCCACTGATGATGATAATGCAGATGAGCAACTGGATAGGCCAGTGGGCTCAAGAGGAAGGAGAAGCCCTTCCCCTGCTGGTAGCAGTGTTTCTAGGAAAAGTATATCTCCAGAGTTGCTGGCAGATAGAAGAGAGGGTAGGATGCACGAAATGGAAATGGCAAAGCTCAAATTGAATGGGCAGCTGGAGCTAGAGAGCAAAAAGCTGGCCCTGGAAGAGAGAAGAATACAAATGGAGCATGAAACACAGTTGAGGGAATTAGATCTGAAAGCTAAGAGTTTAGAGTCTACTCCCTCTGGTGGCAGCACACCGTCAGTGCAGACAGAATCAAGGGTGTACATACCCAAGGATGTGGTTAAGGAATTCTTCAAGAATGATGACATAGGGCAGTGGTGTAAGGTCTATGAGGTAGCCATGTCTTCCCACCGGGTCCCTGAGAAAGATTGGGGAGCGGGGTTGTGGGGACGGTTCCTTAGTGAGGGGCGGGATACACTGCTGGATTTGCCTTCAGATGATTATAATTCCTATCCCCATATGAAGGCTGCTTTGATGTTTAGGTATGGGTTGACCCCTGAGTTGTATAGGCAAAGGTTCAGGGGTTGCACCAAGATTCCAAACAGTACGTATGTTGAGTATGTGACTTTTTTTTGCAGAGCACTGGATGGTTGGGTGAAGGGTAGCAAAGTTAATGATTTTCAAGGGCTTCTTGATTTAATGGCATGGGAGCACTTGTCCAGTAATTGTTTTCCTGAGCTACGCCAGGACCTGATTGATAGTAAGCTGACTAACCCTAGGAAGCTTGCTGAGGAGGCGGACCGCTGGGTCAGTACCAGGGTCCACAAGGGTCAAGTGGGAGATTCCGCCAAAGGTGGGCAGGGTCCCCAGCAGAGGAGTGGGGGCGACAAGGGTAAACAGAGGGAGTTCCAGAGGAGGCCCCAAAGTAATCTCCAAGGGAACCAAGGGAAAGGTTCTCAGCCTCCCCCACCACAGAAACCGACCGGGGCCCCGACAGGTACACCTGTTCAGAAGGGGCCCATCAGATGTTACAAGTGTGGTAACATGGGGCATTTTGCCTCTGATGTGAAATGTCCATTGTTTGGTAAACCAGCACCCAGTGGTGCTCCATCCCGGCAGGTGACTAGTGTAGCCCTGGGGAGGAGATGGGTGTCCAAGGTGGGTGGGGTCCCACAGAGATGTCCCTTGTCTCATTAGGAGACTGTGAAGTGGTCCCCCAAACCCAGCTGCCTGAGAACACTAAAAATTACAGGCAGTGGGTGACCATAAATGGCCATAGGGTTGAAGCTCTCAGAGACACAGGAGCCAGTGTGACGGCTGTCAAGCGCCACCTGGTGTCTCAGGAGCAGGTTGTCCCAGGAGCATTCTATCCAGTTGTTGCCGCCAACAACACCGAGAGTCACTGCTCAGTGGCTCAGGTTCCCTTTCAGTGGGGGGGGGGTCTCTGGTACTCTTCAGGTAGCTGTGAGGCCCGCCATGCCTGTAGACTGTCTGTTAGGGAACGACTTGGAGAGCTCACCTTGGGCTAAGGTGGCGCGGAGTGCTCACCTGGAGATGTTGGGTATGCCGGATTGGGCGTGTGTCACCACACGGTCCATGGCAGCCAGTAGGGGTGCTCAAGAGGTCCTGGAGCCTGAGAGGGAGGCCCAGGGACCGGCCTTAAAGAGGAGGAGCAGGGGGCGCGGGAAACCGACCCCTGAAGTTCCCGCGGTCCAGGAGGGAGCAGACCTTGAGGGGGATGCCCTGGAACCTACATGGGAACAGATAGCTGAACTGGGGGACCTGCCTGAGCTGACCCATTGGCAGCAAGAAGCAGGACCCTCCAGGGAAGAGTTCTGCAGGGAGCAGAAAGAATGCCCTTCTCTTGTGGGTATGCGGCAGCAGGCTGCAGACCAGGCCAACGGTGATCAGTCCGGAACACATTTCATTTACTGGGAGAACGACCTCCTGTATTCTGAGCCTAATGTTGCTGAGCCTGGGTCAGCCCGTGTGCTGGTGGTACCCCAGCACTTCAGAGCTTTCCTACTGGGGCTGGCTCACGATGTACCCAGGGCAGGACATTTGGGGCAGAACAAGACCTTTGAAAGGCTTGTCACCCACTTCTTTTGGCCCCAAATGCGCAGTAGTTCAGGTACTCACTGCAGAACATGCCAAACTTGCCAGGCAAGTGGGAAGAGTGGAAGGAAGCAGAAGGCTCCACTCCAACCATTCCCTGTGGTCAGTACCCCATTCCAGCGAGTGGGGCTTGACATTGTAGGGCCACTGGACCCCAGGAAAGCGATGGGCAATAGGTTCATCCTGGTCCTGGTGGACCATGCCACCCGGTACCCGGAAGCCATCCCTCTGAGGACAGTGACGGTTCCCGTGGTGGGACGTGCGCTGATGGGAATTTTCTCCCGAGTGGGATTCCCTCTAGAGGTGGTGTCTGACCCAGGTACCAATTTAATATCTAAATATATGAAATCCCTTTGGCAAGAGTGTGGTGTAACCTACAAGTTCACCACACCTTACCACCCCCAAGGAGACGGGTTGGTTGAGAGATTCAACCGAACCCTAAAGGGCATGATAATGGGTCTTGAGGAACCCATGAGGCGTAAGTGGGACGTCCTCTTACCATGCCTTCTCTTTGCTTACAGAGAGGTGCCACAGAAGTCTCTAGGGTTCAGTCCCTTTGAGCTGCTGTACGGACACCCAGTGTGAGGACCTCTAAGTCTGGTCAAGGAAGGCTGGGAGCAATCTCCCAGGAAACCTCCCCAGAATTTCCTGATTAATTTCCCTCTGAGGCGGAAAGCCGGAGGTTAGCACGCTGCACCTGAAATTGTATTTTTAACTTTGTCACGATTGTCTTCACTTACTGCTGATTTTAAAAAACAACTGCAATTGACCACGAAGCTCACCTGAGCAAAAGCGCCGTCCTCACGCGCTCAGCCTGCCCGCCCAGACCCTCCAAACACAGCGAGTCCCCGCTGTCAGAGGGGGAAAACGCCCACACCGCCAGCGCGGTCAAAGGCGAAGCCACGCCCACTGCGAGGCCACGCCCATAATACCTACTACAAATGTGTCGGCCATTCCAGCGCAGCGGACGAGCGCAGCGGGAGCGCCGTTTGCGCGCCGAAGGCGCGCCTAAGGCAAGCCCGTCTGCGCCCGTCCGCGCACGACCGGGCCTAGGGCCAGACCCCCTGGCACCCAGAGCCTCCACCAAAACCACATACTCCCGTCGTGATCTCCTAAGCCTCAGACCTTCTATCGCCTCCTCATGCAGATATATCCATGATATGAATGGACCCTTTGTCAGCTGCACGAACTGCCAGCCAGCCCAGCTTAAACTCTCCACACGAGTGCTGAAGCCCGCAACCCTCAAACTTGCCTCGCTGAACTGTCGCTCCCTCCCTAAACATGCGACACCAATCCACCACTTAATAGAAGACTACGAGATTGACATTCTCTTCCTAACGGAAACGTGGCTTACTCCACACTCTGACTCGGACATAGTGTTAGCCACTCCACCGGGATTCCTCATCCAGTCTCTCCCTCGACCACTAGGCAGAGGTGGAGGCATTGCTATCATCTACCGAGACTCTTTCACCTGTAACTCCAGCGACGCACAAATCTCAGACTCTGAAAGCCTCCAATTCTCAATCAAACTAGACCCTACGAATTCCCTCTCAGGGATTCTAGTCTACCGTCCCCCCGGCCACCCCGGCTCCTTTCCCAATGCCCTCCTAGACACTGTAGCAACACAGGCTCACTCCGTCACGAATTTTATCTCAGTGGGAGACTTGAACATCCACTTCGAAGACACTTCAGATTCTGGAGTAGTCGACCTGATCACTGAACTAGCGACCTCGGACCTCCGTCTCCTTAACTCAGGAGCCACTCACATCAAAGGCCACCTGCTAGACCCAGTATTCACCAGCACCCCCGCGATGCAAGCAATAGACTCCATCCCCCTTCCTTGGACGGACCACTTCTTGGTCCTATTCCAACTTCCAGGATCCCTTAGGAAACCTCAGAAACTGCCCACCTTCACTAGAGGCAGGACTTGGTCCAAACTCCCCATTGAAGAATGGGCCAATACCTTGATATCTACTACCCCGACTCATGAAGATATCCCGGACAACGCCGATAGCAACTTCAGAAATTGGATCACGACCTCCCTTGACTCTGTGCTCCCACTCAGAATGCGCGAAGACAAAACCAACAACACGGGCTCTGCACCGTGGAATCCCCCGTAACTTCGTCAGCTCCGCAGAAACTGTAAAAGAGCCGAACGGCTTTGGAGAAAAGACTGGCATAATGCCAGCAAAGAGGCCTACCACTCCTCAGTCAAAATCTATAAAACTGCAATTAAGCTCTCCAAAGCCTCCCACTATGACACCCGGATAAAGGAAGCCTCAAATTCCTCTAGGGAATCCTACCTCATCGTGAAGGAGCTATTAAAAGTTCCCATCTCTCCCTTGCCCACCACCCCCCAGGTAGACAGAAGCAATGACCTAGCCGCATATTTCAACAATAAAATCGCCCGTATCCTCACATCCCTCCCTTCCCCTAGCCTCCCCACCCGCAGAAACATTACTCAGCCCCCCGATCAGACGGGAATACGTCCCCAACTCGAGACATTCAGGCCAGTAACGCATAACGAGGTGGACGCTACCCTGAATAAAATAAAAAGCGGATCTCCTTTAGACCCTGCACCCTTGAGATTTCTCAAAAACGTGGCCCCCGCTATCACCCCTACACTCACGGAGCTTATCAACTGCTCACTTGCACAAGGATCAGTTCCCGACAGCTGGAAAAGTGCAGTGGTGAAGGCACTCCTTAAAAAACCCCAGCTCGATCCAACTGATATGGCAAACTACCGACCCATATCCCTCCTCCCGGGGATTAGCAAGATCACCGAGAAACTGGTGAATAGTCAACTCTCCCGATTTCTCGAGACAAATAACACCCTACGGCAATCCCAAACCGGGTTCCGTCCGGGACACGGTACAGACACCGCCCTGCTTGCCGTCATCGAGGAAGCAAGGCGCATTCTAGACTCAGGAGGATCAGTGGCAGTGATCCTTCTGGATCTGAGTGCCGCCTTCGACACGGTCAACCACCGTGTCCTTCTTCATCGATTGGCGACAGCAGGGCTCACCGGGATGGCACTCAGCTGGATAGAGTCCTTTCTTACTGGACGCACGTTCCAGGTCTGGGACGGGGAATTCCACTCGTCCACACTTCCACTTACCAGCGGGGTTCCTCAGGGCTCCTCCCTGAGTCACACACTTTTTAATGTGTATATGGCCCCTTTGGAAGATGTGGTATCACCATTCGGGATAAAAATCGTGAGCTACGCTGACGACACAAAACTGGTCGTCTCCCTATCCCAACTAGACGACCACCCAGACAAATTACCAAACTGTCTCACCGAAATTCACGGGTGGATGTGCGAATCGTCATTGAAACTCAACGGTTCCAAAACCGAAGTGATGCTCATGGGCAAACAATGGGCGACCATCCCCCCGGCGATCTGGCCAGACGTGTTCGGGGAAATCCCCTCCCCGAAACACGAAATCAAGACCCTCGGAGTCTGGCTAGAACCCGACCTCTCAATGAAGACCCAAGCGGCCAAAACGGCCGGGACCTGTCTTGGGCTTCTGCGGACTATCCGCAAAATCTTCCCCCTCCTACCGCCCGTGTCCAGGAAACTACTAGTTCAGGGCCTCATAATGTCGCGGTTAGACTACAGCAATATGGTCTACCTAGGTGCGCCGGAAGCTACCTTAGCGAGACTGCAAAGAGCCCAGAACGCAGCAGCTCGCCTAATCATGCGCGTACCTCCCAGAGTATCCGCCAAACCCGCTATTAAGGCTCTGCACTGGCTCCCAGTCCGCCAAAGGGTGGAATTTAAAGCCATGTGCACGGCCCATAAACTAATCAATGGATCGGGACCTGCGATTCTCAGCGGCTTGGTCACCCCCTACATAGCACCGAGAACTCTACGGTCTGAGAACGAGCACCTGGCCAACATCCCCAAATTCAAGAGAACACGTACCGGAGGCCGACGTTTCTCTGTAAAAGCGTCCACTGGTTGGAACTCCCTCCCACGCTCCCTCAGACTGGAGCCCAACTACCTGACGTTCAGGAAAAAACTTAAAACCCTCCTGTTTCCTAAATAAACCCTTCGCCCTTATCCCCCTCAGCAGGTTTTAATCTTCACAGAGCGGGGATGCCCTCGGGTCACCAGGCGCTCTACAAGTTGCTAAAATAAATAAATAAATAAATAAAATGTATATAGCTACATACTGGCCTTCAGAAACCAGACTAGGCGTTTCAGGGAACTTGCTGAGGCAAACCTGGAAGCCAGCCAGGAGGAGATGAAGCGGTGGTACAACCGGAATGCCACTCTGGTAGAGCTTCAGCCTGGACAGAAGGTATGGGTCTTGGCCCCCATGGAGCCCTGTGCGCTCCAGGATAAGTGGACCGGTCCCTTTGAGGTGGTGGAGCGCAAGAGTCCGGTTACCTATTTGGTGGACTTGCGGTCTCCAAGGAACCCCTTAAGGGTCCTTCATTTCAACCGCCTCAAGCCCCACTTGGAGAGGTCCCAAGTGGGCATGCTCTTAGCGACAGATGCTGGGATGGAGGAGGAGACCGAGCCTCTTCCTGACCTCCTGTCAGCCAAGGAGCAAGATGGGTCAGTGATGGTGTCATCCTCTCTTCCACCCTGACCTCTGAGCAACAGAATGATTGTCGCCAGCTGCTGGGACAATTTTCTGACCTGCTTTCCCTGGTTCCCAGTGTCACTGATTGGTGCGTCCATGATGTGGACACTGGGGACAGTACACCTGTGCGGCACAAGGCCTACAGGGTGACTGACAGGGTAAGGGCCTGCATCAAGGAGGAGGTCTCCAAGATGTTTGCCCTTGGGGTAATTGAGTCCTCAAGCAGTGCTTGGGCCAGCCCAGTGGTCTTGGTCCCAAAGGCTGCAGCGCCGGGAGCCACACCCGAACTCCGGTTCTGTGTGGACTACAGAGGACTCAATTCGGTCACCAGGACTGACGCACACCCCATCCCCAGAGCTGATGAGCTCATAGATCGGCTAGGGGCTGCCAACACCCTCAGCCCGTTTGATTTAACGTCTGGGTACTGGCAGATCACCTTGACCGATGGGGATAAAGAGAGGTCAGCATTTTCCAACCCTGATGGGCATTAACAGTTCCGGGTTATCCCCTTTGGGATGAAAAATGCCCCTGCCACCTTCCAGGTGTTGGTTGGGCTGGATTCGTTCAGTGCTGCCTACCTGGATGACATCGCAGTGTTCAGCTCCACGTGGGAGGAACACCTGCGCCACCTCTTGGAAGTGTTGATGGTGCTGCGGAGGGCAGGCCTCACAATCAAGGCGAGTAAGTGCCAGATCGGGCAAGGTTCAGTGGTGTACTTGGGGCACCAAGTTGGGAGTGGCCAGGTGGCACCCCTTCAACCCAAGCTAGAAACCATCCTGAATTGGGAGTCGCCCAAAACCCAGACGGAGGTGAGAGCCTTCCTAGGTCTCACCGGGTACTACAGGAGGTTTGTCAAGGGGTATGGCAACATTGTTGCCCCCTTGACAGCGCTGACTTCAAGGAAGCAGCCCAGGAAGGTGATTTGGACTGACACCTGTCAGAAATCTTTTGAGGCCCCGAAAGCTGCTATGTGCAAGGCGCCTGTGCTCTAGGCTCCCAACTTCTCCAAAGAGTTTATCGTTCAGACAGACGCTTCAGAGCATGGTGTGGGGGCTGTTCTTTCACAGATTAATGAAGAGGGCCTAGATCAACCTGTAGCCTTCCTTAGCAGGATATTACTTCCACGGGAACAGAGATGGAGTGCTAGTGAGCGTGAGGCATTTGCTGTGGTCTGGGCGCTGAAGAAGCTAAGACCCTACCTGTTTGGGTCTCACTTCCGGGTTCAGACAGACCACAGGCCCCTCAGATGGTTGATGCATATGAGGGGTGAGAATCCAAAGCTGTTGAGGTGGTCCATTTCCCTACAGGGTATGGATTTCACGGTGGAACATCGCCCTGGTACAGATCACACCAATGCTGACGGTCTGTCCAGATTTTTCCGCCTTAGTGATGAGGAACTCCCTGGGGTAGGGTAGTTCTCCCCACTTTTCAGCTGCAGGGGACACGTGTTAGACCTGGCACCTTGGCGTGAGTCTCCCTTCCACTTTTTGTCGCTGTGCCTCATGTGTTTTGCTGGTGTTAGCTGCTCAGAGCACTGTGCCACTGCCAACCAGTGCCACAGTGCAAGTGCTCCCTATTTAAAATGTATATGTTGGTTGGATTCCATGATTGGCTTATTTGGTTTACTGTCAGACCCCAGTAAAGTGCACCAGGAGTGCCAGGGCTTGTAAATACAAATGCTGCTGGTGGGCTTGCAGCACTGGTTGTGCCACCCACAGAAGCAGCCTGGTAAAATGTATCTAAGGTCTGCCATTGCAGAACCTGCGTGCAGTCTGGTACTGTCATGCTGACTGGGCAAGTCCACACACTTGCCAGTCGCTAAACCTTCCCTTAGCTTCATATCAGTCACCCCTATGGTAGGCCCAAGGGCAGGGTGCATTGTACGCATAAGGTAGGACAAGCCCTGATGTGTGTGGCATGTCCTAATAGTGAATTTTCGTTTTTCACTATTGTAAGGCTACCTGTTCTCCATAGGCCAGAATGGGCTGTTAGAATTGTTACATTCTATGATCCTAACAGACCCAGGGAACATGGTAGAAATTCGAGTTTAGTATGCCTGAACTCAGAATAATAAAATACATCTTTTAGTAAAGTTTATTTTAATATTCTGTGTTTGCAAATACCACTTTTAGAAAGTTGGTATCTGCTTGCCTGACCATTTCAGCCCGCCTCTGCTATGATGTGTATCTGCCTGTCTGGTTGTGTGAGTGACAGGGCTGGGGAAACCTAGAGGGGCAGGGCTAGGTAGCCTGGTGGTGAATAGGAAGATTGGCAGTCAGATGGGTGGGAGGAGTACACCTGGGCTCTAAATAGGGTTGTGCTCTGCTACCACAATGCTGGCTCCACCTCCTGTGGAGCGGCTGATGTCTCTGCCCTGCACCCTGAATAGAAAGGCAGAGTCATGTCAACAGAGTGCTCAAGAACTGGTTTGGACTGGGCAAAGGCCCCTCAACCCCAGAGAAACAAAGGAATTAGGGGTATAAGTATTGGGACCCTGCTCCCAAGAAATCAGATCCTGCTGAAACAAGAAGAACCTCTGCCAGAGGAGAAGGAACTGGGAAAGCTGTAGGAGGAGTACTGTCCCTGACCTGGGGGATTGGCCTGCAGTGGTTGCCTTGCTGCTGAAGGAGAGGAGAAAGACTACTAAAGACTTTGCTTCAACTTGTGCTTTAAAAAGATCTCCAAGGGCTTGAACTGAGCTTGCCCCCTGAACGAAGTCCCAGGACCAGTGGACTTCACCCCCAGCTCCCCAAAGTCTTTTGGAAGTGCCTGCTGCTGTTGTTGGGCCTTCTGAGGGACTGCGTGTCGCAAGGAGCTGGAAGCACGGTGCAAGGAAGAGAAGCGTGCTGCCGTCGGAGCTGTTGCCGTCGCATCTCGCAGAGAGTGTCGCCGCTGCAGCATCGCATCGAGCGGAAGCGTCTCGCATCATTCCGGAAGTGTCTCGCAACGCCGAAGAAGCATGTCGCCATCGCGGCCATCATAGCTGTCGCATTGCACCGCATCGAGAGAAGAGTCTTGCATCGAGGAGGAAGCGTGTCGCCATCGCAGCCATCGTAGTTGTCGCATTGCACCGCATCCAGAAAAGCGCCTCGCATCCACGGAGAAGCGTGCCGCCGTCGGAGCCGCTGTTATCACATCTCGCAGAAGGGGTGTCGCCGCTGCAGCATCGCATCGAGCGGAAGCGTCTCGCAACGTCGGAGAAGAGTGCCGCTGCCAAGGCCGCTGTCGTCGCATCTCGTCAAGGGTGACTCCGCTGTAGCTGACGCATCGAGTCGAGTCTTCTCGCAACATCGGAGAAGCGTAACACATCTGGAAGATCCCGTCTTTATTTCCTTTGCACCAAGAACTTCAACGCATCTGCATCGCTGCAACACTTTCGTTGCCCTGCGTGTCGCATCTAAGGTACATTTACTTAAAGTGTCGCATTTAAGAACTTAAGAGAAACTAAGCAATCTTCTACCAACTAAGCAACCGTATTGTGTATTTTTAATCGTTTAATGGTCTTGTGATAATCCTATATAAAGAATCCTTATTTTTAATATAAATACCTGTGTGGTGTCCATTTGTAGTGTTGTCACTTGGTTACTGTATGTGTTCACAAATGCTTAACCTGTAACGCTCTGAGACAAGCCTTGTCTGCTCGCGCCAAGCTACCTAGAGGGTGAGCAGGGGTTGTTTTAGTAGTGTAACCCCTTACCCTGACTAGAGGAAAGGTTCCCTGCTTGTCACAAGTACCTACCTGTGCCAACCAGAGAACCCGGATTCTAACATTTCCATAGGTGCCAGCAGAGCTAGGGTTAAAAAACTACAGCTACTCACTTTGCCAAAAAAGGGTCATTTTTCACTGTGAAATTGTGGCGTGTCCATTTTGCATTTTGTGCGGTTTCATGTCACGGGCACTAGGTCTGCCCATGCAAGTGAGGTACCAATTTTTCTCGGAAATCTTTGGGGATCGCGGGGTGCATGGAAATCTGTCTATCCATGCAGATTCCAGAACTTTGCACCTCTGAAATGTGAAGAAAATGTGTTTGTTTTGCAAATATTTTAGGTTTGCAAGGGAATCTGGGTAAAAGAACCTGGTGGGAGGTAGTCAAGTCACCCCATCCTGGATTCCCTTGGGTGTCTATTTTTCAAAAATGTATAGGGTTGCCAGGTTTCCCTAGGTTCCAGCAGAGCTGGGGTTAAAAAACTACAGCTAGGCACTCTGCCAAAAAAGAGTCATTTTTCTCTATGAAATTGTTGTGTGTCCACGTTGCATTTTGCGCCGTTTCATGTCACGGGCAATAGGCCTGCCCACGAAAGTGAGGTACCATTTTTCTCGGAAGACTTTGGGGAACGAGGGGTGAGTGGAAATTTGTGGATCCACGCAGCTTCCTGAACGTTCCACCCCAGAAATGTGAGGAAAATGTGTTGTTTTGGACATTTTTTTGGGTTTGCAAGGGATTCTGGGTACAGAACCTGGAGGGAGGCAGTCAAGTCACCCCATCCTGGATTCTCCTGGGTGTCTAGTTTTCAAAAATGTATAGGTTTGCTCGGTTTCCCTCGGTGCCAGCAGAGCTAGGGTTCAAAAACTATAGCTAGGCACTTTGCCAAAAAAGGGTCTTTTTTCACTATGAAATTATGGTGTGTCCATGTTGCATTTTGCGCCGTTTCATGTCGCCGGCACTTGGCCTACCCACGCAAGTGAGGTACCACTTTTCTCTGAAGACTTTGGGGAACGTGGGTGAGTGGAAATTTGTGGATCCACGCAGATTCCAGAACTTTCCACCACAGAATTGTGAGGAAAATGTGTTTGTTTTGCAAATATTTTAGGTTTGCAAGGGAATCTGGGTAACAGAACCTGGTGGGAGGTAGTCAAGTCACCCCATCGTGGATTCGCTTGGGTGTCTATTTTTCAAAAATGTATAGGGTTGCTAGGTTTCCATAGGTGAAAGCAGAGCTGGGGTTCAAAAACTACAGCTAGGCCAAAAAAGAGACATTTTTCTCTTTGAAATTGTTGTGTGTCCACGTTGCATTTTGCGCCGTTTCATTTCACGGGCACTACGCCTGCCCACGAAAGTGAGGTACCATTTTTCTCGGAAAACTTTAAGGAATGCGGGCTGAGTGGAAATGTGTGGATCCACGCATATTCCAAAACTTTCCATCTCAAACATGTGAGGAAAATTAGTTTTTTTGACAATTCTTTAGGTTTGCAAGGGATTCTGGGTAACCGAACCTGGAGGGAGGCAATCAAGTCACCCCATCCTGGATTCCCCTGGGTTTCTAGTTTTTAAAGATGTATAGGTTTGCTAGGTTTCCCTAGGTTCCAGCAGAGCTAGGTTTAAAAAACTACAGCTATGTACTTTGCCAAAAAAGGGTCATTTTTCACTGTGAAATTGTGGTGTGTCCGCGTTGCGTTTTGCGCTGCTTCATGTCGCGGGCACGAGGCCTACCCACGCAAGTGTGGTACCATTTTTCTCGGAAGTCTTTGGGGATCGCGTGGTGAGTGGAAATTTGTGTATCCACATAGATTACAGAACTTTCCACTACAGAAATGTGAGGGTAATGTGTTTTTTTTGACAATGTTTTAGGTTTGCAAGGGATTCTGGGTAACAGAACCCGGAGGGAGGCAGTCAAATCACCCCATCCTGGATTTCCCTGGGTGTCTAGTTTTCAAAAATGTATAGCTTTGCTAGGTTTCACTTGGTGCCAGCAGAGCTAGGGTTCAAAAACTACAGCTAGGCACTTTGCCAAAAAAGGGTAATTTTTCACTGTGAAATTGTGGTGTGTCCACATTGCATTTTGCGCCGTTTCATGTCGCGGGTACTAGGCCTACCCACAAAAGTGAGGTACCATGTTTCTCGGCAGACTTTGGGCAATGCAGGGTGCGTGGAAATCTGTGTATCTATACAGATTCCAGAACTTTGCACCACTGAAATGTGAAGAAAATGTGTTTTTTTGTCAATTTTTTAGGTTTGCAAGAGATTTTATGTAACAGAACCTGGTGGGAGGCAGTCAAGTCCCCCCCATCCTATATTCCCCTATCTGTCTATTTTTTAAAAATATATAGATTTGATAGTTTTCCCTAGGTGCCAGGAGAGCTAGGGTTCAAAAACTTCAGCTAGGCACTTTGCCGAAAAAGGGTCATTTTTCTCTGTGAAATTGTGGTGTGTCCACGTTGCATTTTGCGCCGTTTCATGTCACGGGCACTATGCCTACCCACACAAGTGAGGTACAATTTTTCCCGGAAGACTTTGGGGAACGCGGGGCGAGTGGAAACATGTGGATCCACGCAGATTCCAGAACTTTCCACCACAGAAATGTGAGGAAAATGTGGGTTTTTTTTACAAGTTTTTTAGGTTTTAAGGGATTCTGGGTAACAGAACCTGGAGGGATTCAGTCAAGTCACCCCATCCTGGATTCCCCTGAGTGTCTATTTTTCAAAAATGTATAGGTTTGCTAGGTTTCCCTAGGTGCCAGCAGAGCTAGAGTTAAAAAACTACAGCTCCGCACTTTTTTGCCAAAAAAGGGTCATTTTTCACTGTGAAATTGTGGAGTATCCATGTTGCATTTTGCACCGTTTCATGTCGCGGGCACTAGGCGTACCCATGCAAGTGAGGTTCCATTTTTCTCGGAAGACTTTGGGAAATGCGGGCTGAGTCAAAATTTGTGGATCCACGCAGATTCCTGAACTTTCCATCTCAGACATGTGAGGAAAATGTGTTTTTTAAATCATTTGTTTAAGGTTTGCAGGGGATTCTGGGTAACAGAACCTGGAGGGAGGCAGTCAAGTCACCACATCCTGGATTCCCCTGGGTGTCGATTGTTCAAAAATGTATAGGTTGGCTAGGTTTCCCTAGGTGCCAGCAGAGCTAGGGTTAAAAAAAACTACAGCTACGCACTTTGCCAAAAAAGGGTAATTTTTCACTCTGAAATTGTGGTGTGTCCACGTTGCGTTTTGCGCCGTTTCATGTCGCGGGAACTAGGCATACCCATGCAAGTGGGGTACCATTTTTCTAATAAGACTTTGGGGAAATCGGGGTGAGTGGAAATTTGTGGATCCACGCAGATCCCAGATCTTTCCACCACAGAAATGTGAGGAAAATGTGTTTTTTTGACAATTTTTTAGGTGTGCAAGGGAGTCTGGGTAACAGAACCTGGAGGGAGGCAGTCAAGTCACCACATCCTGGATTCCCCAGGGTATCTAGTTTTCAAAAATGTATAGGTTTGCTAGGTTTCCTGTTAGAAATGAGGGGGCTCTGGTTGGCGCGGGCAAGTACCAGCGACAAGCAGGGACCCTTTACTTCTAGTCAGGGCGAAGGATGGCTCCTTAGAATAACCCCTGCTCACCCTCTAGGTGCGTGGCGTGAGCAGTCAAGGCTAAACCTTAGGGCGTACATGGTTAAGCACTTGCAATTATACACACAGTAAATACTTTGCATGCACCACAAAAGGACACCAGGCAGGTTGTATACAAAAATAAGGCTTTTATATATTTTCAGCAGACTTAGTACAAGACCCAGTAACGGTGAAACGGTGGGGCCACGATCTCTATGAATACGGAAAGTTCTTTTATACGGAAAGTCTTCTTATGCGGGGCAACAAGGGGAACTGTGGGTCTTAGCGCACTTCGCGCTGAGACGGTAACCGGGAGGCACGCGTCAGACAGCAGGGAAAACAGAATGTTGCGGACCCTGGATCCGATGCGAGCTCGCGGTCGAGTTCGTAAGTACAGTACCTTGTTTCTTTCAGTAAAGGCTGGTGCGGGACACTCAGTGGCTCTTCAGAAGGGCGAGGCGGTGTCCGGGGCTCCCGCGCTTTACTAGGGGGGTCTGGTCCTTCAGGCTCACTGCAAGAGCGGGGTGTTTCAGGTTGGCAAGTGAGCAAAGCGGGGCAGCCGGGCACGCTTTAAACGTCCGGGCCGTCCGAGGCTTGGAGATGCTCACAGCACCGATTCCGGCGAGAGTGGTGAATGTGCGCAGCGGGCCTCCGGCGAGCGAGGTGACGGGGGCAGCCCAGCACGGCGTAGGGACAGCTGCTCAGATCGAGCGAGGCTCTTCCCAAGGCAGTGGTGGCTAAGCAGTCCGGTCACGGCTCAAGAAGGGGCTGAGGGGCACGGGAGTCAAGGCTCCGGCGAGGGAAGGAACACCACAGTCCAGCGGTAGGTGAGTGAAGGTCAGGATGAGCCCAATGGTCCTGGGTCTCAGTTCAGGGGGCAAGCTTGCTTCCAGGCCCTTGGAGATCGTTTTTGAAAGCACAAGTTTCTTGAAAATGAAAATGAAGCAAAGTCTTTAGTAAAAGGTTCCTCTTCTCTCCTTTGGCAGCAAGGTCACCACTGCTGGCCAGTCACCCAGTGTAGGAAGGTGGATATCTGACTATGGTTACCCCCAACTTTTTGCCTAGTGTCTAGCTGGTTTTTCGACTTAGTTGGCCTGAGATCCTGCCATTCAGGGTCTCAGGCTGTCTGCTCTCTCTTTAAAATGGACTCCATGTACCCTAGGTACATTCCCAATTGGTAAGGATCACCTTATTGGACCCTGTACAGTATACCATAGGTACCCAGGGCATAGGTGTACCCTAGGCCTCCCAGGGGCTGCAGCATGTATTATGCCACCCCTGGCCTTCCAATCGGACACAACTGGCTGATCACTCAGCTGGGGCAAGGTTGTGTAATCACCCCTTGCTTAGATATAGTATACCTATATCTACCCTTAAAATAGACACGTGTACCTATCAGCCACTCCTATGGCAGGCCTTAACAATCCTGGAGGCAGAGTGCTTGGTAACATGTGAGATGGTGCTCTAGCATGAGCTGAGCCTGTCTGCAGCTTTCGGAACCATGTCGTTATAGCTGTTCTATGATATAGCCTACCATATACTCTTAAAGTGCCTTATAATCTTAAACGGCTATGGTAACTATGGTTTGGCTTTATCAAAACATGTCGTGTAAGGTGTCAAACACTTTGGAATAATACCCCCATCCCATTTCTGGTGATGAGGATATTATTCCCCCCTTCTAGAGGGAGAGACATGTTAAAATCCTACTTTGCTGTTTAACTCTAACCAAAGCCTCAGCATCACAAAATGGATGCTGCTGCCACAGACACAAGTCTGACCTCCTGCTGCTGGGAGTGATCCCGGCAAGGGAGGCTTGGACAATAGGTTTCCTGCTTTGGGAGGTGCTAGCACCTCCCCAGACAGACTTTAGTGTATTGGAGCAGGGAGGGCTGAAAGGAATGAGACATGCCTGGGGCACACAAGGTGTCCCATGCATAGTCCAGTTCAAACCGGTGCTGGGGCACTCCAGCCCCAGTCCTGGCGCGAAACTGGACAAAGGGAAGGGGGTGTAACCACCCCCCTCCCAGGTCCCACCCATAAGGCGTGACCTAGCAGGCAACCCAGCCCCCCCAGATTAGTACAAGAGTGGTAGCTGGGCCCCAGGAGATTAGATTATCCTGAACCTGCAACTTGAACAGAAACTCTGGACCTTCGACATTCGACGAAAGAAGAAGACTGAAGAATCTCCCTTGTGGCCAAGGAGTGGCTACTCTGTGCAAACAGGCACCATCAAGAGACTACCCTTTGCTTTGCTGAAGTTCTACGAGGGACCGACTGCAGAGCCCGACCAGAGCCTTGACTTCCAGACTTCTCCGACCCTGATCCACATCCACAGCCGAGCTGAGATCCGTGGAGGCGATGAGATGGCTAGCTGGGAAAAGTGGCGAGTATCTTCCAGCGCAGCTTCTGAGGCACCCTCGAAGTTGTGCACCGGGGATTGAGAAGCCCCAACCCGAAGCACCATCTGCACCGATGATCATCCCCCCACACTCCACGAGTCCTGCGTGGGGCCCTTCTGCATTTTCCTGCTTGCCGCGTCTGTCCGGTTGCTTGCCCGTTGGCTAGCGGCCTTTGTGACGACACACCTTGAAATCTTCACTGCTGGTTTGGCTCCTCCAGACTGGCTCCCGCTTCCTTGCGAAAGAGAAGCACCTCAGACCTTCCTGGTCTGCACCAGAAGCAAGTCCTCCGTTCTTCGTGGGTTCCGCTTGCCAAGGCTTGGTGAGTCCTAGTTCGACTTCGAAGCCGCCGACAGCAAGAGCCTTCGTGGGACAGCTCGCCTCCTGGTCGTCCTCGACGTCTCCTGGTACCCGTGGCTGCAGCGACAAGCTTCACCTTTCACCTGCAATCTTCCCGACATCGCCTGGTTTCTTCCTGGTTCCACGTGGTCACTGGCTAGTGACCCTGACTCTGTCCCTTCTGCTTGCAGGTATCCTCTCTTCTTGATCCCAGCCTTGGGATCCACCGGACACTCTTCACTGACCGCCTGTCAGCAACTTTCCTTCAGGCATCCATAGAAGTCCACGACGAAACCCGACACAAGTTCACACCTATGCACCCGCAGCCTGTGGGCTAGGTAACTTGGGTACTTTGGTGCTCACAAGGGTAGTGACTATCCTAGGGTCTAGTTTCCGAGTCTCGACTCTCTAGCTGCTTCAGAAGTGTCCTCAAACTGTTAATTTCTAACTGCTAGTAATTCTATCGACTTTTACGCATTACGCGTGAGTGTTTCCACTCTGCACCTGAATCCCGTGGGCCACCCACTTCCTAACTGTTGCTAGTGTAGTGTAGCCCCAGCGATTCCCTAGGCCTAGGCCTATCCTATTTCCGTGACAGTGGTCCTTATACCACTTCTTTAGTATATGGTTTGCGTGGCCCCTAGGGCCTAACTGTATTACTTACCTGTGTGACTTAATGTATGCTTAAATAAGACTGTGTTGTACTTACCTCTAATCTCATAAAGAGTGCTGAGGGTTTGACTAGAATAAATACACTTTATTTTATATATATATCTGTTGTGGTGTCCTTTCATTTGGTATTCAAGGGATTATATATGGTATCACAGCTGGCTTCACATGCCATTCAGAGTTTAGCCTAAGACTGCTCTTGTCCATGCTACCACTAGGATAGCTGGTCTATAAGGTTGACTTTACAACCAATCACCATAAGGGTTGTTTGGACTGATATAAGGTGTACACTAGAACTAGTGACATCATACATCAGGCCAACTTCTCACAGCGGGCACTAGGCCTACCCACGCAAGTGAGGTACCATTATTCTCGGAAGACTTTGGGGAACAAGCGGTGAGTGGAAATTTGTGGATCCACGCAGATTCCAGAACGTTCCACCACAGAAATGGGAGGAAAATGTGTTTTTTTGGACAATTTCTTTGGTTTGCAAGGGGTTCTGGGTAACAGAACCTGGAGGGAGACAGTCAAATCACCCCATCCTGGATTCCCATAGGTGTCTAGTTTCCAAAAATGTATTGTTTTGCCAGATTTCCCTAGGTGCCAGCAGAGCTGGGGTTCAAAAACTACAGCCCCGCACTTTGCCAAAAAAGGGTCATTTTTCACTGTGAAATTGTGGTGTGTCCATTTTGCATTTTGTGCAGTTTCATGTCGCGGGCACTAGGCCTACCCACGCAAGTGAGGTACCATTTTTCTCAGAAGACTTTGGGGAATGCGGGCCGAGTGGAAATTTGTGGATCCACACAGATTCCAGAACGTTCCACCACAGAAATGTGAGGAAAATGTTTTTGGGGAAAATTTTTGGTTTGCAAGGGATTCTGGGTAACAGAACCTGGAGGGAGACAGTCAAGTCACCCCATCCTAAATTCCCCTGGGTGTCTAGTTTTCAAAAATGTATAGGTTTGCTAGGTTTCCCTAGGTGCCAGCGGAGCTAGGGTTAAAAAACTACAGCTAGGCACTTTGCCAAAAAAGGGTAATTTTTCACTGTGAAATTGTGGAGTGTCCACGTTGCATTTTGCGCCATTTCATTTCACGGGCAGTAGGCCTTCCCACACAAGTGAGGTACCATTATTCTCGGAAGACTTTGGGGAACAAGCGGTTAGTGGAAATTTGTGGATCCACGCAGATTCCAGAACGTTCCACCACAGAAATGGGAGGAAAATGTGTTTTTTTGGTCAATTTCTTTGGTTTGCAAGGGATTCTGGGTAACAGAACCTGGAGGGAGGCAGTCAAGTCACCCCATCCTGGATTCCCCTGGGTCTCTAGTTTTCTAAAATGTATAGGTTTGCTAGGTATCCCTAGGTGCCAGCAGAGCTAGGGTTCAAAAACTACAGCTAGGCACTTTGCCAAAAAAGGGTCATTATTCACTGTGAAATTGTGGTGTGTCCACGTTGCGTATTGCGCCGTTTCATGTCGCGGGAACTAGGCCCACCCATGCAAGTGGGGTACCATCTTTCTTGGAAGACTTTGGGGAACGCGGGGTGAGGGGAAATTTGTGGATCCACGCAGATTCCAGAACTTTCCACCACAGAAATGTGAGGAAAATATGTTTTTGTTGACAATTGTTTAGGTTTGCAAGGGATTCTGGGTAACAGAACCTGGAGGGAGGCAGTCAAGTCACCCCATCCTGGATTCCCCTGGGTGTCTACTTTTCAAAAATGTATAGGTTTGTTAGGTTTCCCTAGGTGCCAGCAGAGCTAGGGTTAAAAAACTACAGCTATGCACTTTGCCAAAAAAGGGTCATTTTTCACTGTGAAATTGTGGTTTGTCTACGTTGCATTTTTCACCGTTTCATGTCGCGGGCACTAGGCCTAACCACGCAAGTGAGGTACCATTATTCTCGGAAGACTTTGGGGAACAAGCGGTTAGTGGAAATTTGTGGATCCACGCAGATTCCAGAACGTTCCACCACAGAAATGGGAGGAAAATGTGTTTTTTTGGTCAATTTCTTTGGTCTGCAAGGGATTCTGGGTAACAGAACCTGGAGGGAAGCAGTCAAGTCACCCCATCCTGGATTCCCCTGGGTCTCTAGCTTTAAAAAAGTATAGGTTTGCTAGGTATCCCTAGGTGCCAGCAGAGCTAGGGTTCAAAAACTACAGCTAGGCACTTTGCCAAAAAAGGGTCATTATTCACTGTGAAATTGTGGTGTGTCCACGTTGCGCATTGCGCCGTTTCATGTCGCGGGAACTAGGCCCACCCATGCAAGTGGGGTACCATCTTTCTTGGAAGACTTTGGGGAACGCGGGGTGAGGGGAAATTTGTGGATCCACGCAGATTCCAGAACTTTCCACCACAGAAATGTGAGGAAAATATGTTTTTGTTGACAATTTTTTAGGTTTGCAAGGGATTCTGGGTAACAGAACCTGGAGGGAGGCAGTCAAGTCACCCCATCCTGGATTCCCCTGGGTGTCTACTTTCCAAAAATGTATAGGTTTGTTAGGTTTCCCTAGGTGCCAGTAGAGCTAGGGTTAAAGAACTACAGCTATGCACTTTGCCAAAAAAGCGTCATTTTTCACTGTGAAATTGTGGTTTGTCTACGTTGCATTTTTCACCGTTTCATGTCGCGGGCACTAGGCCTATCCAAGCAAGTGAGGTACCATTATTCTCGAAAGACTTTGGGGATCGCAGGGTGCATGGAAATCTGTGCATCCACACAGATTCCAGAACTTTCCACCACAGAAATGTGATGAAAATGTGTTCTTTTTGTAAATTTTTTAGGTTTGCAAGGGATTCTGGGGAACAGAACCTGGTGGGAGGTAGTCAAGTCGCTTATCCTGGATTCCCCTGGGTGTCTATTTTTCAAAAATGTATCGGGCTGCTTGGTTTCCCTAGGTGCCAGCAGAGCTAGGGTTCAAAAACTACAGCTATGCACTTTGCTAAAAAAGGGTCATTTTTCACTGTTAAATTGTGGAGTGTCCATTTTGCATTTTGCGCAGTTTCATGTCGCGGGCACTAGGCCTACCCACGCAAGTGAGGTACCATTTTTCTCAGAAGACTTTGGGCAATGCGGGCTGAGTGAAAATTTGTGGATCCACGCAGATTCCAGAACGTTCCACCACAGAAATGTGAGGAAAATGTGTTTTTTTGGACAATTTTTGGTTTGCAAGGGATTCTGGGTAACAGAACCTGGAGGGAGGCAGTCAAGTCACCACATCCTAAATTCCCCTGGGTGTCTAGTTTTCAAAAATGTATAGGTTTGCTAGGTTTCCCTAGGTGCCAGCGGAGCTAGGGTTCAAAAACTACAGCTAGGCACTTTGCCAAAAAAGGGTCATTATTCACTGTGAAATTGTGGTGTGTCCACGTTGCGTATTGCGCCGTTTCATGTCGCAGGAACTAGGCCCACCCATGCAAGTGGGGTACCATCTTTCTTGGAAGACTTTGGGGAACCCAATACTGGATTCGCCTGGGTTTCTATTTTTCAAAAATGTATAGGGTTGCTAGGTTTCCCTAGGTGCCAGCAGAGCTAGGGTTCAAAAACTACAGCTACGCACTTTGCCAAAAAAGGGGCATTTTTCACTGTGAAATTGTGGCGTGTCCATTTTGCATTTTGCGCGGTTTCATGTCACGGGCACTAGGCCTGCCCATGCAAGTGAGGTACCAATTTTCTCAGAAGACTTTGGGGAATGCGGGCTGAGTGGAAATTTGTGGATCCACTCAGATTCCAAAACTTTCCATCTCAAACATGTGAGGAAAATGTGTTTTTTTTTACAATTCTTTAGGTTTGCAAGGGATTCTGGGTAACAGAACCTGGAGGGATGCAATCAAGTCACCCCATCCTGGATTCCCCTGGGTGTCTAGCTTTCAAAAATGTATAGGTTTGCTAGGTTTCCCTAGGTGCCAGCAGAGCTAGGGTTAAAAAACTTCAGCTAGGCACTTTCCCAAAAAAGGTAAATTTTCACTGTGAAATTGTGGTGTGTCCACGTTGTGTTTTGCACCGTTTCATGACGCGGGCACTAGGCCTACCCACGCAAGTTAGGTACCATTTCTCTCTGAAGACTTTGGGGAACGCGGGGTGAGTGGAAATTTGTGGATCCACGTAGATTCCAGAACATTCCACCTCAGAAATGTGAGGAAAATGTGTTTTATTTTGACTGTTTTTTTAGGTTTGCAAGGGATTCTGGGTAACAGAACCTGAAGGGAGGCAGTCACGTTACCCCATTCTGGATTCCCCTGGGTGTCTAGTTTCCAAAAATGTATAGTTTTGCTAGGTTTCCCTAGGTGCCAGCAGAGCTAGGGTTCAAAAACTACAGCTAGGCACTTTGCCAAAAAAGGGTCTTTATTCACTGTGAAATTGTGGTGTGTCCACGTTGCGTTTTGCGCTGTTTCATGTCGCGGGAACCAGGCCTACCCACGCAAGTGAGGTACCATTTTTCTCGGAAGACTTTGGGGAACGCGGGGTGCATGGAAATCTGTGTATCCACGCAGATTCCAGAACTTTCCACCACAGAAATGGGAGGAAAATGTGTTTTTTTGGACAATTTCTTTGGTCTGCAAGGGATTCTGGGTAACAGAACCTGGAGGGAGACAGTCAAGTCACCCCATCCTGTATTCCCCTGGGTGTCTAGCTTTAAAAAAGTATATAGGTTTGCTAGGTTTCCTTAGGTGCCAGCAGAGCTAGGGTTCAAAAACTACAGCTAGGCACTTTTCCAAAAAAGGGTCATTATTCACTGTGAAATTGTGGTGTGTCCACGTTGCATTTTGCGCCGTTTCATGTCGCAGGAACTAGGCCTACTCATGCAAGTGTGGTACCATCTTTCTTGGAAGACTTTGGGGAACGTGGGGTGAGGGGAAATTTGTGGATCCACGCAGATTCCAGAACTTTCCACCACAGAAATGTGAGGAAAATATGTTTTTGTTGACAATTTATAAGGTTTGCAAGGGATTCTGGGTAACAGAACCTGGAGGGAGGCAGTCAAGTCACCCCATCCTGGATTCCCCTGGGTGTCTACTTTCCAAAAATGTATAGGTTGGTTAGGTTTACCTTGGAGCCAGCAGAGCTAGGGTTCAAAAACTGCAGCTAGGCACTTTGCCAAAAAAGTTTAATTTTTCACTGTGAAATTGTGGTGCGCCCACGTTGCATTTTGCACAATTTCATATCACGGGCACTAGGCATACCCACGCAAGTGAGGTACCATTTTTCCCGGAAGACTTTGGGGAGTACGGGGTGAGTGGAAATTTGTGGATCCACGCAGATTCCAGAACTTTTCAACACAGAAATGTGAGGGATATGTGTTTTTTTTTTACAATTGTTTAGGTTTGCAAGGGATTCTGGGTAACAGAACCTGGAGGGAGGCAGTCAAGTCACGCTATCCTGGATTCTCCTGGGTGTCTAGTTTTCAAAAATGTATAGGTTTGCTCGGTTTACCTTGGTGCCAGCAGAGCTAGGGTTCAAAAACTGCAGCTAGGCACTTTGCCAAAACAGGGTCATTTTTCACTGTGAAATTGTGGTGTGTCCACGTTGCGTTTTGCGCCGTTTCATGTCACGGGAACTAGGCCTACCCACACAAGTGAGGTACAATTTTTCTCAGAAGACTTTGGGGAACGCAGGGTGCATGGAAATCTGTGTATCCACGCAGATTCCAGAACTTTCCACCACTGAAATGTGAGGAAAATGGTTTTTTTGTCAATTTTTTAGGTTTGCGAGGGATTCTGGGTAACAGAACCTGGAAGGAGGCAGTCAAGTCACCCCATCCTGGATTCCCCCGCGTGTCTAGTTTCCAAAAATGTATAGATTTGCTAGGTTTCCCTAGGTGCCAGCAGAGCTAGGGTTCTAAAACTACAGCTAGGCACTTTGCCAAAAAAGGGTCATTTTTCACTGTGAAATTGTGGTGTGTCCACGTTGATTTTTTGCGCCGTTTCATGTCGCGGGAACTAATCAAACCCACGCAAGTGAGGTACCATTTTTCTCGGAAGACTTTGGGTAACGCAGGGTGCATGGAAATCTGTGTATCACCGCAGGTTCCAGAACTTTCCACCAGTGAAATGTGAGGAAAATGTGTTTTTTTGTCAATTTATTAGGTTTGCAAGAGATTCTGGGTAACAGGACCCGGTGGGAGGCAGTCAAGTCACCCCGTCCTGGATTCCCCTATGTGTCTATTTTTCTAAAATGTATAGGTTTGATAGTTTTCCCTAGGTGCCAGCAGAGCTAGGGTTCAAAAACTACAGCTACGCACTTTGCCAAAAAAGGGTCATTTTTCACTGTGAAATTGTGGAGTGTCCACGTTGCATTTTGTGCCGTTTCATGTCGCGGGCACTAGGCCTACCCACGCAAGTGAGGTACCATTTTTCTCAGAAGACTTTGGGGAATGCGGGCTGAGTGGAAATTTGTGGATCCACGCAGATTCCAGAACTTTCCTTCTCAGACATGTGAGGAAAATGTTTGTTTTTTTAAAATTTGTTTTAGGTTTAGAAGGGATTCTGGGTAACAGAACCTGGAGGGACGCAGTCAAGTCACCCCATCCTGGATTCCCCTGGGTCTCTAGCTTTAAAAAAGTATATAGGTTTGCTAGGTTTCCCTAGGTGCCAGCAGAGCTACGGTTCAAAAACTACAGCTAGGCACTTTGCCAAAAAAGGGTAATTTTTCACTGTGAAATTGTGGATTTTCCACGTTGCATTTTGCGCCATTTCATGTCATGGGCAGTAGGCCTACACACACAAGTGAGGTACCCTTTTTCACGGAAGACTTTGGGGAGTACGGGGTGAGTGGAAATTTGTGGATCCACGCAGATGCCAGAACTTTCCATCTCAGACATGTGAGGAAAATGTTTGTTTTTTAAAATATTTTTTTAGGTTTGCAAGGGATTCTGGGTAACAGAACCTGGAGGAAGGCAGTCACGTTACCCCATTCTGGATTCCCCTGGGTGTCTAGTTTCCAAAAATGTATAGTTTTGCTAGGTTTCCCTAGGTGCCAGCAGAGCTAGGGTTCAAAAACTACAGCTAGGCACTTTGCCAAAAAAGGGTCTTTATTCACTGTGAAATTGTAGTGTGTCCACGTTGCGTTTTGCGCTGTTTAATGTCGCGGGAACCAGGCCTACCCACGCAAGTGAGGTACCATTTTTCTCGGAAGACTTTGGGGAACGCGGGGTGAGGGGAAATTTGTGGATCCACGCAGATTCCAGAACTTTCCACCATAGAAATGTGAGGAAAATATGTTTTTGTTGACAATTTTTTAGGTTTGCAAGGGATTCTGGGTAACAGAACCTGGAGGGAGACAGTCAAGTCACCCCATCCTGTATTTCCCTGGGTGTCTAGCTTTAAAAAAGTATATAGGTTTGCTAGGTTTCCTTAGGTGCCAGCAGAGCTAGGGTTCAAAAACTACAGCTAGGCACTTTTCCAAAAAAGGGTCATTATTCACTGTGAAATTGTGGTGTGTCCACGTTGCATTTTGCGCCGTTTAATGTCGCAGGAACTAGGCCTACTCATGCAAGTGTGGTACCATCTTTCTTGGAAGACTTTGTGGAACGCGGGGTGAGGGGAAATTTGTGGATCCACGCAGATTCCAGAACTTTCCACCATAGAAATGTGAGGAAAATATGTTTTTGTTGACAATTTTTTAGGTTTGCAAGGGATTCTGGGTAACAGAACCTGGAGGGAGGCAGTCAAGTCACCCCATCCTGGATTCCCCTGGGTGTCTACTTTCCAAAAATGTATAGGTTTGTTAGGTTTCCCTAGGTGCCAGTAGAGCTAGGGTTAAAGAACTACAGCTATGCACTTTGCCAAAAAAGGGTCATTTTTCACTGTGAAATTGTGGTTTGTCTACGTTGCATTTTTCACCGTTTCATGTCGCGGGCACTAGGCCTATCCAAGCAAGTGAGGTACCATTATTCTCGAAAGACTTTGGGGATCGCAGGGTGCATGGAAATCTGTGCATCCACGCAGATTCCAGAACTTTCCACCACAGAAATGTGATGAAAATGTGTTCTTTTTGTAATTTTTTTAGGTTTGCAAGGGATTCTGGGGAACAGAACCTGGTGGGAGGTAGTCAAGTCGCCCATCCTGGATTCCCCTGGGTGTCTATTTTTCAAAAATGTATCGGGCTGCTTGGTTTCCCTAGGTGCCAGCAGAGCTAGGGTTCAAAAACTACAGCTATGCACTTTCCTAAAAAAGGGCCATGTTTCACTGTTAAATTGTGGAGTGTCCATTTTGCATTTTGCGCAGTTTCATGTCGCGGGCACTAGGCCTACCCACGCAAGTGAGGTACCATTGTTCTCAGAAGACTTTGGGGAATGCGGGCTGAGTGAAAATTTGTGGATCCACGCAGATTCCAGAACGTTCCACCACAGAAATGTGAGGAAAATGTGTTTTTTTGGACAATTTTTGGTTTGCAAGGGATTCTGGGTAACAGAACCTGGAGGGAGGCAGTCAAGTCACCCCATCCTAAATTCCCCTGGGTGTCTAGTTTTCAAAAATGTATAGGTTTGCTAGGTTTCCCTAGGTGCCAGCGGAGCTAGGGTTCAAAAACTACAGCTAGGCACTTTGCCAAAACAGGGTCATTTTTCACTGTGAAATTGTGGTGTGTCCACGTTGCGTTTTGCGCCGTTTCATGTCACGGGAACTAGGCCTACCCACACAAGTGAGGTACAATTTTTCTCAGAAGACTTTGGGGAACGCAGGGTGCATGGAAATCTGTGTATCCACGCAGATTCCAGAACTTTCCACCACAGAAATGTGAGGAAAATGTGTTTTTTTTCACAAATGTTTAGGTTTGCAAGGGACTCTGGGTAACAGAACCTGGAGGGAGGCAGTCAAGTCACCCCATCCTGGATTCCCCTGGGTGTCTAGTTTCCAAAAATGTATAGTTTTGGCCAGGTTTCCCTAGGTGCCAGCAGAGCTAGGGTTCAAAATCTACAGCTAGGCACTTTGCCAAAAAAGGGTCATTTTTCACTGTGAAATTGTGGTGGGTCCACGTTGCATTTTGCGCTGTTTCATGTCGCTGGCACTAGGCCTGCCCACGCAAGTGAGGTACCATTATTCTCGAAAGACTTTGGGGAACCCGGGGTGAGTGGAAACTTGTGGATCCATGCAGATTCCAGAACTTTCCACCACTGAAATGTGAGGAAAATAAGTTTGTTTTGCAAATTGTTAAGGTTTGCAAGGGATTCTGGGTAACAGAACCTGGATGGAGGCAGTCAAGTCACCCCATCCTGGATTCCCCTGGTTGTCTAGTTTTCAAAATTGTATAGGTTTGCTTGGTTTCCATAGGTGCCAGCAGAGCTACTGTTCAAAAACTACAGCTAGGCACTTTGCCAAAAAAGGGTCATTTTTCACTGTGAAATTGTGGTGGGTCCACGTTGCATTTTGCGCCGTTTCATTTCGCGGGAGCTAGTCCTACCCACGCAAGTGAGGTACCATTATTCTCGGAGGACTTTGGGGAACGCAGGGTGCATGGAAATCTGTGCATCCACGCAGATTCCAGAACTTTCCACCACAGAAATGTGAGGAAAATGTGTTCTTTTTGTAATTTTTTTAGGTTTGCAAGAGATTCTGGGTAACAGAACCTGGTGGGAGGTAGTCAAGTCACCCCATCCTGGATTCCCCTGGGTGTCTATTTTTCAAAAAAGTATAGGGTTGCTAGGTTTCCCTAGGCGCCAGCAGAGCTAGGGTTCAAAAACTACAGCTACGCACTTTGCCAAAAAAAGGTCATTTTTCACTGTGAAATTGTGGCATGTCCATTTTGCATTTTGCGCGGTTTCATGTCGCGGGCACTTGGCCTGCCCATGCAAGTGAGGTACCAATTTTCTCAGAAGACTTTGGGGAATGCGGGCTGAGTGGAAATTTGTGGATCCACGCAGATTCCAAAACTTTCCATCCCAAACATGTGAGGAAAATGTTTTTTTTGACAATTCTTTAGGTTTGCAAGGGATTCTGGGCAACAGAACCTGAATGGAGGCAGTCAAGTCACCCCATCCTGGATTCCCCTGGGTGTCTAGTTTTCAAAAATGTATAGGTTTGCTAGGTTTCCCTAGGTGCCAGCAGAGCTAGGGTTCAAAAACTACAGCTAGGCACTTTGCCAAAAAAGGGTCATTTTTCACTGTAAAATTGTGGTGCGTCCACGTTGCGCTTTACGCCATTTCATGTCGCAGGAACTAGGCCTACCCACTCAAGTTAGGTACCATTTTTCTAGGAAGACTTTGGGGAATGCAGGGTGCATGGAAATCTGTGTATCACCGCTGATTCCAGAACTTTCCACCACTGAAATGTGAGGAAAATGTGTTTGTTTTGCAAATTGTTTAGGTTTGCAAGGGATTCTGGGTAACAGAACCTGGCGGGAGGTACTCAAGTCACCCCATCCTGGATTCCCCTGGGTGTCTATTTTTCTTAAAATGTATAGGCTTGCTAGGTTTCCCTAGGTGCCAGCAGAGCTAGGGTTCAAAAACTACAGCTATGCACTTTGACAAAAAAGTGTCATTTTTCACTGTGAAATTGTGGTGTCCACGTTGCATTTTGCGCCGTTTCATGTCACGGGAACTAGGCCTACCCACACAAGTGAGATATCATTTTTCTCGGAAGACTTTGGGAAACACGGGGTGAGTGGAAACTTGCGGATCCACGCAGATTCCTGAACTTTCCACCACAGAAATGTGAGGAAAATGTGTTTGTTTTGCCAGTTTTTTAGGTTTGCAAGGGATTCTGGGTAACAGAACCTGGAGGGAGGCAGTCAAGTCACCCCATCCTGGATTCCCCTGGTTGTCTAGTTTTCAAAATTGTATAGGTTTGCTTGGTTTCCATAGGTGCCAGCAGAGCTAGGGTTCAAAAACTACAGCTAGGCACTTTGCCAAAAAAGGGTCATTATTCACTGTGAAATTGTGGTGGGTCCACGTTGCATTTTGCGCCGTTTCATTTCGCGGGAGCTAGTCCTACCCACGCAAGTGAGGTACCATTATTCTCGGAGGACTTTGGGGAACGCAGGGTGCATGGAAATCTGTGCATCCACGCAGATTCCAGAACTTTCCACCACAGAAATGTGAGGAAAATGTGTTCTTTTTGTAAATTTTTTAGGTTTGCAAGAGATTCTGGGTAACAGAACCTGGTGGGAGGTAGTCAAGTCACCCCATCCTGTATTCCCCTGGGTGTCTAGTTTTCAAAAATGTTTAGGTTTGCTAGGTTTCCCTAGGTGCCAACAGAGCTAGGGTTCACAAACTACAGCTAGGCACTTTGCCAAAAAAGGGTCATTTTTCACTGTGAAATTGTGGTGTGTCCACGTTGCATTTTGCGCCGTTTCATGTCACGGGAACTAGGCCTACCCACACAAGTGAGGTACCATTTTTCTCAGAAGACTGTGGGGAATGCGGGCTGAGTGGAAATTTGTGGATCCACGCAGATTCCAAAACTTTCCATCTCAGACATGTGAGGAAAATGTGTTTTTTTGACAATTCTTTAGGTTTGCAAGTGATTCTGGGTAACAGAGCCTGGAGGGAGACAGTCAAGTAACCCCATCCTGGATTCCCCTGGGTGTCTAGCTTTCAAAAATGTATAGATTTGCCCGGTTTACCTAGGTGCCAGCAGAGCTAGGGTTCAAAAACTACAGCTAGGCACTTTGCCAAAAAAGGGTCATTTTTCACTATGAAATTGTGGTCTGTCCACGTTGCATTTTGCGCCGTTTCATGTCACGGGCACTAGGCCTACCCAAGCAAGTGAGGTACCATTATTCTCGAAAGACTTTGGGGAACCCGGGGTGAGTGGAAACTTGTGGATCCATGCAGATTCCAGAACTTTCCACCACTGAAATGTGAGGAAAATAAGTTTGTTTTGCAAATTGTTAAGGTTTGCAAGGGATTCTGGGTAACAGAACCTGGATGGAGGCAGTCAAGTCACCCCATCCTGGATTCCCCTGGTTGTCTAGTTTTCAAAATTGTATAGGTTTGCTTGGTTTCCATAGGTGCCAGCAGAGCTAGGGTTCAAAAACTACAGCTAGGCACTTTGCCAAAAAAGGGTAATTTTTCACTGTGAAATTGTGGTGGGTCCACGTTGCATTTGGCGCCGTTTCATTTCGCGGGAGCTAGTCCTACCCACGCAAGTGAGGTACCATTATTCTCGGAGGACTTTGGGGAACGCAGGGTGCATGGAAATCTGTGCATCCACGCAGATTCCAGAACTTTCCACCACAGAAATGTGAGGAAAATGTGTTCTTTTTGTAAATTTTTTAGGTTTGCAAGAGATTCTGGGTAACAGAACCTGGTGGGAGGTAGTCAAGTCACCCCATCCTGGATTCCCCTGGGTGTCTATTTTTCAAAAAAGTATAGGGTTGCTAGGTTTCCCTAGGCGCCAGCAGAGCTAGGGTTCAAAAACTACAGCTACGCACTTTGCCAAAAAAAGGTCATTTTTCACTGTGAAATTGTGGCATGTCCATTTTGCATTTTGCGCGGTTTCATGTCGCGGGCACTTGGCCTGCCCATGCAAGTGAGGTACCAATTTTCTCAGAAGACTTTGGGGAATGCGGGCTGAGTGGAAATTTGTGGATCCACGCAGATTCCAAAACTTTCCATCCCAAACATGTGAGGAAAATGTTTTTTTTGACAATTCTTTAGGTTTGCAAGGGATTCTGGGCAACAGAACCTGAATGGAGGCAGTCAAGTCACCCCATCCTGGATTCCCCTGGGTGTCTAGTTTTCAAAAATGTATAGGTTTGCTAGGTTTCCCTAGGTGCCAGCAGAGCTAGGGTTCAAAAACTACAGCTAGGCACTTTGCCAAAAAAGGGTCATTTTTCACTGTAAAATTGTGGTGCGTCCACGTTGCGTTTTATGCCATTTCATGTCGCAGGAACTAGGCCTACCCACTCAAGTTAGGTACCATTTTTCTAGGAAGACTTTGGGGAATGCAGGGTGCATGGAAATCTGTGTATCACCGCTGATTCCAGAACTTTCCACCACTGAAATGTGAGGAAAATGTGTTTGTTTTGCAAATTGTTTAGGTTTGCAAGGGATTCTGGGTAACAGAACCTGGCGGGAGGTACTCAAGTCACCCCATCCTGGATTCCCCTGGGTGTCTATTTTTCTTAAAATGTATAGGCTTGCTAGGTTTCCCTAGGTGCCAGCAGAGCTAGGGTTAAAAAACTACAGCTATGCACTTTGACAAAAAAGTGTCATTTTTCACTGTGAAATTGTGGTGTGTCCACGTTGCATTTTGCGCCGTTTCATGTCACGGGAACTAGGCCTACCCACACAAGTGAGATATCATTTTTCTCGGAAGACTTTGGGAAACACGGGGTGAGTGGAAACTTGCGGATCCACGCAGATTCCTGAACTTTCCACCACAGAAATGTGAGGAAAATGTGTTTGTTTTGCAAATTTTTTAGGTTTGCAAGGGATTCTGGGTAACAGAACCTGGAGGGAGGCAGTCAAGGCACCCCATCCTGGATTCCCCTGGTTGTCTAGTTTTCAAAATTGTATAGGTTTGCTTGGTTTCCATAGGTGCCAGCAGAGCTAGGGTTCAAAAACTACAGCTAGGCACTTTGCCAAAAAAGGGTCATTTTTCACTGTGAAATTGTGGTGGGTCCACGTTGCATTTTGCGCCGTTTCATTTCGCGGGAGCTAGTCCTACCCACGCAAGTGAGGTACCATTATTCTCGGAGGACTTTGGGGAACGCAGGGTGCATGGAAATCTGTGCATCCACGCAGATTCCAGAACTTTCCACCACAGAAATGTGAGGAAAATGTGTTCTTTTTGTACATTTTTTAGGTTTGCAAGAGATTCTGGGTAACAGAACCTGGTGGGAGGTAGTCAAGTCACCCCATCCTGGATTCCCCTGGGTGTCTATTTTTCAAAAAAGTATAGGGTTGCTAGGTTTCCCTAGGTGCCAGCAGAGCTAGGGTTCAAAAACTACAGCTACGCACTTTGCCAAAAAAAGGTCATTTTTCACTGTGAAATTGTGGCATGTCCATTTTGCGTTTTGCGCGGTTTCATGTCGCGGGCACTTGGCCTGCCCATGCAAGTGAGGTACCAATTTTCTCAGAAGACTTTGGGGAATGCGGGCTGAGTGGAAATTTGTGGATCCACGCAGATTCCAAAACTTTCCATCCCAAACATGTGAGGAAAATGTTTTTTTTGACAATTCTTTAGGTTTGCAAGGGATTCTGGGCAACAGAACCTGAATGGAGGCAGTCAAGTCACCCCATCCTGGATTCCCCTGGGTGTCTAGTTTTCAAAAATGTATAGGTTTGCTAGGTTTCCCTAGGTGCCAGCAGAGCTAGGGTTCAAAAACTACAGCTAGGCACTTTGCCAAAAAAGGGTCATTTTTCACTGTAAAATTGTGGTGCGTCCACGTTGCGTTTTACGCCATTTCATGTCGCAGGAACTAGGCCTACCCACTCAAGTTAGGTACCATTTTTCTAGAAAGACATTGGGGAATGCAGGGTGCATGGAAATCTGTGTATCACCGCTGATTCCAGAACTTTCCACCACTGAAATGTGAGGAAAATGTGTTTGTTTTGCAAATTGTTTAGGTTTGCAAGGGATTCTGGGTAACAGAACCTGGAGGGAGGCAGTCAAGTCACCCCATCCTGGATTCCCCTGGTTGTCTAGTTTTCAAAAATGTATAGGTTTGCTAGGTTTACATAGGTGCCAGCAGAGTTAGGGTTCAAAAACTACAGCTAGGCACTTTACCAAAAAAGGGTCATTATTCACTGTGAAATTGTGGTGTGTCCATGTTGCGTATTGCGCCGTTTCATGTCGCGGGAACTAGGCCTACCCATGCAAGTGGGGTACCATCTTTCTTGGAAGACTTTGGGGAACGCGGGGTAAGTGGAAATTTGTGGATCCATGCAGATTCCAGAACTTTCCACCACAGAAATATGAGAAAAATATGTTTCTTTTGACATTTTTTTAGGTTTGCAAGAGATTCTGGGTAACAGAACCTGGAGGGAGGCAGTCAAGTCACCCCATCCTGTATTCCCCTGGGTGTCTAGTTTTCAAAAATGTTTAGGTTTGCTAGGTTTCCCTAGGTGCCAACAGAGCTAGGGTTCACAAACTACAGCTAGGCACTTTGCCAAAAAAGGGTCATTTTTCACTGTGAAATTGTGGTGTGTCCACGTTGCATTTTGCGCCGTTTCATGTCACGGGAACTAGGCCTACCCACACAAGTGAGGTACCATTTTTCTCGGAAGACTTTGGGAAACGCAGGGTGCGTGGAAATCTGTGTATTCATGCAGATTCCCAAACTTTCCATCTCAGACATGTGAGGAAAATGTTTTTTTTTGATAATTCTTTAGGTTTGCAAGGGATTCTGGGTAACAGAACCTGGAGGGAGACAGTCAAGTCACCCCATCCTGGATTCCCCTGGGTGTCTATTTTTCTAAAATGTATAGGTTTGATAGTTTTCCCTAGGTGCCAGCAGAGCTAGGGTTGAAAAACAACAGCTATGCACTTTGCCAAAAAAGGGTCATTTTTCACTGTGAAATTGTGGAGTGTCCACGTTGCATTCTGCGCCGTTTCATGTCGCGGGCACTAGGGCTACCCACGCAAGTGAGGTACCATTTTTCTCGGAAGACTTTGGGGAATGCGGGGTGAGTGGAAATTTGTGGATCCACGCAGATTCCTGAACTTTCCATCACAGAAATGTGAGGAAAATGTGTTTTTAATTTTTTTTTTTTAGGTGTGCAAGGGATTCTGGGTAACAGAACCTGGAGGGAGGCAATCAAGTCACCCCATCCTGGATTCCCCTGGGTGTCTAGTTTTCAAAAATGTATAGGTTTGCTAGGTTTCCCTAGGTGCCAGCAGAGCTAAGGTTAAAAAAACTACAGCTACGCACTTTGCCAAAAAAGGGTCATTTTTCACTGTGAAATTGTGGTGTGTCCACGTTGCATTTTGCGCCGTTTCATGTCGCGGGCACTAGGCCTACCCACGCAAGTAAGGTACCATTTTTCTCGGAAGACTTTGGGGAACGCAGGGTGCATGGAAATCTGTGTATCCACGCAGATTCCAGAACTTTCCACTACTGAAATGTGAGGAAAATGTGTTTGTTTTCCAAATTGTTTAGGTTTGCAAGGGATTCTGGGTAACAGAACCTGGAGGGAGGCAGTCAAGTCACCCCATCCTGGATTCCCCTGTGTTTCTAGATTTAAAAAATGGATAGGCTTGCTAGGTTTCCCTAGGTGCCAGCAGAGCTAGGGTTCAAAAACTGCAGCTAGGCACTTTGCCAAAACAGGGTCATTTTTCACTGTGAAATTGTGGTGTGTCCACATTGCTTTTTTGCGCTGTTTCATGTCGCGGGAACTAATCCTACACACGCAAGTGAGGTACCATTTTTCTCGGAAGACTTTGGGAAACGCAGGGTGCATGGAAATCTGTGTATCATGCAGATTCCAGAAGTTTCCACCACTGAAATGTGAGGAAAATGTGTTTTTTTTCCAAATTGTTTAGGTTTGCAAGGGATTCTGGGTAACAGAACCTGGAGGGAGGCAGTCAAGTCACCCCATCCTGGATTCCCCTGTGTTTCTAGATTTAAAAAATGGATAGGCTTGCTAGGTTTCCCTAGGTGCCAGCAGAGCTAGGGTTCAAAAACTGCAGCTAGGCACTTTGCCAAAACAGGGTCATTTTTCACTGTGAAATTGTGGTGTGTCCACATTGCTTTTTTGCGCTGTTTCATGTCGCGGGAACTAATCCTACACACGCAAGTGAGGTACCATTTTTCTCGGAAGACTTTGGGAAACGCAGGGTGCGTGGAAATCTGTGTATTCATGCAGATTCCCAAACTTTCCATCTCAGACATGTGAGGAAAATGTTTTTTTTTGATAATTCTTTAGGTTTGCAAGGGATTCTGGGTAACAGAACCTGGAGGGAGACAGTCAAGTCACCCCATCCTGGATTCCCCTGGGTGTCTATTTTTCTAAAATGTATAGGTTTGATAGTTTTCCCTAGGTGCCAGCAGAGCTAGGGTTGAAAAACAACAGCTATGCACTTTGCCAAAAAAGGGTCATTTTTCACTGTGAAATTGTGGAGTGTCCACGTTGCATTTTGCGCCGTTTCATGTCGCGGGCACTAGGGCTACCCACGCAAGTGAGGTACCATTTTTCTCGGAAGACTTTGGGGAATGCGGGGTGAGTGGAAATTTGTGGATCCACGCAGATTCCTGAACTTTCCATCACAGAAATGTGAGGAAAATGTGTTTTTAATTTTTTTTTTTTAGGTGTGCAAGGGATTCTGGGTAACAGAACCTGGAGGGAGGCAATCAAGTCACCCCATCCTGGATTCCCCTGGGTGTCTAGTTTTCAAAAATGTATAGGTTTGCTAGGTTTCCCTAGGTGCCAGCAGAGCTAAGGTTAAAAAAACTACAGCTACGCACTTTGCCAAAAAAGGGTCATTTTTCACTGTGAAATTGTGGTGTGTCCACGTTGCATTTTGCGCCGTTTCATGTCGCGGGCACTAGGCCTACCCACGCAAGTAAGGTACCATTTTTCTCGGAAGACTTTGGGGAACGCAGGGTGCATGGAAATCTGTGTATCCACGCAGATTCCAGAACTTTCCACTACTGAAATGTGAGGAAAATGTGTTTGTTTTCCAAATTGTTTAGGTTTGCAAGGGATTCTGGGTAACAGAACCTGGAGGGAGGCAGTCAAGTCACCCCATCCTGGATTCCCCTGTGTTTCTAGATTTAAAAAATGGATAGGCTTGCTAGGTTTCCCTAGGTGCCAGCAGAGCTAGGGTTCAAAAACTGCAGCTAGGCACTTTGCCAAAACAGGGTCATTTTTCACTGTGAAATTGTGGTGTGTCCACATTGCTTTTTTGCGCTGTTTCATGTCGCGGGAACTAATCCTACACACGCAAGTGAGGTACCATTTTTCTCGGAAGACTTTGGGAAACGCAGGGTGCATGGAAATCTGTGTATCATGCAGATTCCAGAAGTTTCCACCACTGAAATGTGAGGAAAATGTGTTTTTTTTCCAAATTGTTTAGGTTTGCAAGGGATTCTGGGTAACAGAACCTGGAGGGAGGCAGTCAAGTCACCCCATCCTGGATTCCCCTGTGTTTCTAGATTTAAAAAATGGATAGGCTTGCTAGGTTTCCCTAGGTGCCAGCAGAGCTAGGGTTCAAAAACTGCAGCTAGGCACTTTGCCAAAACAGGGTCATTTTTCACTGTGAAATTGTGGTGTGTCCACATTGCTTTTTTGCGCTGTTTCATGTCGCGGGAACTAATCCTACACACGCAAGTGAGGTACCATTTTTCTCGGAAGACTTTGGGAAACGCAGGGTGCATGGAAATCTGTGTATCATGCAGATTCCAGAAGTTTCCACCACTGAAATGTGAGGAAAATGTGTTTTTTTTGTCAATTTATTAGGTTTGCAAGAGATTCTGGGTAACAGAACCTGGTGGGAGGCAGTCACGTCACCCCGTCCTGGATTCCCCTATGTGTCTATTTTTCTAAAATGTATAGGTTTGATAGTTTTCCCTAGGTGCCAGCAGAGCTAGGGTTCAAAAACTATAGCTACGCACTTTGCCAAAAAAGGGTCATTTTTCACTGTGAAATTGTGGAGTGTCCACGTTGCATTTTGCGCCGTTTCATGTCGCGGGCACTAGGCCTACCCAAGCAAGTGAGGTACCATTATTCTCGGAAGACTTTGGGGAACGCGGGGTGCATGGAAATCTGTGCATCCACGCAGATTCCAGAACTTTCTACCACAGAAATGTGAGGAAAATGTGTTCTTTTTGTAAATTTTTTAGGTTTGCAAGGGTTTCTGGGTAACATAACCTGGTGGGAGGTAGTCAAGTCACCCCATCCTGGATTCCCCTGGGTGCCTATATTTAAAAAATGTATAGGGTTGCTAGGTTTCCTGTTAGACCTGGCACCTTGGCGTGAGTCTCCCTTCCACTTTTTGTCGCTGTGCCTCATGTGTTTTGCTGGTGTTAGCTGCTCAGAGCACTGTGCCACTGCCAACCAGTGCCACAGTGCAAGTGCTCCCTGTTTAAAATGAATATGTTGGTTGGATTCCATGATTGACTTATTTGGTTTACTGTCAGACCCCAGTAAAGTGCACCAGGAGTGCCAGGGCTTGTAAATACAGATGCTGCTGGTGGGCTTGCAGCACTGGTTGTGCCACCCACAGAAGCAGCCTGATAAAATGTATCTAAGGTCTGCCATTGCAGAACCTGCGTGCAGTTTGGTACTGTCATGGTGACTGGGCAAGTGCACACACTTGCCAGTCCCAAAACCTTCCCTTAACTTCATATCAGTCACCCCTATGGTAGGCCCAAGGACAGGGTGCATTGTAAGCATTAGGTAGGACAAGCCCTGATGTGTGTGGCATGTCCTAATAGTGAATTACAGCCATTTTCGTTTTTCACTATTGTAAGGCTACCTGTTCTCCATAGGCCAGAATGGGCTGTTAGAATTGTTACATTCTATGATCCTAACAGACCCAGGGAACATGGTAGAAATTCGAGTTTAGTATGCCTGAACTCATAATAATAAAATACATCTTTTAGTAAAGTTTATTTTAATATTCTGTGTTTGCAAATACCACTTTTAGAAAGTTGGTATCTGCTTGCCTGACCATTTCAGCCCGCCTCTGCTATGATGTGTATCTGCCTGTCTAGTTGTGTGAGTGACAGGGCTGGGGAAACCCAGAGGGGCAGGGCTAGGTAGCCTGGTGGTGAATAGGAAGATTGGCAGTCAGATGGGTGGGAGGAGTACACCTGGGCTCTGAATAGGGTTGTGCTCTGCTACCACAATGCTGGCTCCACCTCCTACGGAGCGGCTGATGTCTCCGCCCTGCACCCTGAATAGAAAGGCAGAGTCTTGCCAACAGAGTGCTCAAGAACTGGTTTGGACTGGGCAAAGGCCCCTCAACCCCAGAGGAACAAAGGAATTAGGGGTATAAGTATTGGGACCCTGCTCCCAAGAAATCAGATCCTGCTGAAACAAGAAGAACCTCTGCCAGAGGAGAAGGAACTGGGAAAGCTGTAGGAGGAGTACTGTCCCTGACCTGGGGGATTGGATTGCAGTGGTTGCCTTGCTGCTGAAGGAGAGGAGAAAGACTACTAAAGACTTTGCTTCAACTTGTGCTTTAAAAAGATCTCCAAGGGCTTGAACTGAGCTTGCCCCCTGAACGAAGTCCCAGGACCAGTGGACTTCACCCCCAGCTCCCCAGAGTGTTTTGGAAGTGCCTGCTGCTGTTGTTGGGCCTTCTGAGGGACTGCGTGTCGCAAGGAGCTGGAAGCGCGACGCAAGGAAGAGAAGCGTGCCGCCGTCGGAGCTGTTGCCGTTGCATCTCGCACAGAGTGTCGCCGCTGCAGCATCGCATCGAGCGGAAGCGTCTCGCATCATTCCGGAAGTGTCTCGCAACGCCGAAGAAGCGTGTCGCCATCGCAGCCATCGTAGCTGTCGCATTGCACCGCATCCAGAAAAGCGCCTTGCATCCACGGAGAAGCGTTCCGCCGTCGGGGCCGCTGTCGTCGCATCTTGCAGAAGGGGTATCGAGCGGAAGCGTCTCGCAACATCGGAGAAGAGTGCCGCTGCCAAGGCCGCTGTCATCGCATCTCATCAAGGGTGACGCCGCTGTAGCTGACGCATCGAGTCGAGTCTTCTCGCAACATCGGAGAAGCGTAACGCATCTGGAAGATCCCGTCTTTATTTCTTTTGCACCAAGAACTTCAACGCATCTGCATCGCTGCAACACTTTTGTTGCCCTGCGTGTCGCATCTAAGGTACATTGACTTGAAGTGTCGCATTTAAGAACTTAAGAGAAACTAAGCAATCTTCTACCAACTAAGCAATCGTATTGTGTATTTTTAATTGTTTAATGGTCTTGTGATAATCCTATATAAAGAATCCTTGTTTTTAATATAAATACCAGTGTGGTGTCCATTTGTAGTGTTGTCACTTGGTTACTGTATGTGTTCACAAATGCTTAACCTATAACGCTCTGAGATAAGCCTTGTCTGCTCGCGCCTAGCTACCTAGAGGGTGAGCAGGGGTGGTTTTAGTAGTGTAACCCCTTACCCTGACTAGAGGAGAGGTTCCCTGCTTGTCACAAGTACCTACCTGTGCCAACCAGAGAACCCGGATTCTAACATTGGTGGTCAGCGGTGAGGATTCTGGACTTGCATTTGTGACTCATGTACAGTGATTGGTGAACACTGCTTAGTGAGTGCAGACCTTAAACGCAACCAATACTTGTTGGTAGATTTCTTTTTGGGACTGTCTATTTTTTGAGCACTGCCAAACTTTACCATGGTGGACAAAGCAGCATCCATAGTCTCTGTCAATACAGAATTCGAATGGGAAGAAGAGGAAACAGATAATTACGCTGCCAAGCAGCTAAAGTTCTTTTGCAAGAAGTTTAATGTTTCTACAACTGGATGTAAGAACACGACACAGATCTACAAGGCGCTGAGGGCCTGGGTAGAAGCAAGGAAGGTCACTGATGATGATAATGCAGATGAGCAACTGGATAGGCCAGTGGGCTCAAGAGGAAGGAGAAGCCCTTCCCCTGCTGGTAGCAGTGTTTCTAGGAAAAGTATATCTCCAGAGTTGCTGGCAGATAGAAGAGAGGGTAGGATGCACAAAATGGAAATGGCAAAGCTCAAATTGAATGGGCAGCTGGAGCTAGAGAGCAAAAAGCTGGCTCTGGAAGAGAGAAGAATACAAATGGAGCATGAAACAAAGTTGAGGGAATTAGATCTGAAAGCTAAGAGTTTAGAGTCTACTCCCTCTGGTGGCAGCACACCGTCAGTGCAGACAGAATCAAGGGTGTACATACCCAAGGATGTGGTTAAGGAATTCTTCAAGAATGATGACATAGGGCAGTGGTGTAAGGCCTATGAGGTAGCCATGTCTTCCCACTGGGTCCCTGAGAAAGATTGGGGAGCGGGGTTGTGGGGACGGTTCCTTAGTGAGGGGCGGGATACACTGCTGGATTTGCCTTCAGATGATTATAATTCCTATCCCCATATGAAGGCTGCTTTGATGTCTAGGTATGGGTTGACCCCTGAGTTGTATTGGCAAAAGTTCAGGGGTTGCACCAAGATTCCAAACAGTACGTATGTTGAGTATGTGACTTTTTTTTGCAGATCACTGGATGGTTGGGTGAAGGGTAGCAAAGTTAATGATTTTCAAGGGCTTCTTGATTTAATGGCATGGGAGCACTTGTCCAGTAATTGTTTTCCTGAGCTACACCAGCACCTGATTGATAGTAGGCTGACTAACCCTAGGAAGCTTGCTGAGGAGGCGGACCTCTGGGTCAGTACCAGGGTCCACAAGGGTCAAGTGGGAGATTCCGCCAAAGGTGGGCAGGGTCCCCAGCAGAGGAGTGGGGGCGACAAGGGTAAACAGAGGGAGTTCCAGAGGAGGCCCCAAAGTAATCTCCAAGGGAACCAAGGGAAAGGTTCTCAGCCTCCCCCACCACAGAAACCGACCGGGGCCCCGACAGGTACACCTGTTCAGAAGGGGCCCATCAGATGTTACAAGTGTGGTAACATGGGGCATTTTGCCTCTGATGTGAAATGTTCATTGTTTGGTAAACCAGCACCCAGTGGTGCTCCATCCCGGCAGGTGACTAGTGTAGCCCTGGGGAGGAGATGGGTGTCCAAGGTGGGTGGGGTCCCACAGAGATGTCCCTTGTCTCATTAGGAGACTGTGAAGTGGTCCCCCAAACCCAGCTGCCTGAGAACACTAAAAATTACAGGCAGTGGGTGACCATAAATGGCCATAGGGTTGAAGCTCTCAGAGACACAGGAGCCAGTGTGACGGCTGTCAAGCGCCACCTGGTGTCTCAGGAGCAGGTTGTCCCAGGAGCATTCTATCCGGTTGTTGCCGCCAACAACACCGAGAGTCACTGCTCAGTGGCTCAGGTTCCCTTTCAGTGGGGGGGGGTCTCTGGTACTCTTCAGGTAGCTGTGAGGCCCGCCATGCCTGTAGACTGTCTGTTAGGGAACGACTTGGAGAGCTCACCTTGGGCTAAGGTGGCGCGGAGTGCTCACCTGGAGATGTTGGGTATGCCGGATTGGGCGTGTGTCACCACACGGTCCATGGCAGCCAGTAGGGGTGCTCAAGAGGTCCTGGAGCCTGAGAGGGAGGCCCAGGGACCGGCCTTAAAGAGAAGGAGCAGGGGGCGCGGGAAACCGGCCCCTGAAGTTCCCACGGTCCAGGAGGGAGCAGACCTTGAGGGGGATACCCTGGAACCTACAGGGGAACAGATAGCTGAACTGGGGGACCTGCCTGAGCTGACCCATTGGCAGCAAGAAGCAGGACCCTCCAGGGAAGCGTTCTGCAGGGAGCAGAAAGAATGCCCTTCTCTTGTGGGTATGCGGCAGCAGGCTGCAGACCAGGCCAACGGTGATCAGTCCGGAACACATTTCATTTACTGGGAGAACGACCTCCTGTATTCTGAGCCTAAGGTTGCTGAGCCTGGGTCAGCCCGTGTGCTGGTGGTAGCCCAGCACTTCAGAGCTTTCCTACTGGGGCTGGCTCACGATGTACCCTTAGCAGGACATTTGGGGCAGAACTAGACCTTTGAAAGGCTTGTCACCCACTTCTTTTGGCCCCAAATGCGCAGTAGTTCATACTCACTGCAGAACATGCCAAACTTGCCAGGCAAGTGGGAAGAGTGGAAGGAAGCAGAAGGCTCCACTCCAACCATTCCCTGTGGTCAGTACCCCATTCCAGCGAGTGGGGCTTGACATTGTAGGGCCACTGGACCCCAGGACAGCGATGGGCAATAGGTTCATCCTGGTCCTGGTGGACCATGCCACCCGGTACCCGGAAGCCATCCCTCTGAGGACAGTGACGGCTCCCGTGGTGGGACGTGCGCTGATGGGAATTTTCTCCCGAGTGGGATTCCCTCTAGAGGTGGTGTCTGACCGAGGTACCAATTTCATATCTAAATATATGAAATCCCTTTGGCAAGAGTGTGGTGTAATCTACAAGTTCACCACACCTTACCACCCCCAAGGAAACGGGTTGGTTGAGAGATTCATCCGAACCCTAAAGGGCATGATAATGGGTCTTGAGGAACCCATGAGGCGTAAGTGGGACGTCCTCTTACCATGCCTTCTCTTTGCTTACAGAGAGGTGCCACAGAAGTCTCTAGGGTTCAGTCCCTTTGTGCTGCTGTATGGACACCCAGTGAGAGGACCTCTAAGTCTGGTCAAGGAAGGCTGGGAGCAATCTCCCAGGAAACCTCCCCAGAATGTATATAGCTACATACTGGCCTTCAGAAACCAGACTAGGCGTTTCAGGGAACTTGCTGAGGCAAACCTGGAAGCCAGTCAGGAGGAGATGAAGCGGTGGTACAACCGGAATGCCACTCTGGTAGAGCTTCAGCCTGGACAGAAGGTATGGGTCTTGGCCCCCGTGGAGCCCTGTGTGCTCCAGGATAAGTGGACCGGTCCCTTTGAGGTGGTGGAGCGCAAGAGTCCGGTTACCTATTTGGTGGACTTGCGGTCTCCAAGGAACCCCTTAAGGGTCCTTCATTTCAACCGCCTCAAGCTCCACTTGGAGAGGTCCCAAGTGGGCATGCTCTTAGCGACAGATGCTGGGATGGAGGAGGAGACCGAGCCTCTTCCTGACCTCCTGTCACCCAAGGAGCAAGATGGGTCAGTGGATGGTGTCATCCTCTCTTCCACCCTGACCTCTGAGCAACAGAATGATTGTCGCCAGCTGCTGGGACAATTTTCTGACCTGTTTTCCCTGGTTCCCGGTGTCACTGATTGGTGCGTCCATGATGTGGACACTAGGGACAGTACACCTGTGCGGCACAAGGCCTCCAGGGTGACTGACAGGGTAAGGGCCTGCATCAAGGAGGAGGTCTCCAAGATGTTTGCCCTTGGGGTAATTGAGTCCTCAAGCAGTGCTTGGGCCAGCCCAGTGGTCTTGGTCCCAAAGGCTGCAGCGCCGGGAGCCACACCCGAACTCCGGTTCTGTGTGGACTACAGAGGACTCAATTCTGTCACCAGGACTGACGCTCACCCAATCCCCAGAGCTGATGAGCTCATAGATCGGCTAGGGGCTGCCAACTACCTCAGCACGTTTGATTTAACGTCTGGGTACTGGCAGATCGCCTTGACCGATGGGGATAAAGAGAGGTCAGCATTTTCCAGCCCTGATGGGCATTACCAGTTCCGGGTTATGCCCTTTGGGATGAAAAATGCCCCTGCCACCTTCCAGAGGTTGGTCAACCAGGGGTTGGTTGGGCTGGATTCGTTCAGTGCTGCCTACCTGGATGACATCGCAGTGTTCAGCTCCACGTGGGAGGAACACCTGCGCCACCTCTTGGAAGTGTTGATGGTGCTGCGGAGGGCAGGCCTCACAATCAAGGCGAGTAAGTGCCAGATTGGGCAAGGTTCAGTGGTGTACTTGGGGCACCAAGTTGGGAGTGGCCAGGTGGCACCCCTTCAACCCAAGATAGAAACCATCCTGAATTGGGAGTCGCCCAAAACCCAGACGGAGGTGAGAGCCTTCCTAGGTCTCACCGGGTACTACAGGAGGTTTGTAAAGGGGTATGGCAACATTGTTGCCCCCTTGACAGCGCTGACTTCAAGGAAGCAGCCCAGGAAGGTGATTTGGACTGACACCTGTCAGAAATCTTTTGAGGCCCTGAAAGCTGCTATGTGCAAGGCGCCTGTGTTCTAGGCTCCCAACTTCTCCAAAGAGTTTATCGTTCAGACAGACGCTTCAGAGCATGGTGTGGGGGCTGTTCTTTCACAGATTAATGAAGAGGGCCTGGATCAACCTGTAGCCTTCCTTAGCAGGATATTACTTCCACGGGAACAGAGATGGAGTGCTATTGAGCGTGAGGCATTTGCTGTGGTCTGGGCGCTGAAGAAGCTAAGACCCTACCTGTTTGGGTCTCACTTCCGGGTTCAGACAGACCACAGGCCCCTCAGATGGTTGATGCATATGAGGGGTGAGAATCCAAAGCTGTTGAGGTGGTCCATTTCCCTACAGGGTATGGATTTCACGGTGGAACATCGCCCTGGTACAGATCACACCAATGCTGACGGTCTGTCCAGATTTTTTCGCCTTAGTGATGAGGAACTCCCTGGGGTAGGGTAGTTCTCCCCACTTTTCAGCTGCAGGGGACACGTGTTAGACCTGGCACCTTGGCGTGAGTCTCCCTTACACTTTTTGCCACTGTGCCTCATGTGTTTTGCTGGTGTTAGCTGCTCAGAGCACTGTGCCACTGCCAACCAGTGCCACAGTGCAAGTGCTCCCTATTTAAAATGTATATGTTGGTTGGATTCCATGATTGGCTTATTTGGTTTACTGTCAGACCCCAGTAAAGTGCACCAGGAGTGCCAGGGCTTGTAAATACAAATGCTGCTGGTGGGCTTGCAGCACTGGTTGTGCCACCCACAGAAGCAGCCTGGTAAAATGTATCTAAGGTCTGCCATTGCAGAACCTTCGTGCAGTCTGGTACTTTCATGCTGACTGGGCAAGTCCACACACTTGCCAGTCCCTAAACCTTCCCTTAACTTCATATCAGTCACCCCTATGGTAGGCCCAAGGGCAGGGTGCATTGTAAGCATAAGGTAGGACAAGCCCTGATGTGTGTGGCATGTCCTAATAGTGAATTACAGCCATTTTCGTTTTTCACTATTGTAAGGCTACCTGTTCTCCATAGGCCAGAATGGGCTGTTAGAATTGTTACATTCTATGATCCTAACAGACCCAGGGAACATGGTAGAAATTCGAGTTTTTAGTATGCCTGAACTCAGAATTATAAAATACATCTTTTAGTAAAGTTTATTTTAATATTCTGTGTTTGCAAATACCACTTTTAGAAAGTTGGTATCTGCTTGCCTGACCATTTCAGCCCGCCTCTGCTATGATGTGTATCTGCTTGTCTGGTTGTGTGAGTGACAGGGCTGGGGAAACCCAGAGGGGCAGGGCTAGGTAGCCTGGTGGTGAATAGGAAGATTGGCAGTCAGATGGGTGGGAGGAGTACACCTGGGCTCTGAATAGGGTTGTGCTCTGCTACCACAATGCTGGCTCCCCCTCCTGTGGAGCGGCTGATGTCTCTGCCCTGCACCCTGAATAGAAAAGCAGAGTCATGTCAACAGAGTGCTCAAGAACTGGTTTGGACTGGGTAAATCCCCCTCAACCCCAGAGGAACAAAGGAATTACGGGTATAAGTATTGGGACCCTGCTCCCAAGAAATCAGATCCTGCTGAAACAAGAAGAACCTCTGCCAGAGGAGAAGGAACTGGGAAAGCTGTAGGAGGAGTACTGTCCCTGACCTGGGGGATTGGCCTGCAGTGGTTGCCTTGCTGCTGAAGGAGAGGAGAAAGACTACTAAAGACTTTGCTTCAACTTGTGCTTTAAAAAGATCTCCAAGGGCTTGAACTGAGCTTGCCCCCTGAACGAAGTCCCAGGACCAGTGGACTTGACCCTCAGCTCCCCAAAGTCTTTTGGAAGTGCCTGCTGCTGTTGTTGGGCCTTCTGAGGGACTGCGTGTCGCAAGGAGCTGGAAGCACGACGCAAGGAAGAGAAGCGTGCCGCCGTCGGAGCTGTTGCCGTCGCATCTCGCAGAGAGTGTCGCCGCTGCAGCATCGCATCGAGCGGAAGCGTCTCACATCATTCCGGAAGTGTCTCGCAACGCCGAAGAAGCGTGTCGCCATCGCGGCCATCGTAGCTGTCGCATTGCACCGCATCGAGAGAAGAGTCTTGCATCGAGGAGGAAGCGTGTCGCCATCGCAGCCATCGTAGTTGTCGCATTGCACCGCATCCAGAAAAGCGCCTCGCATCCACGGAGAAGCGTGCCGCCGTCGGAGCCGCTGTTGTCACATCTCGCAGAAGGGGTGTCGCCGCTGCAGCATCGCATCGAGCGGAAGCGTCTCGCAACGTCGGAGAAGAGTGCCGCTGCCAAGGCCGCTGTCGTCGCATCTCGTCAAGGGTGACTCCGCTGTAGCTGACGCATCGAGTCGAGTCTTCTCGCAACATCGGAGAAGCGTAACACATCTGGAAGATCCCGTCTTTATTTCCTTTGCACCAAGAACTTCAACGCATCTGCATCGCTGCAACACTTTCGTTGCCCTGCGTGTCGCATCTAAGGTACATTGACTTAAAGTGTCGCATTTAAGAACTTAAGAGAAACTAAGCAATCTTCTACCAACTAAGCAACCGTATTGTGTATTTTTAATCGTTTAATGGTCTTGTGATAATCCTATATAAAGAATCCTTATTTTTAATATAAATACCTGTGTGGTGTCCATTTGTAGTGTTGTCACTTGGTTACTGTATGTGTTCACAAATGCTTAACCTATAACGCTCTGAGACAAGCCTTGTCTGCTCGCGCCAAGCTACCTCGAGGGTGAGCAGGGGTTGTTTTAGTAGTGTAACCCCTTACCCTGACTAGAGGAAAGGTTCCCTGCTTGTCACATTTACCTACCTGTGCCAACCAGAGAACCCGGATTCTAACATTTCCCTAGGTGCCAGCAGAGCTAGGGTCCATTTTGCATTTTGTGCGGTTTCATGTCACGGGCACTAGGTCTGCCCATGCAAGTGAGGTACCAATTTTCTTGGAAGACTTTGGGGAATGCGGGCTGAGTGGAAATTTGTGGATCCACGCAGATTCCAAATCTTTCCATCGCAAACATGTGTGGAAAATGTGTTTTTTTGACAATTTTTAGGTTTGCAAGGGATTCTGGGTAACAGAACCTGGATGTAGGCAGTCAAGTCAACCCATCCTGGATTCCCCTGTGTGTCTAGTTTTCAAAAATGTATAGGTTTACTAGGTTTCCCTAGGTGCCAGCAGAGCTAGGGTTCAAAAACTACAGCTAGGCACTTTGCCAAAAAAGGGTCATTTTTCACTGTGAAATTGTGGTGTGTCCACGTTGCGTTTTGTGCCGTTTCATGTCGCAGACACTAGGCCTACCCACGCAAGTGGGATACCATTTTTCTCGGAAGACTTTGGGGAACGCAGGGTGCATGGAAATCTGTGCATCCACTCAGATACCAAAACTTTCCACCACAGAAATGTGAGGAAAATTTGTTCTTTTTGTAAAATTTTTAGGTTTGCAAGGGATTCTGGGCAACAGAACCTGGTGGGAGTTAGTCAAGTCACCCCATCCTGGATTCCCCTGGGTAACTATTTTTCAAAAATGTATAAGGTTGCTAAGTTTCCCTAGGTGCCAGCAGAGCTAGGGTTCAAAAACTACAGCTAGGCACTTTGCCAAAAAAGGGTAATTTTTCACTTTGAAATTGTGGAGTGTCCAAGTTGCATTTTGTGCCTTTTCATGCCACAGGCACTAGGTCTACCCACGCAAGTGAGGTACCATTATTCCCGGAAGACTGGGGAGTACGGGGTGAGTGGAAATTTGTGGATCCACGCAGATTCCAGAACTTTCCATCACAGAAATGTGAGGAAAATGTGTTTCTAAAATTATTTTTTTTAGGTTTGCAAGGGATTTTGGGTAACAGAACCTGGAGGGAGGCAGTCAAGTCACCCCATCCTGTATTCCCCTGGGTGTCTAGTTTTCAAAAATGTATAGGTTTGCTAGGTTTCCCTGGGTGCCAGCAGAGATAGGGTTAAAAAACTACAGCTAGGTACTTTGCCAAAAAAGGGTCATTTTTCACCGTGAAATTGTGGTGTGTCCACGTTGCGTTTTGTGCCGTTTCATGTCACGGGAACTAGGACTACCCACACAAGTGAGGTACCATTTTTCTCGGAAGACTTTGGGAAACGCAGGGTGCGTGGAAATCTGTGTATTCATGCAGATTCCAAAACTTTCCATCTCAGACATGTGAGGAAAATGTGTTTCTTTGACAATTCTTTAGGTTTGCAAGGGATTCTGGGTAACAGAACCTGGAGGGAGACAGTCAAGTCACCCCATCCTGGATTCCCCTGAGTGTCTATTTTTCTAAAATGTATAGGTTTGATAGTATTCCCTAGGTGCCAGCAGAGCTATGGTTCAAAAACAACAGCTACGCACTTTGCCAAAAAAGGGTCATTGTTCACTGTGAAATTGTGGAGTGTCCACATTGCATTTTGCGCCGTTTCATGTCACGGGCACTAGGGCTACCCACGCACCTAACAACAACAGAGAGAAAAAACAGGGAACACTAAGGGGTAAAATTAAAATAATGCGGTTTTTAAAGCTTTACGAAATGCCAAAAGGTCGTCTATCAGGCGAATCTCCAACGGGAGAGAATTCCACAGCACTGCTGCTTTCACCCGAAAGGACCGACCTCCCATACGACTAAGCCTAAACCTCGGGACCACCACAAGTGCTTGGCCCACTGATCTCAGAGAGCGAGTTGGTACATAAAAAGACAAAAGATTTTGAAGAATCCGGGGGGCTAAGCCCTTCAGGATCTTAAAGGCCAGGCACAAAACTTTAAAATGAATTCTAGTTTTCACCGGCAGCCAATGCAAGGAACGGAGAGTCCTGGAAACAGAGCAAGACCTGGGCAAGCAAACTATGGCTCTAGCTGCTGCGTTTTGGACGCGTTGGAGGCGGCTGATTTCCGCCTGATTTGCCCCTATCAGGAGGGAGCTGGCATAGTCCAAGCGTGAGATTACAGTCGCCTGAACCACCAGCTGCCTCGTTGGAGGGTCGAAAAACTTCAAGACGGATCTCAGGCCGCGAAGAACCCCATAACAGCAGGCCGCAGTTTTCTTAGAATGCCCCACGAAATTGAGAGCGGGCTCCAGCCATACTCCCAAGTTTCTCAACTCCATGACCGGAGTTGGAACCGGCCCAAGCTCCGGTGGCCACCATCTATCTCCCCACAGTTCCCGCCCCTTCCCAACGACCATAACCTCAGTCTTTTTAGCGTTGAGCTGGAGACAATTTACATTCATCCAACTCGCCACCGCCCTCAGTCCACTCTGGAACCTGAGGGCATCATGCTCAGCATCCCCGCTGATAGTGACCGCTAGCTGAGTGTCGTCGGCATAAGAGACCATCGTCATGCCCCACTGCTTGACGACATCAGCCAGCGGTCTCACATAAAGATTGAAGAGCGTAGGACTCAGCGAGGAACCTTGCGGCACCCCCAGGCTCAGAGGATGGAATTTGGACTGGTGAGGTGGTATAGCAACGCAAAAGGAACGGTCATCAAGAAAGGAACGGAACCACTGTAAGGCGGACCCACCAATGCCTATCTCCTCCAGGCGACGTAGAAGGATGTGGTGAGAGACGGTGTCGAAGGCGGCGCTCAGATCTAATAATATTAGCGCGCCGTCTGTACCTCATCCAACACCCTATGCAGATGTTCCACCATGGCGAGAAGGGCTGTCTCCGTACTATGCCCAGCACGAAACCCATGCTGGGTATCATCCAGGATATTAGCTCGAATGAGGTGGTCAGAAAGAGCCTGGTTAACATGGGCCTCCATGACTTTTGCCGGCCAGGGGAGTAGAGAAATTGGCCGGTAATTCTCCGGTTTCGAAGGGTCCAATGAAGGCTTCTTCAAAATAGGGGAGACCACTGCCCGCTTCCATTTAGCTGGGACCATGCCCGTCGCCAGCGAGCTGTTAATAAGAGAACGCACTATAGGGCATCCCACAAAGAACTGATCTCTGAAGGAGACGGGCCTTAATGGATCCAGAGGTGATCCAGACTTGATTTTTTGGGCTACTCCATCAAATTCCTCCGGTAGAAGCAGAGGAAGAGACTCCAAGGTGGGGAGACCCGGGACAGCCACCAGAGTCCCCAATGGTGGCCCCGTAAGAGAAAACGCCCGATAAATAGTTTGCACTTTCTCCAAGAAGAAGGATGCCAAAGCCTCGCAATGAGAGGTAGAATCCAATACAGGAGAAGAGGTTCTTTTAGCCAAAATATCTCTGAGGGCCTTGAATATAGATTTAGATGGATTGGAGCTATTGCGGAATTCTAACGAGTAGAACGCCGCGCGAGCTCTACATATGGCACGATGGTAGACCTTGACGGAGGTCAGATACAACGCTTTCTTGGCCGCGTCATAGTGCCTCCGCCACTCTCTCTCAGCCCGCCTACAAGTACCCTTTAAAGCACGTAAGGTGCTGTCATACCAGGGGCTCGAATCTCTAGCGCGAGATTTACTAGCCATAATAGGAATCAATAAGTCAAGCGCCCTAGTGATCCACTGACAGAACTGGTCATAACCCAGTTCAGCATTCTCCAAGGGTCCCAGCGGATCTGCAGCCAAGACCTTGTGTAAATCCTCTAATCTAAGTTTATTCCAATGCCTTCTAAAAACTAATCTAGAAGGAAGGATAGAAGGAGTCTCAGGCAAAGGAGCTCGAATGGCCACTAAAAAATGGTCCGTCCACCCCAAGGGTGTTATGGAGGAGATTGAAGCTTCCGAAAGATTAGTAAAGAAGGGATCTAACGTGTGCCCTCCTACATGGGTGGGTTGGGCTACCTTTTGATCCAATTGGAGGGCCTCAAGGTCAGCTAAGATATTATTAACTGCCGATATGCTCTTATTGTCAAAGTGGAGGTTAAGGTCTCCCAAAATAGAAAAATTGGCACAGCCAATTGCCAAAGAGCTAACGGCATCAGGGAAGGCTTCTCTAAATGCAACATCACTGCCTGGGGGTCGATAAACCACCATCCCCGAGATCGTAAACTGGGGGATGATCGAGATCTTGAAAGAGGCACTTTCACATCCAGCAATGTTTAAGACCTTCCAGCTACAGGTGAAACTAGATTTGACAGCCAAGGCGATACCCCCGCCTCTAGTTGACCGATTTAGTGTAAAGATGGAATACTCTGGGGGGAAAGCCAAGTTAATAATGGCTGCATCGTGTTCCTGCAACCACGTTTCCGTGATCGCGAATATATCAGGAGACTCCTCCTGTATGAGGTCATAAAAGGCTATATGATGTTGAACCAGAGACCTAACATTTAAACTAAATATTCGAAGTGAAGGCAATACGCCCTTACCTCGAGGAGCAGTAGAGAAAATTCCCTTACGAATGCACACAGGAGAGCCAAGTGCCCATCTTCTGCAGGCACACCGATAGGGGGCCACTTAGCGGATGAATCTGAGACTGATCACACTTCGGAATAGAGTGACCAATAGATCGCAGAGTGAGATTTGAATAGGTAATCATCCCGACACTTAACACACAAGAGCCTCAGGCAAACCCGTAGCGCCCAGTGCGTCCTCAGCGCGGACGGGCGCAGACGGGCAGGACTCTGGCACGACTCCGGCTAAGCGACGGCGTCCCACTGCGCGACCCCGCTGCGCGGGGGGGACGTCTTTAAATAGGTGTCCCACGAGGCTGTCCAGGTGCAGTAGCGCTCCAAATGGCGCCCGCCGGGGGAAAGAGAAACCAGCCCAACCAAAGATGGTGCCCAAACAGGACTATGGACCCACCCGTGACCCAGGACCCACCAAACGGCGGTGCTTATACAAATTAAATGCGGTAAGAGGGAGGGGAGCCCCTACCTGATCCCAGAGTAAAACCAAGGGTAATGAAATAAAATAAAATTAAATACAAAACGGGAGAGTTAAAAATGCACAGCAATCACCGCAGCGCAAAGCGCAACTATACCGTGAGGAAAATTTGTTTTTTTTGACAATTTTGTAGCTTTGCAAGGGATTCTGGGTGCCAAAAAAGGGTAATTTTTCACTTTGAAATTGTGGAGTGTCCACGTTGCATTTTGCGCCATTTCATGCCACAGGCACTAGGTCTACCCACGCAAGTGAGGTACCATTTTTCCCGGAAGACTTTGGGGAGTACGGGGTGAGTGGAAATTTGTGGATCCACGCAGATTCCAGAACTTTCCATCACCGAAATGTGAGGAAAATTTGTTTGTAAACATTTTTTTTTTAGGTTTGCAAGGGATTTTGGGTAACAGAACCTGGAGGGAGGCAGTCAAGTCACCCCATCCTGTATTCCCCTGGGTGTCTAGTTTTCAAAAATGTATAGGTTTGCTAAGTTTCCCTAGGTGCCAGTACAGCTAGAGTTCAAAAACTACAGCTAGGCACTTTGCCAAAAAAGGGTCATTTTTCACTGTGAAATTGTGCTGTGTCCATGTTGCGTTTTGCGCCGTTTCATGTCACGGGAACTAGGCCTACCCACACAAGTGAGGTACCATTTTTCTCGGAAGACTTTGGAAATGCAGGGTGCGTGGAAATCTGTGTATTCATGCAGATTCCAAAACTTTCCATCTCAGACATGTGAGGAACATGTGTTTTTTTGACAATTCTTTAGGTTTGCAAGGGATTCTGGGTAACAGAACCTGGAGGGAGACAGTCAAGTCACCCCATCCTAGATTCCCCTGGGTGTCTATTTTTCTAAAATGTATAGGTTTGATAGTTTTCCCTAGGTGCCAGCAGAGCTAGGGTTGAAAAACAACAGCTACGCACTTTGCCAAAAAAGGGTCATTTTTCACTGTGAAATTGTGGAGTGTCCACGTTGCATTTTGCGCCGTTTCATGTCGCGGGCACTAGGGCTACCCACGCAAGTGAGGTACCATTTTTCTCGGAAGACTTTGGGGATGCGGGGTGAGTGGAAATTTGTGGATCCACGCAGATTCCTGAACTTTCCATCACAGAAATGTGAGGAAAATGTGTTTTTAATTTTTTTTTTTTAGGTGTGCAAGGGATTCTGGGTAACAGAACCTGGAGGGAGGCAATCAAGTCACCCCATCCTGGATTCCCCTGGGTGTCTAGTTTTCAAAAATGTATAGGTTTGCTAGGTTTCCCTAGGTGCCAGCAGAGCTAAGGTTAAAAAAACTACAGCTACGCACTTTGCCAAAAAAGGGTCATTTTTCACTGTGAAATTGTGGTGTGTCCACGTTGCATTTTGCGCCGTTTCATGTCGCGGGCACTAGGCCTACCCACGCAAGTAAGGTACCATTTTTCTCGGAAGACTTTGGGGAACGCAGGGTGCATGGAAATCTGTGTATCCACGCAGATTCCAGAACTTTCCACTACTGAAATGTGAGGAAAATGTGTTTGTTTTCCAAATTGTTTAGGTTTGCAAGGGATTCTGGGTAACAGAACCTGGAGGGAGGCAGTCAAGTCACCCCATCCTGGATTCCCCTGTGTTTCTAGATTTAAAAAAATGGATAGGCTTGCTAGGTTTCCCTAGGTGCCAGCAGAGCTAGGGTTCAAAAACTGCAGCTAGGCACTTTGCCAAAACAGGGTCATTTTTCACTGTGAAATTGTGGTGTGTCCACATTGCTTTTTTGCGCTGTTTCATGTCGCGGGCACTAGGGCTACCCATGCAAGTGAGGTACCATTTTTCTCGGAAGACTTTGGGGAATGCGGGGTGAGTGGAAATGTGTGGATCCACACAGATTCCTGAACTTTCCATCACAGAAATGTGAGAAAAATGTGTGTTAAAATTATTTTTTTTTAGGTGTGCAAGGGATTCTGGGCAACAGAACCTGGAGGGAGGCAATCAAGTCACCCCATCCTGGATTTCCCTGGGTGTCTAGTTTTCAAAAACTGTATAGGTTTGCTAGGTTTCCCTAGGTGCCAGCAGAGCTAAGGTTAAAAAACTACAGCTACGCACTTTGCCAAAAAAGGGTCATTTGTCACTGTGAAATTGTGGTGTGTCCACGTTGCATTTTGCGCCGTTTCATGTCGCGGGCACTAGGCCTACCCACGCAAGTGAGGTACCATTTTTCCCGGAAGCCTTGGGGAACGCAGGGTGCATGGAAATCTGTGTATCCACGCAGATTCCAGAACTTTCCACCACTGAAATGTGAGGAAAATGTTTGTTTTGCAAATTTTTTAGGTTTGCAAGGGATTCTGGGTAACAGAACCTGGTGGGAGGTAGTCAAGTCGCCCCGTCCTGGATTCTTCTGGGTGTCTATTTTTCGAAAATATATTGGGTTCCTAGGTTTCCCTAGGTTCCAGCAGAGCTAGGGTTAAAAAACTGCAGCTAAGTACTTTGCCAAAAAAGGGTAATTTTTCACTGTGAAATTGTGGAGTGTCCATTTTGCATTTTGCGCAGTTTCATGTCGCGGGCACTAGGCCTGCCCATGTGTAGGCCTAGGGGGGTTGTGTAGGAGAGTAGGGTCTGCTATCCTATGGTCACCCCAAATTTTTGCTTTTTTGCTTCACTGGTTTTTGACATATTGAGGCTGTGGGCCTGCCAATCAGACCCCCAGCCTGCTGTTCTCTCTACTAAATTCACACTATGCACCCTAAGTGCATAACCAATTGGAAGTGGATCACCCTGTGAGCCCCTGTACCAGTGTACACTAGGTACCCAGGGCATTGGTGTATCTAAGGCCTACCAGGGGCTGAAGCATGTATTGTGCCACCCCTGGCCTGGCCTAACAACTTTGACACAACTGGCTGATCACTCAGCTGGGGTAAGTTGGTGTAGCCACCTCTTACTTAGGTGTAGTATACCTATACCTAACCTTAAATGGGACACCTGGTAACCTATAAGTCACTCCTATGGCAGGCCTTAACAATCCTGAAGGCAGAGTGCTTGGTTCCATGTGAGAGGGTGCTCTGGCATGAGCTGAGCCTGTCTGCAGTGGTCGAAACCACTTCCGTCTACTGTTTCCAGATATCGTCATACCATATACTCTTAAGTGCATTATGAACCTCGCGGTTAAATGCTATCTTTAGTTTGGCTTTATCAAAACATGTCGAGTAAGGTGTCATACGAATTGGGATACTAACCCCTCGCCAATTCTGGCGACGGGGTTAGCATTCCACCCTTCTAGAGGGACACGACATGTACAGTACCTGAAACCCGGGTAAAATCAGACATAGCCTCAGCTCCACAAAATGGATGCTGCCACCACAGACACAAGTCTGCCCTCCTGCTGCTGGGAGTCCTTCCAGCTTGGGAGGTGTGGACAAAGGGTTTCCTGCCAGGGGAGGTGCGTGCACCACCCCAGACAGGATTTTGTGTATTGGTCAGGTAGGGCTTGAAAGAAACCAGACATGCCTGAGGCTCACAAGGAGCCTCGGTGCATATGCCAGTTCAATCCGGTCCTGGGGCACACCAGTCCCGGGCCTGGGGCGAGCTGGGCAAAGGATTGAGGGTGTAACCACCCCCCTTCCTGGTCCCACCCTTAGGGAGGGACCTAGCAGGTAGTCCGGCCCCTAGAATCCGCTTAAAGGTAGGAGCTGTGTCCTAAGACTTTAGACATCCTGGAATCAACTTGAAACTAAGAAGAAGACGGGAACTTCGACGCTCTGCCGCACAGAGGACTGAAGCCAATCTCCCCTGTGGTCAGGGAGTGACCACCTTGCTAACGCAAGCACCATCCAGCGAATCAACGTCTGCTTTGCCGCCGCCTCCCGCCGGAGCCCGAGCCCAGAGACTGACAAGACCTGGACCTCCGGACCTCTCACCGCCCGATCCACAGTCCCTGAAAAGAGGAGACCCGTGGAGGCACCGAGACACGTGGAGCCAGCCATCTTGAAAAGACCACGACAAGCTGAAAGCGCAACAACCGAGGCTCCCTCCAAGTTGTGCTTTTGGATCTGAGAAGCCCAACACCCGAGCAGCATCTGCACCAAAGGTGAGCCCTCCAGCATCTCCACGATCTGCGTGGGGCCCTTCTGCATTTTGCCACTCGACGCGCCTAACTGGTTGCTGGCCCGCTGGCTAGTGGCCATCTTGGCGACGAACTTCAAGAAATACACCGCTGGTCTGGTTGCTCCAGACTGGCCCTTGCTCCCCTCCAAAGGAGCAGTCCCTCTGACCTTGCTGGTCAGAACCATCAGCTTATTTCGTTTTCCACAACAATTGCTTTTGCCAAGGCTTGTTTGCTTCGACCAAGTCGCTGACTTCGCCGACAGCGAGAGCCTGCGTGGGACAGCTCGTGAACCGACTCCTGGACGTTGTCGACCTTCAGGGACCGCGTGGCGGCAGAGACAAGCTACACCATTCTTCCTATTTGCACCCGACATCGCCTGGTACCCACCTGGTGCCACGCTGGTCACTGGCTAGTGACTGTGAACACTGTCCCCTCTGCTTACAGGTCTTCTACAACTCCGATCCACTCTTGGATCCACCGCATCCCTTCCGGACCGACCGCCTGCAGCATCTTTGTCCACAGGCTCCATTGAACAGATAGAAGAAACCCGACGCACTTCGAGGCCTATGCACCCGCTTCCTGTGGGTGAGGTAAAGCTGGCACTCCGGTGCCCAAGTGTAGAGTAACATCTCTAGTGTCTGTGTTTCCAATCTTGAGTTCATAGTCCATCCGGAAGATCCTCTTTGCAGTAACTTTGCAACTTTTACGCACCCATTGAAAACCTATGGGAGCTCGCGTGTGACTATTTGCTCTGCACACGCAACCCGTGGACCTCCTGGTCACTAACTGAAGTTAGCTCCTTGTAGGCCCAGCGATTCTAGAGGCCCTAGGCCTTTTCCCTTTTCTGTTCGTGGTACTTATACCACTATTTTAGTATATGGTTTGAGCGGCCACCAGGGCCTATCCATATAAAGTGCAACTTCTGTGTATTCTAACGTATTCTTGTTTAACGATTTGTGTTCCTGTGCTCATAAAGAGTCTAGGGGTTACTTTGAGAAATAAATACATATATATTTTCAATATATATCTGTGTGGTGTCCTTTCATTGGTATAAAAGGGGGTTACATTTGGTAAAACAGCTGGCTTAACACGCTTCACGAGTTTAGCCTCAAAGACTGCTTAGCCTACGCTACCACTAGGGCAGCTAGTCCGAAAAGGTTGACTTACAACCACACCATAAGGGTTGCTTGGCATGGTACAAGGTGGTCACTTTAACTAGTGAACATCATATACCAGGCCAACTTCTCACATTGGTGAGCAGCGGTTGGATTTGAGCTTGCTGTGTTTTACCATTGTAATCTCTTGGTTACCAATTGAAAGATCACATAGGTACCTATAGGTACATATAAAACAAGATTAGATATACTTAAGTTCTACTGAACTTAGTTGTTGTAGAGCAAAGGGAGTAGCACACCCTGACTACAACTACTAGATAGGTTTAGTAGGTAAACCCAAGTGTAGGTAGATTGCAACACATCCACCCACACTTAAGAGCAATGGCTGGGGCAGAGGGGTCCACTGTACCCATCTCTGTTGAGAGTGACCCCCAGAGGGCACCATCCATCTTTGCTACCCTTAATCAAAATGAGCTCAGGCAGTTGGCAAATATCAGGGGCCTTAAACAGCCCAAGAATCCTACTTCTGCTGAACTTAGAGAGCTTTTACAGGCTGATGAAGATCAGAAAGCTCTCAGGAAAGCCTCCCAGTTAGGCCCCTTAGGGACAGGAACAGGAGGCCCCCCTTCTGAAGATGCTACTGAAGTACCCCTTTCCAATAGCCATCCCTTAGATGAGAATCATACTACAGAGGAGGAAAGTGGTGAGGATACAGAAAGTAGTGAGGATGAAGGGAGAACTAGCCCAGTGCCAAGTGTTATACGTGGCCCAGCTAACTTAAGGCTACTGGGGACTGACAATGGGATCACCCCATTGGATCTCCCTAGTGGACTTAACCAGGGGTCTGGGAGGCAAAGGAATCACTCAGGTGAATCTAATGCTTCTAATACCTCTAGAGGCTCTCAAGGTCACTCCAGGAGAAGGATGACCACCCCTCAGAGGAGGGAGCATGAGGCCAGAATGCAAGAAGCCCAGCTGAGGATCAGGAAGCAGGAGCTAGAAGTAGCTCTGATGGAAGAGAAACTGAGCAAGGCTAGGCAGCATAAAGAGAGTGGGTCTATACCCACTGGTGGCAGCATTGTCCCTAAGGACAAAGATAGGGTCTTTGATAATAGTAACCTGTCTAAGGTTGTGCCCCCCTACAAAAGTGGGGATGACATCCACAAATGGATGACTGCTCTTGAGAGAGCCTGCAAAGTACAGCAGGTTCCTGAAGACCAGTGGGCAGCAATCATCTGGCTCTCCTTTGAAGGAAGAGGCAGAGACAGACTCCTCACTACTAGAGAAGAGGATGTCAGAAATTACAGAGTCCTGAAGAGTGTCCTAGTTGATGGGTTAGGCTTAACCACTGAACAGTACAGGTTAATGTTCAGAGACACCCAAAAGACACAGACTCAGGACTGGTCTGAATACATTGAATGTGCCACTAAGGCTTTGGAGGGTTGGTTGCTGGGAAGTAAGGTATCTGATTATACAGGATTGTACAATTTGATGATGAGAGAACAGATTTTAAATAACTGTCAAAACCAGCAACTGCATCAACACTTGGTTGACTCTGATCTGACCTCTCCCCAAGAATTGGGAAAGAAGGCAGACAAATGGGTCAGATCCAGGGTTAAGCAAAAGAACCAGAACCAGGGCCAAGGGGGTGATCAGAAGAAAACAGACCAAAAGGGTGGAGATCAGAAATCTAAAGACCAGAAGTCTTCAACAGGGCCCCAAACTACTGCTAAAGAGGGTGGGTCCCAGCCTAAAGGGAAGAAGAAAGAAGGTCAAAAGAAACCCTGGTGCAATCATTGCAAGAATACAACTCACTGGACTAGTGATTGTAAAAAGGGTGGAGCCCCCAACACTGTTGCCCCTAAGGCACCTGCTCCCAGTACTACTGTTAGCAGTGTTGGTCCCCAGACAAAGGGTGTAGTGGGAATCACTATGGGAACTGAAGGAGATTCTGACTTAGACAGAACCCTGACACAGGCAGTCCTGATCTGTGATGGGGACATAGATTTGTCCCTGACTGTGAGCCCCAGTAACCTGGGCAAGTACAGACAGACTCCTTTAATTAATGAAAAAGTGGCTCAAGCCTACAGGGACACATGTGCCAGTGTCACTATGGTGACACCAGGCTTTGTGGACCCTGGACAGTACATACCAGGTGAGAATTACCTGGTGACCAATGCCAGCAATGCCACTACTTCACATAGTGTGGCAGTTGTTAACTTCTCATGGGGAGGGGTAACTGGCCTCAAAAGGGTTGTGGTTAGTGCAGACCTCCCAGTAGAATGTTTGTTGGGCAATGACCTAGAGAGTTCTCTATGGTCTGAAGTGGAGTACAGGACACATGCAGAGATGTTAGGTATATCACCACATGTCCTTGCTGTGACCAGGTCACAGGCCAAAAAGTGCCTTACTGAACCACAGGTCTTGGATCCTGGAACAATGGACCAAGCACCTACCAAGAAGAAGAACAGGAGGGTCAAGGCTGTGCCTTCCCCCCTGCCTCAGAGTGATGATCAACCTTCCCAGGAAGCTGATCTAGAGGACCCTGAAGGAACTGTCCCTGAAGAGCTTGAACCTGATCAGGTTGAGTTTCTGGGGACAGGGGGACCTTCAAGGGCTGACTTGAGGCAGGCTCAGTTATCCTGTCCCTCTCTTGAACCCCTCAGACAGCTGGCTGCTGCTGAGGCTGCTGGGAATGCTCAAGGTACCCATAAAGTGTATTGGGATGAAGGGCTCCTTTATTCAGAGGCTAGAGACCCCAAGCCTGGTGCTACCAGGAGGTTGGTTATACCTCTGCAATTTATGGGCTTCCTTCTTACCTTGGCCCATGATATTCCTTTAGCAGGACACTTAGGCCAGAACAAGACTTGGGACAGGCTTGTCCCTCACTTTCACTGGCCTCACATGAATGAAGATACCAAGGAGTTTTGTCGCTCCTGTGTGACCTGCCAAGCCAGTGGCAAATCAGGTGGCACAACAAAGGCCCCCCTAATACCACTACCTGTGGTGGGGGTCCCCTTTGAAAGAGTGGGAATAGATATAGTGGGTCCCATGGATCCTCCCACTGCATCTGGGCACAGATTTATACTGGTGGTAGTGGATCATGCCACCAGGTATCCAGAGGCAATTCCCCTTAGGACCACTACAGCACCTGTTGTGGCCAGGGCCCTGTTGGGAGTATTCTCCAGAGTGGGGTTTCCTAAGGAGGTAGTTTCTGACAGAGGTACCAACTTCATGTCAGGATACTTGACAGCTATGTGGAAGGAATGTGGTGTCAACTACAAGTTCACCACCCCTCATCACCCACAATGCAATGGGCTTGTTGAGAGATTCAACAAGACCCTAAAGGGTATGATCAAAGGATTACCTGAAAAGCTCAGGTGAAGATGGGACATCCTTCTACCCTGCCTTCGGTTTGCTTACAGAGAGGTCCCACAAAAGGGGGTTGGCTACAGCCCCTTTGAATTGTTGTTTGGGCACCCTGTAAGAGGCCCACTGTGTTTAGTGAAGGAAGGATGGGAGTTACCTCTCAAAAAGCCTAAACAAGACATAGTGGACTATGTACTTGGTCTCCGCTCCAGGATGGCTGAGTATATGGAGAAGGCATCCAAAAACCTTGAGGCAAGCCAGGCCTTACAGAAAGCTTGGCATGACCAAAAGGCTGTCTTGGTTGAGTTTCAGCCAGGACAGAAGGTATGGGTGTTGGAGCCAGTGGCCCCAGCAGCACTCCAAGACAAATGGTCTGGACCCCATACAATCCTGGAAAAGAAGGGAGAGGTCACCTACTTGGTGGACCTAGGAACTCCCAGGAGTCCCCACAGGGTGCTCCATGTTAACAGGTTAAAAGCATATGTTGACAGTGCAGACATGGGCTTGCTCATGGCTACAGATGAGGGACAGGAGGAAGAGAGTGACCCTCTCCCAGACCTGTTGTCTCAGAACCCTGAAGATGGCTCAGTTGAAGGAGTGACCCTTGGAGGCAACCTCACTGCCCATCAGCAGACTGAATGTAGACAAGTTCTACAATCATTTCAACATCTGTTTTCCCTAATACCTAGCCAAACTGACTGGTGTACCCATGTGGTGGACACTGGTGACAGTCTGCCTGTAAAGAACAAGCTTTACAGACAACCTGACCACGTCAGGGACTGTATAAAGGCTGAGGTACACAAAATGCTGGAATTGGGTGTCATTGAACCCTCAGAGAGCCCCTGGGCTAGCCCAGTGGTTCTGGTCCCCACACCTCACACCAAAGATGGCAAGAGAGAGATGAGGTTCTGTGTGGATTACAGAGGACTCAATGCTGTCACCAGGACAGATGCACATCCTATTCCAAGGGCAGATGAGCTCATAGACAAACTAGCTTCTGCTAAGTTTTTGAGCACATTTGACTTGACAGCTGGCTATTGGCAAATCAGATTAGCTGAGGAGTCTAAGGCCAAAACAGCATTCTCAACCCCAGGTGGGCATTATCAATTTGTGGTGATGCCCTTTGGTCTGAAGAATGCACCTGCCACCTTCCAAAGGTTGGTGAATCAAGTCCTTACTGGGTTGGATGACTTTTGTGCAGCATATCTTGATGACATTGCTGTCTTTAGCTCCACCTGGGAGGATCACCTGATCCACCTGAAGAAGGCCCTTGAGGCTCTGCAAAGGGCAGGCCTCACTATCAAGGCTACTAAGTGCCAGATAGGGCAGAGTAAGGTTGTGTATTTGGGCCACCTTGTAGGTGGAGGCCAAGTTCAACCACTGGAGAGTAAGATACAATCCATCAAGGACTGGTCCCCTCCAACCACCCAGACTCAAGTTCGAGCTTTCTTGGGCTTGACTGGGTACTACAGGAAGTTTGTTAAGAACTATGGGTCCATTGTGACTCCTCTTAATGATCTGACATCCAAGAAGATGCCCAAAAAGGTTCAGTGGACAGTAAGCTGTCAAAAGGCATTTGATGACCTGAAGGAGGCCATGTGCTCTGCACCTATCCTGAAAAGTCCTGACTACTCCAAAGAGTTTATTGTCCAAACAGATGCTTCTGAGTTGGGTGTGGGAGCTGTGCTGTCACAACTTAATGTAGATGGTCAAGACCAACCCATTGCTTTTATTAGCAGAAGGTTGACCCCCAGAGAGAAGAATTGGTCAGCTATTGAGAGGGAGGCCTTTGCTGTGGTGTGGGCCCTGAAGAAGCTGAGGCCATACTTGTTTGGCACTCACTTCAAGATTCAGACCGACCATAAGCCCCTCTTGTGGCTAAATCAGATGAAGGGTGAAAACCCCAAACTGCTTAGGTGGTCCATTTCCCTACAGGGGATGGACTTTACAGTGGAGCACCGGCCAGGTACTGACCATGGGAATGCAGATGGTCTCTCCAGGTACTTCCACTTAGGACATGAAGACGAGACTGGTCAAGGCTAGTTTAATGTCCCTGCGTTTGGGGGGGGGTTGTGTAGGAGAGTAGGGTCTGCTATCCTATGGTCACCCCACATTTTTGCTTTTATGCTTCACTGGTTTTTGACATATTGAGGCTGTGGGCCTGCCAATCAGACCCCCAGCCTGCTGTTCTCTCTACTAAATTCACACTATGCACCCTAAGTGCATAACCAATTGGAAGTGGATCACCCTGTGAGCCCCTGTACCAGTGTACACTAGGTACCCAGGGCATTGGTGTATCTAAGGCCTACCAGGGGCTGAAGCATGTATTGTGCCACCCCTGGCCTGGCCTAACAACTTTGACACAACTGGCTGATCACTCAGCTGGGGTAAGTTGGTGTAGTCACCTCTTACTTAGGTATAGTATACCTATACCTAACCTTAAATGGGACACCTGGTAACCTATAAGTCACTCCTATGGCAGGCCTTAACAATCCTGAAGGCAGAGTGCTTGGTTCCATGTGAGAGGGTGCTCTGGCATGAGCTGAGCCTGTCTGCAGTGGTCGGAACCACTTCCTTCTACTGTTTCCAGATATCGTCATACCATATACTCTTAAGTGCATTATGAACCTCGCGGTTAAATGCTATCTTTGGTTTGGCTTTATCAAAACATGTCGAGTAACGTGTCATACGAATTGGGATACTAACCCCTCGCCAATTCTGGCGACGGGGTTAGCATTCCACCCTTCTAGAGGGACACGACATGTACAGTACCTGAAACCCGGGTAAAATCAGACATAGCCTCAGCTCCACAAAATGGATGCTGCCACCACAGACACAAGTCTGCCCTCCTGCTGCTGGGAGTCCTTCCAGCTTGGGAGGTGTGGACAAAGGGTTTCCTGCCAGGGGAGGTGCGTGCACCACCCCAGACAGGATTTTGTGTATTGGTCAGGTAGGGCTTGAAAGAAACCAGACATGCCTGAGGCTCACAAGGAGCCTCGGTGCATATGCCAGTTCAATCCGGTCCTGGGGCACACCAGTCCCGGGCCTGGGGCGAGCTGGACAAAGGATTGGGGGTGTAACCACCCCCCTTCCTGGTCCCACCCTTAGGGAGGGACCTAGCAGGTAGTCCGGCCCCTAGAATCCGCTTAAAGGTAGGAGCTGTGTCCTAAGACTTTAGACATCCTGGAATCAACTTGAAACTAAGAAGAAGACGGGAACTTCGACGCTCTGCCGCACAGAGGACTAAAGCCAATCTCCCCTGTGGTCAGGGAGTGACCACCTTGCTAACACAAGCACCATCCAGCGAATCAACGTCTGCTTTGCCGCCGCCTCCCGCCGGAGCCCGAGCCCAGAGACTGACAAGACCTGGACCTCCAGACCTCTCACCGCCCGATCCACAGTCCCTGAAAAGAGGAGACCCGTGGAGGCACCGAGACACGTGGAGCCAGCCATCTTGAAAAGACCACGACAAGCTGCAAGCGCAACAACCGAGGCTCCCTCCAAGTTGTGCTTTGGGATCTGAGAAGCCCAACACCCGAGCAGCATCTGCACCAAAGGTGAGCCCTCCAGCATCTCCACGATCTGCGTGGGGCCCTTCTGCATTTTGCCACTCGACGCGCCTAACCGGTTGCTGGCCCGCTGGCTAGTGGCCATCTTGGCGACGAACTTCAAGAAATACACCGCTGGTCTGGTTGCTCCAGACTGGCCCTTGCTCCCCTCCAAAGGAGCAGTCCCTCTGACCTTGCTGGTCAGAACCATCAGCTTATTTCGTTTTCCATAACAATTGCTTTTGCCGACACCGCCGACAGCGAGAGCCTGCGTGGGACAGCTCGTGAACCGACTCCTGGACGTCGTCGACCTTCAGGGACCGCGTGGCTGCAGAGACAAGCTACACCTTTCTTCCTGTTTGCACCCGACATCGCCTGGTACCCACCTGGTGCCACGCTGGTCACTGGCTAGTGACTGTGAACACTGTCCCCTCTGCTTACAGGTCTTCTACAACTCCGATCCACTCTTGGATCCACCGCATCCCTTCCGGACCGACCGCCTGCAGCATCTTTGTCCACAGGCTCCATTGAACAGATAGAAGACACCCGACGTACTTCGAGGCCTATGCACCCGCTTCCTGTGGGTGAGGTAAAGCTGGCACTCCGGTGCCCAAGTGTAGAGTAACATCTCTAGTGTCTGTGTTTCCAATCTTGAGTTCATAGTCCATCCAGAAGATCCTCTTTGCAGTAACTTTGCAACTTTTACGCACCCATTGAAAACCTATGGGAGCTCGCGTGTGACTATTTGCTCTGCACACGCAACCCGTGGACCTCCTGGTCACTAACTGAAGTTAGCTCCTTGTAGGCCCAGCGATTCTAGAGGCCCTAGGCCTTTTCCCTTTTCTGTTCGTGGTACTTATACCACTATTTTAGTATATGGTTTGAGCGGCCACCAGGGCCTATCCATATAAAGTGCAACTTCTGTGTATTCTAACGTATTCTTGTTTAACGATTTGTGCTCCTGTGCTCATAAAGAGTCTAGGGGTTACTTTGAGAAATAAATACATATATATTTTCAATATATATCTTTGTGGTGTCCTTTCATTGGTATAAAAGGGGGTTACATTTGGTAAAACAGCTGGCTTAACACGCTTCACGAGTTTAGCCTCAAAGACTGCTTAGCCTACGCTACCACTAGGGCAGCTAGTCCAAAAAGGTTGACTTACAACCACACCATAAGGGTTGCTTGGCATGGTACAAGGTGGTCACTTTAACTAGTGAACATCATATACCAGGCCAACTTCTCACATTGGTGAGCAACGGTTGGATTTGAGCTTGCTGTGTTTTACCATTGTAATCTCTTGGTTACCAATTGAAAGATCACATAGGTACCTATAGGTACATATAAAACAAGATTAGATATACTTAAGTTCTACTGAACTTAGATGTTGTAGAGCAAAGGGAGTAGCACACCCTGACTACAACTACTAGATAGGTTTAGTAGGTAAACCCAAGTGTAGGTAGATTGCAACACATCCACCCACACTTAAGAGCAATGGCTGGGGCAGAGGGGTCCACTGTACCCATCTCTGTTGAGAGTGACCCCCAGAGGGCACCATCCATCTTTGCTACCCTTAATCAAAATGAGCTCAGGCAGTTGGCAAATATCAGGGGCCTTAAACAGCCCAAGAATCCTACTTCTGCTGAACTCAGAGAGCTTTTACAGGCTGATGAAGATCAGAAAGCTCTCAGGAAAGCCTCCCAGTTAGGCCCCTTAGGGACAGGAACAGGAGGCCCCCCTTCTGAAGATGCTACTGAAGTACCCCTTTCCAATAGCCATCCCTTAGATGAGAATCATACTACAGAGGAGGAAAGTGGTGAGGATACAGAAAGTAGTGAGGATGAAGGGAGAACTAGCCCAGTGCCAAGTGTTATACGTGGCCCAGCTAACTTAAGGCTACTGGGGACTGACAATGGGATCACCCCATTGGATCTCCCTAGAGGACTTAACCAGGGGTCTGGGAGGCAAAGGAATCACTCAGGTGAATCTAATGCTTCTCATACCTCTAGAGGCTCTCAAGGTCACTCCAGGAGAAGGATGACCACCCCTCAGAGGAGGGAGCATGAGGCCAGAATGCAAGAAGCCCAGCTGAGGATCAGGACGCAGGAGCTAGAAGTAGCTCTGATGGAAGAGAAACTGAGCAAGGCTAGGCAGCATAAAGAGAGTGGGTCTATACCCACTGGTGGCAGCATTGTCCCTAAGGACAAAGAAAGGGTCTTTGATAATAGGAACCTGTCTAAGATTGTGCCCCCCTACAAAAGTGGGGATGACATCCACAAATGGATGACTGCTCTTGAGAGAGCCTGCAAAGTACAGCAGGTTCCTGAAGACCAGTGGGCAGCAATCCTCTGGCTCTCCTTTGAAGGAAGAGGCAGAGACAGACTCCTCACTACTAGATAAGAGGTTGTCAGAAATTACAGAGTCCTGAAGAGTGTCCTAGTTGATGGGTTAGGCTTAACCACTGAACAGTACAGGTTAATGTTCAGAGACACCCAAAGACACAGACTCAGGACTGGTCTGAATACATTGAATGTGCCACTAAGGCTTTGGAGGGTTGGTTGCTGGGAAGTAAGGTATCTGATTATACAGGATTATACAATTTGATGATGAGAGAACAGATTTTAAATAACTGTCAAAACCAGCAACTGCATCAACACTTGGTTGACTCTGATCTGACCTCTCCCCAAGAATTGGGAAAGAAGGCAGACAAATGGGTCAGAACCAGGGTTAAGCAAAAGAACCAGAACCAGGGCCAAGGGGGTGATCAGAAGAAAACAGACCAAAAGGGTGGAGATCAGAAATCTAAAGACCAGAAGTCTTCAACAGGGCCCCAAACTACTGCTAAAGAGGGTGGGTCACAGCCTAAAGGGAAGAAGAAAGAAGGTCAAAAGAAACCCTGGTGCAATCATTGCAAGAATACAACTCACTGGACTAGTGATTGTAAAAAGGGTGGAGCCCCCAACACTGTTGCCCCTAAGGCACCTGCTCCCAGTACTACTGTTAGCAGTGTTGGTCCCCAGACAAAGGGTGTAGTGGGAATCACTATGGGAACTGAAGGAGATTTTGACTTAGACAGAACCCTGACACAGGCAGTCCTGATCTGTGATGGGGACATAGATTTGTCCCTGACTGTGAGCCCCAGTAACCTGGGCAAGTACAGACAGACTCCTTTAATTAATGAAAAAGTGGCTCAAGCCTACAGGGACACATGTGCCAGTGTCACTATGGTGACACCAGGCTTTGTGGACCCTGGACAGTACATACCAGGTGAGAATTACCTGGTGACCAATGCCAGCAATGCCACTACTTCACATAGTGTGGCAGTTGTTAACTTCTCATGGGGAGGGGTATCTGGCCTCAAAAGGGTTGTGGTTAGTGCAGACCTCCCAGTAGAATGTTTGTTGGGCAATGACCTAGAGAGTTCTCTATGGTCTGAAGTGGAGTACAGTACACATGCAGAGATGTTAGGTATATCACCACATGTCCTTGCTGTGACCAGGTCACAGGCCAAAAAGTGCCTTACTGAACCACAGGTCTTGGATCCTGGAACAATGGACCAAGCACCTACCAAGAAGAAGAACAGGAGGGTCAAGGCTGTGCCTTCCCCCCTGCCTCAGAGTGATGATCAACCTTCCCAGGAAGCTGATCTAGAGGACCCTGAAGGAACTGTCCCTGAAGAGCTTGAACCTGATCAGGTTGAGTTTCTGGGGACAGGGGGACCTTCAAGGGCTGACTTGAGGCAGGCTCAGTTATCCTGTCCCTCTCTTGAACCCCTCAGACAGCTGGCTGCTGCTGAGGCTGCTGGGAATGCTCAAGGTACCCATAAAGTGTATTGGGATGAAGGGCTCCTTTATTCAGAGGCTAGAGACCCCAAGCCTGGTGCTACCAGGAGGTTGGTTATACCTCTGCAATTTAGGGGCTTCCTTCTTACCTTGGCCCATGATATTCCTTTAGCAGGACACTTAGGCCAGAACAAGACTTGGGACAGGCTTGTCCCTCACTTTCACTGGCCTCACATGAATGAAGATACCAAGGAGTTTTGTCGCTCCTGTGTGACCTGCCAAGCCAGTGGCAAATCAGGTGGCACAACAAAGGCCCCCCTAATACCACTACCTGTGGTGGGGGTCCCCTTTGAAAGAGTGGGAATAGATATAGTGGGTCCCATGGATCCTCCCACTGCATCTGGGCACAGATTTATACTGGTGGTAGTGGATCATGCCACCAGGTATCCAGAGGCAATTCCCCTTAGGACCACTACAGCACCTGTTGTGGCCAGGGCCCTGTTGGGAGTATTCTCCAGAGTGGGGTTTCCTAAGGAGGTAGTTTCTGACAGAGGTACCAACTTCATGTCAGGATACTTGACAGCTATGTGGAAGGAATGTGGTGTCAACTACAAGTTCACCACCCTTTATCACCCACAATGCAATGGGCTTGTTGAGAGATTCAACAAGACCCTAAAGGGTATGATCAAAGGATTACCTGAAAAGCTCAGGCGAAGATGGGACATCCTTCTACCCTGCCTTCGGTTTGCTTACAGAGAGGTCCCACAAAAGGGGGTTGGCTACAGCCCCTTTGAATTGTTGTTTGGGCACCCTGTAAGAGGCCCACTGTGTTTAGTGAAGGAAGGATGGGAGTTACCTCTCAAAAAGCCTAAACAAGACATAGTGGACTATGTACTTGGTCTCCGCTCCAGGATGGCTGAGTATATGGAGAAGGCATCCAAAAACCTTGAGGCAAGCCAGGCCTTACAGAAAGCTTGGCATGACCAAAAGGCTGTCTTGGTTGAGTTTCAGCCAGGACAGAAGGTATGGGTGTTGGAGCCAGTGGCCCCAGCAGCACTCCAAGACAAATGGTCTGGACCCCATACAATCCTGGAAAAGAAGGGAGAGGTCACCTACTTGGTGGACCTAGGAACTCCCAGGAGTCCCCACAGAGTGCTCCATGTTAACAGGTTAAAAGCATATGTTGACAGGGCAGACATGGGCTTGCTCATGGCTACAGATGAGGGACAGGAGGAAGAGAGTGACCCTCTCCCAGACCTGTTGTCTCAGAACCCTGAAGATGGCTCAGTTGAAGGAGTGACCCTTGGAGGCAACCTCACTGCCCATCAGCAGACTGAATGTAGACAAGTTCTACAATCATTTCAACATCTGTTTTCCCTAATACCTAGCCAAACTGACTGGTGTACCCATGTGGTGGACACTGGTGACAGTCTGCCTGTAAAGAACAAGCTTTACAGACAACCTGACCACGTCAGGGACTGTATAAAGGCTGAGGTACACAAAATGCTGGAATTGGGTGTCATTGAACCCTCAGAGAGCCCCTGGGCTAGCCCAGTGGTTCTGGTCCCCAAACCTCACACCAAAGATGGCAAGAGAAAGATGAGGTTCTGTGTGGATTACAGAGGACTCAATGCTGTCACCAGGACAGATGCACATCCTATTCCAAGGGCAGATGAGCTCATAGACAAACTAGCTTCTGCTAAGTTTTTGAGCACATTTGACTTGACAGCTGGCTATTGGCAAATCAGATTAGCTGAGGAGTCTAAGGCCAAAACAGCATTCTCAACCCCAGGTGGGCATTATCAATTTGTGGTGATGCCCTTTGGTCTGAAGAATGCACCTGCCACCTTCCAAAGGTTGGTGAATCAAGTCCTTACTGGGTTGGATGACTTTTGTGCAGCATATCTTGATGACATTGCTGTCTTTAGCTCCACCTGGGAGGATCACCTGATCCACCTGAAGAAGGCCCTTGAGGCTCTGCAAAGGGCAGGCCTCACTATCAAGGCTACTAAGTGCCAGATAGGGCAGAGTAAGGTTGTGTATTTGGGCCACCTTGTAGGTGGAGGCCAAGTTCAACCACTGGAGAGTAAGATACAATCCATCAAGGACTGGTCCCCTCCAACCACCCAGACTCAAGTTTGAGCTTTCTTGGGCTTGACTGGGTACTACAGGAAGTTTGTTAAGAACTATGGGTCCATTGTGACTCCTCTTAATGATCTGACATCCAAGAAGATGCCCAAAAAGGTTTAGTGGACAGTAAGCTGTCAAAAGGCATTTGATGACCTGAAGGAGGCCATGTGCTCTGCACCTATCCTGAAAAGTCCTGACTACTCCAAAGAGTTTATTGTCCAAACAGATGCTTCTGAGTTGGGTGTGGGAGCTGTGCTGTCACAACTTAATGTAGATGGTCAAGACCAACCCATTGCTTTTATTAGCAGAAGGTTGACACCCAGAGAGAAGAATTGGTCAGCTATTGAGAGGGAGGCCTTTGCTGTGGTGTGGGCCCTGAAGAAGCTGAGGCCATACTTGTTTGGCACTCACTTCAAGATTCAGACCGACCATAAGCCCCTCTTGTGGCTAAATCAGATGAAGGGTGAAAACCCCAAACTGCTTAGGTGGTCCATTTCCCTACAGGGGATGGACTTTACAGTGGAGCACCGGCCAGGTACTGACCATGGGAATGCAGATGGTCTCTCCAGGTACTTCCACTTAGGACATGAAGACGAGACTGGTCAAGGCTAGTTTAATGTCCCTGCGTTTGGGGGGGGGGTTGTGTAGGAGAGTAGGGTCTGCTATGGTCACCCCAAATTTTTGCTTTTATGCTTCACTGGTTTTTGACATATTGAGGCTGTAGGCCTGCCAATCAGACCCCCAGCCTGCTGTTCTCTCTACTAAATTCACACTATGCACCCTAAGTGCATAACCAATTGGAAGTGGATCACCCTGTGAGCCCCTGTACCAGTGTACACTAGGTACCCAGGGCATTGGTGTATCTAAGGCCTACCAGGGGCTGAAGCATGTATTGTGCCACCCCTGGCCTGGCCTAACAACTTTGACACAACTGGCTGATCACTCAGCTGGGGTAAGTTGGTGTAGCCACCTCTTACTTAGGTGTAGTATACCTATACCTAACCTTAAATGGGACACCTGGTAACCTATAAGTCACTCCTATGGCAGGCCTTAACAATCCTGAAGGCAGAGTGCTTGGTTCCATGTAAGAGGGTGCTCTGGCATGAGCTGAGCCTGTCTGCAGTGGTCGGAACCACTTCTTTCTACTGTTTCCAGATATCGTCATACCATATACTCTTAAGTGCATTATGAACCTCGCGGTTAAATGCTATCTTTGGTTTGGCTTTATCAAAACATGTCGAGTAAGGTGTCATACGAATTGGGATACTAACGCCTCGCCAATTCTGGCGACGGGGTTAGCATTCCACCCTTCTAGAGGGACACGACATGTACAGTACCTGAAACCCGGGTAAAATCAGACATAGCCCCAGCTCCACAAAATGGATGCTGCCACCACAGACACAAGTCTGCCCTCCTGCTGCTGGGAGTCCTTCCAGCTTGGGAGGTGTGGACAAAGGGTTTCCTGCCAGGGGAGGTGCGTGCACCACCCCAGACAGGATTTTGTGTATTGGTCAGGTAGGGCTTGAAAGAAACCAGACATGCCTGAGGCTCACAAGGAGCCTCGGTGCATATGCTAGTTCAATCCGGTCCTGGGGCACACCAGTCCCGGGCCTGGGGCGAGCTGGACAAAGGATTGGGGGTGTAACCACCCCCCTTCCTGGTCCCACCCTTAGGGAGGGACCTAGCAGGTAGTCCGGCCCCTAGAATCCGCTTAAAGGTAGGAGCTGTGTCCTAAGACTTTAGACATCCTGGAATCAACTTGAAACTAAGAAGAAGACGGGAACTTCGACGCTCTGCCGCACAGAGGACTGAAGCCAATCTCCCCTGTGGTCAGGGAGTGACCACCTTGCTAACGCAAGCACCATCCAGCGAAACAAACGTCTGCTTTGCCGCCGCCTCCCGCCGAAGCCCGAGCCCAGAGACTGACAAGACCTGGACCTCCAGACCTCTCACCGCCCGATCCACAGTCCCTGAAAAGAGGAGACCCGTGGAGGCACCGAGACACGTGGAGCCAGCCATCTTGAAAAGACCACGACAAGCTGCAAGCGCAGCAACCGAGGCTCCCTCCAAGTTGTGCTTTGGGATCTGAGAAGCCCAACACCCGAGCAGCATCTGCACCAAAGGTGAGCCCTCCAGCATCTCCACGATCTGCGTGGGGCCCTTCTGCATTTTGCCACTCGACGCGCCTAACCGGTTGCTGGCCCGCTGGCTAGTGGCCATCTTGGCGACGAACTTCAAGAAATACACCGCTGGTCTGGTTGCTCCAGACTGGCCCTTTCTCCCCTCCAAAGGAGCAGTCCCTCTGACCTTGCTGGTCAGAACCATCAGCTTATTTCGTTTTCCACAACAATTGCTTTTGCCAAGGCTTGTTTGCTTCGACCAAGTTGCTGACACCGCCGACAGCGAGAGCCTGCGTGGGACAGCTCGTGAACCGACTCCTGGACGTCGTCGACCTTCAGGGACCGCGTGGCTGCAGAGACAAGCTACACCTTTCTTCCTGTTTGCACCCGACATCGCCTGGTACCCACCTGGTGCCACGCTGGTCACTGGCTAGTGACTGTGAACACTGTCCCCTCTGCTTACAGGTCTTCTACAACTCCGATCCACTCTTGGATCCACCGCATCCCTTCCGGACCGACCGCCTGCAGCATCTTTGTCCACAGGCTCCATTGAACAGATAAAAGAAACCCGACGCACTTCGAGGCCTATGCACCCGCTTCCTGTGGGTGAGGTAAAGCTGGCACTCCGGTGCCCAAGTGTAGAGTAACATATCTAGTGTCTGTGTTTCCAATCTTGAGTTCATAGTCCATCCGGAAGATCCTCTTTGCAGTAACTTTGCAACTTTTACGCACCCATTGAAAACCTATGGGAGCTCGCGTGTGACTATTTGCTCTGCACACGCAACCCGTGGACCTCCTGGTCACTAACTGAAGTTAGCTCCTTGTAGGCCCAGCGATTCTAGAGGCCCTAGGCCTTTTCCCTTTTCTGTTCGTGGTACTTATACCACTATTTTAGTATATGGTTTGAGCGGCCACCAGGGCCTATCCATATAAAGTGCAACTTCTGTGTATTCTAGCGTATTCTTGTTTAACGATTTCCGCTCCTGTGCTCATAAAGAGTCTAGGGGTTACTTTGAGAAATAAATACATATATATTTGCAATATATATCTGTGTGGTGTCCTTTCATTGGTATAAAAGGGGGTTACATTTGGTAAAACAGCTGGCTTAACACGCTTCACGAGTTTAGCCCCAGACTGCTTAGCCTACGCTACCACTAGGGCAGCTAGTCCGAAAAGGTTGACTTAACACCACACCATAAGGGTTGCTTGGCATGGTACAAGGTGGTCACTTTAACTAGTGAACATCATATACCAGGCCAACTTCTCACACCATGCAAGTGAGGTACCAATTTTCTCAGAAGACTTTGGGGAATGAGGGCTGAGTGGAAATTTGTGGATCCACGCAGATTCCAAAACTTTCCATCTCAGACATGTGAGGAAAATGTGTTTTTTTGACAATTCTTTAGGTTTGCAAGCGATTCTGGGTAACAGAACCTGGAGGGAGACAGTCAAGTCACCCCATCCTGGATTCCCCTGGGTGTCTATCTTTCAAAAATGTATAGGTTTGCTCGGTTTACCTAGGTGCCAGCAGAGCTAGGGTTAAAAAACTACAGCTAGGCACTTTGCCAAAAAAGGGTCATTTTTTACTATGAAATTGTGGTCTGTCCACGTTGCATTTTGTGCCGTTTCATGTCACGGGCACTAGGCCTACCCACGCAAGTGAGGTACCACTTTTCTTGGAAGACTTTGGGGATCAAGCGGTGAGTAGAAATTTGTGGATCCACACAGATTCCAGAACTTTGACAAAAAATACACATTTTCTTCACATTTCAGTGGTGCAATCTTTTAGGTTTGCAAGAGATTCTGGGTAACAGAACCTGGTGGGAGGCAGTCAAGTCACCCTATTCTGAATTCCCCTCGGTGTCTATTTTTAAAAAATGTATAGGTTTGCTATGTTTCCCTAGGTGCCAGCAGAGCTAGCGTTCAAAAACGACATCTAGGCACTTTGCCAAAAAAGGGTCATTTTTCACTGTGAAATTGTGTTGTGTCCACGTTGCATTTTGCACCGTTTCATGTCACGGGCACTATGCCTACCCACGCAAGTGAGGTACCATTATTCTTGGAAGACTATGGGGAACGCAGGGTGCATGGAAATCTGTGCATCCACGCAGATTCCAGAACTTTCCAACACAGAAATGTGAAGAAAACTTGTTCTTTTTGTTCATTTTTTAGGTTTGCAAGGGATTCTGGGTAACAGAACCTGGTGGGAGGTAGTCGAGTCACCCCATCCTGGATTGCCCTGGGTGTCTATTTTTCAAAAATTTATAGGGTTGCTAGGTTTCCCTAGGTGCCAGCAGAGCTAGGGTTCCAAAACTACAGCTACGCACTTTGCCAAAAAAGGGTCATTTTTCACTGTGATATTGTGGTGCGTCCACGTTGCGTTTTGCGCCGTTTCATGTCACGGGAACTAGGCCTACCCACACAAGTGAGGTACCACTTTTCTTGGAAGACTTTGGGGATCAAGCGGTGAGTAGAAATTTGTGGATCCACACAGATTCCAGAACTTTCCACCACAGGATTGTGAGGAAAATGTGTTTGTTTTTACAATTTTTAAGGTTTGCAAGGGACTCTGGGTAACAGAACCTGGAGGGAAGCAGTCAAGTCACCCCATCCTGGATTCCTGTGGGTGTCTAGTTTCCAAAAATGTATAGTTTTGCCAGGTTTTCCTAGGTGCCAGCAGAGCTAGGGTTCAAAAACTACAGCTAGGCACTTTGCCAAAAAAGGGTCATTTTTCACTGTGAAATTGTGGTGTGTCCACGTTGCATTTTGTGCCGTTTCATGTCGCGGGCACTAGGCCTACCCACGCAAGTGAGGTACCATTTTTCTCGAAAGACTTTGGGGAACGCAGGGTACATGGAAATCTGTGTATCCACGCAGATTCCAGAACTTTCCACCACTGAAATGTGAGGAAAATGTGTTTGTTTTGCAAATTGTTTAGGTTTGCAAGGGATTCTGCGTAACAGAACCTGGAGGGAGGCAGTCGGGTCACCACATCCTGGATTCCCCTGGTTGTCTAGTTTTCAAAAATGTATGGGTTTGCTAGGTTTCCATAGGTGCCAGCAGAGCTAGGGTTCAAAAACTACAGCTAGGTACTTTTCCAAAAAAGGGTCATCTTTCACTGTGAAATTGTGGTGTGTCCACGTTGCATTTTGCTCCATTTCATGTTGCGGGCACTAGGCCTACCCATGCAAGAGAGGTACCATTATTTTCGTAAGACTTGGGGAACGCAGGGTGCATGGAAATCTGTGCATCCACGCAGATTCCAGAACTCTCCACCACAACAATGTGATGAAAATGTGTTCTTTTTGTAAATTTTTTAGGTTTGCAAGGGATTCTGGGTAACAGGACCTGGTGGGAGGTAGTCAAGTCGCCCCGTCCTGGATTCCCCTGGGTGTCTATTTTTCAAAAATATATCGGGTTCCTAGGTTTCCCTAGGTGCCAGCAGAGCTAGGGTTAAAAAACTGCAGCTAAGTACTTTGCCAAAAAAGGGTCATTTTTCACTGTGAAATTGTGGAATGTCCATTTTGCATTTTGCGCAGTTTCTTGTCGCGGGCACTAGGCCTGCCTATGCAAGTGAGGTACCATTTTTCTCAGAAGACTTTGGGGAATGCGGGCTGAGTGGAAATTTGTGGATCCACGCAGATTCCAAAACTTTCCATCTCAGACATGTGAGGAAAATGTGTTTTTTTGACAATTCTTTAGGTTTGCAAGCGATTCTGGGTAACAGAACCTGGAGGGAGACAGTCAAGTCACCCCATCCTGGATTCCCCTGGGTGTCTATCTTTCAAAAATGTATAGGTTTGCTCGGTTTACCTAGGTGCCAGCAGAGCTAGGGTTAAAAAACTACAGCTAGGCACTTTGCCAAAAAAGGGTCATTTTTTACTATGAAATTGTGGTCTGTCCACGTTGCATTTTGTGCCGTTTCATGTCACGGGCACTAGGCCTACCCACGCAAGTGAGGTACCACTTTTCTTGGAAGACTTTGGGGATCAAGCGGTGAGTAGAAATTTGTGGATCCACACAGATTCCAGAACTTTGACAAAAAATACACATTTTCTTCACATTTCAGTGGTGCAATCTTTTAGGTTTGCAAGAGATTCTGGGTAACAGAACCTGGTGGGAGGCAGTCAAGTCACCCTATTCTGAATTCCCCTCGGTGTCTATTTTTAAAAAATGTATAGGTTTGCTATGTTTCCCTAGGTGCCAGCAGAGCTAGCGTTCAAAAACGACATCTAGGCACTTTGCCAAAAAAGGGTCATTTTTCACTGTGAAATTGTGGTGTGTCCACGTTGCATTTTGCACCGTTTCATGTCACGGGCACTATGCCTACCCACGCAAGTGAGGTACCATTATTCTTGGAAGACTATGGGGAACGCAGGGTGCATGGAAATCTGTGCATCCACGCAGATTCCAGAACTTTCCAACACAGAAATGTGAAGAAAACTTGTTCTTTTTGTACATTTTTTAGGTTTGCAAGGGATTCTGGGTAACAGAACCTGGTGGGAGGTAGTCGAGTCACCCCATCCTGGATTGCCCTGGGTGTCTATTTTTCAAAAATGTATAGGGTTGCTAGGTTTCCCTAGGTGCCAGCAGAGCTAGGGTTCCAAAACTACAGCTACGCACTTTGCCAAAAAAGGGTCATTTTTCACTGTGATATTGTGGTGCGTCCACGTTGCGTTTTGCGCCGTTTCATGTCACGGGAACTAGGCCTACCCACACAAGTGAGGTACCACTTTTCTTGGAAGACTTTGGGGATCAAGCGGTGAGTAGAAATTTGTGGATCCACACAGATTCCAGAACTTTCCACCACAGGATTGTGAGGAAAATGTGTTTGTTTTTACAATTTTTAAGGTTTGCAAGGGACTCTGGGTAACAGAACCTGGAGGGAAGCAGTCAAGTCACCCCATCCTGGATTCCTGTGGGTGTCTAGTTTCCAAAAATGTATAGTTTTGCCAGGTTTTCCTAGGTGCCAGCAGAGCTAGGGTTCGAAAACTACAGCTAGGCACTTTGCCAAAAAAGGGTCATTTTTCACTGTGAAATTGTGGTGTGTCCACGTTGCATTTTGTGCCGTTTCATGTCGCGGGCACTAGGCCTACCCACGCAAGTGAGGTACCATTTTTCTCGAAAGACTTTGGGGAACGCAGGGTACATGGAAATCTGTGTATCCACGCAGATTCCAGAACTTTCCACCACTGAAATGTGAGGAAAATGTGTTTGTTTTGCAAATTGTTTAGGTTTGCAAGGGATTCTGCGTAACAGAACCTGGAGGGAGGCAGTCGGGTCACCACATCCTGGATTCCCCTGGTTGTCTAGTTTTCAAAAATGTATGGGTTTGCTAGGTTTCCATAGGTGCCAGCAGAGCTAGGGTTCAAAAACTACAGCTAGGTACTTTTCCAAAAAAGGGTCATCTTTCACTGTGAAATTGTGGTGTGTCCACGTTGCATTTTGCGCCGTTTCATGTCATGGGCACTAGGCCTACCCACGCAAGTGAGGTACCATTTTTCTCGGAAGACTTTAGGGATCGCGGGGTTCATGGAAATCTGTGTATCCGTGCAGATTCCAGAACTTTCCACCACAGAAATGTGTGGAAAATGTGTTTTTTTTGTCAATCTTTTAGGTTTGCAAGAGATTCTGGGTAACAGAACCTGGTGGGAGGCAGTCAAGTCACCCCATCCTGAATTGCCCTGGGTGTCTATTTTTCAAAAATGTATAGGTTTGCTATGTTTCCCTAGGTACCAGCAGAGCTAAGGTAAAAAAACTACAGCTACGCACTTTGCCAAAAAAGGGTCATTTTTCACTGTGAAATTGTGGTGTGTCCACGTTGCATTTTGCGCCGTTTCATGTCGCGGGCACTAGGCCTACCCACGCAAGTGAGGTACCATTATTCTCGGAAGACTTTGGGGAATGCAGGGTGCATGGAAATATGTGCATCCACGTAGATTCCAGAACTTTCCACCACAGAAATGTGTGGAAAATGTGTTCTTTTTGTAAATTTTTTAGGTTTGCAAGAGATTCTGGGTAACAGAACCTGGAGGGAGGCAGTCAAGTCACCCCATCCTGGATTCCCCTGGGTGTCTAGTTTTCAAAAATGTATAGGTTTGCTAGGTTTCCCTAGGTGCCAGCAGAGCTAGGGTTCAAAAACTAGAGCTAGGCACTTTTCCAAAAAAGGATCATTTTTCACTGTGAAATTGTGGTGCGTCCACGTTGCGTTTTGCGCCGTTTCATGTTGCAGGAACTAGGCTTACCCACGCAAGTGAGGTACCATTTCTCTAGGAAGACTTTGGGGAATGCAGGGTGCATGGAAATCTGTGTATCACCGCAGATTCCAGAACTTTCCAATACTAAAATGTTAGGAAAATGTGTTTGTTTTGCAAATTGTTTAGGCTTGCAAGGGATTCTGGGTAACAGAACCTTGTGGGAGGTAGTCAAGTCACCCCAAGTCACCCCATCCTGAATTCCCCTGGGTGTCTAGTTTCCAAAAATGTATAGTTTTGCTAGGCTTCTCTAGGTGCCAGCAGAGCTAGGGTTCAAAAACTACAGCTACGCACTTTGCCAAAAAAGGGTCATTTTTCACTGTGAAATTGTGGTGTGTTGACGTTGCGTTTTGTGCCGTTTCATGTATCGGGCACGAGGCCTACCAACGCAAGTGAGGTGCCATTTTTCTCGGAAGACTTTGGGGAATGCGGGGTGAGTGGAAATTTGTGGATCCATGCAGATTCCAGAACTTTCCACCACTGAAATTAAAGGAAAATGTGTTTTTTTTGTCAATTTTTAAAGATTTGCAAGAGATTCTGGGTAACAGAACCTTGAGGGAAGAAGTCAAGTTACGCCATCCTGGATTCCCCTCGGTGTCTAGTATCCAAAAATGTATAGTTTTGCCAGGTTTCCCTAGGTGCCAGCAGAGCTAGGGTTCCAAAAATACAGCTAGGCACTTTGCCAAAGAAAGGTCATTTTTCACTGTGAAATTGTGGTGTGTCGACGTTGCGTTTTGTGCCGTTTCATGACGCGGGAACTAGCCCTATCAACGCAAGTGAGGTACCATTTTTCTCGGAAATCTTTGGGGATCGCGGGGTGCATGGAAATCTGTCTATCCATGCAGATTCCAGAACTTTGCACCTCTGAAATGTGAAGAAAATGTGTTTGTTTTGCAAATATTTTAGGTTTGCAAGGGAATCTGGGTAAAAGAACCTGGTGGGAGGTAGTCAAGTCACCCCATCCTGGATTCGCTTGGGTGTCTATTTTTCAAAAATGTATAGGGTTGCTAGGTTTCCCTAGGTGCCAGCAGAGCTGGGGTTCAAAAACTACAGCTAGGCACTCTGCCAAAAAAAGAGTCATTTTTCTCTGTGAAATTGTTGTGTCCACGTTGCATTTTGCGCCGTTTCATGTCACGGGCACTAGGCCTGCCCACGAAAGTGAGGCAGGCCCATTTTTCTCGGAAGACTTTGGGGAACGAGGGGTGAGTGGAAATTTGTGGATCCACGCAGCTTCCTGAACGTTCCACCCCAGAAATGTGAGGAAAATGTGTTGTTTTGGACATTTTTTTGGGTTTGCAAGGGATTCTGGGTACAGAACATGGAGGGAGGCAGTCAAGTCACCCCATCCTGGATTCTCCTGGATGTCTAGTTTTCAAAAATGTATAGGTTTGTTTGGTTTCCCTCGGTGCCAGCAGAGCTAGGGTTCAAAAACTACAGCTAGGCACTTTGCCAAAAAAGGGTCTTTTTTCACTATGAAATTATGGTGTGTCCATGTTGCATTTTGCGCCGTTTCATGTCGCCGGCACTTGGCCTACCCACGCAAGTGAGGTACCACTTTTCTCTGAAGACTTTGGGGAACGTGGGTGAGTGGAAATTTGTGGATCCATGCAGATTCCAGAACTTTCCACCACAGAATTGTGAGGAAAATGTGTTTGTTTTGCAAATATTTTAGGTTTGCAAGGGAATCTGGGTAACAGAACCTGGTGGGAGGTAGTCAAGTCACCCCATCCTGGATTCGCTTGGGTGTCTATTTTTCAAAAATGTATAGGGTTGCTAGGTTTCCATAGGTGAAAGCAGAGCTGGGGTTAAAAAACTACAGCTAGGCACTTTGCCAAAAAAGGGTCATTTTTCACTGTGAAATTGTGGTGTGTCCACGTTGCATTTTGCGCCGTTTCATGTCGCGGGCACTTGGCCTACCCACGCAAGTGAGCTTCCAATTTTCTCGGAAGACTTTGGGGAACGCAGGGTGCATGGAAATCTGTGTATCCACGCAGATTCCATAACTTTCCACCACTGAAATATGAGATAAATGTGTTTGTTTTGCAAATGTTTTAGGTTTGCAAGGGATTCTGGTTAACAGAACCTGATGAAATGTAGTCAAGTAACCCCATCCTGGAATCCCCTGGGTGTCTAGTTTTCAAAAATGTATAGGCTGCTAGGTTTCCCTAGGTGCCAGTAGAGCTAGGGTTCAAAAACTACAGGTAAGCACTTTGCCAAAAAAGGGTCATTTTTCACTGTGAAATTGTGGAGTGTCCACGTTGCATTTTGTGCTGTTTCATGTCGCGGGCACTAGGCCTACCTACGCAAGTGAGGTACCATTTTTCTCGGAAGATTTTGGGGAAAGCGGGGTGAGTGGAAATTTTTGGATCCACGCACATTCCATACCTTCCACCACTGAAATGTCAGCAAAATGTGTTTTTTTTTGTAAATTGTTTAGGTTTGCAAGGGATTCTGGGTAACAGAACCTGGTGGGAGGTAGTCAAGTCACCCATCCTGGATTCCCCTGGGTGTCTAGTTTTCAAAAATGTATAGGTTTGCTAGGTTTCCATAGGAGCCAGCAGAGCTAGGGTTAAAAAACTACAGCTAGGCACTTTGCCAAAAAAGGGTCATTATTCACTGTGAAATTGTGGTGTGTCCACGTTGCGTTTTTCGCCGTTTCATGTCGCGGGAACTAGGCCTACCCATGCAAGTGAGGTACCATTTTTCTCAGAAGACTTTGGGGAACGCAGGGTGCATGGAAATCTCTGTATCCACGCAGAGTCCAGAACTTTCCACCACTGAAATGTCAGCAAAATGTGTTTTAAAAAAAATTTTTTTTAGGTTTGCAAGGGATTCTGGGTAACAGAACCTGGTGGGAGGTAGTCAAGTCACCCATCCTGGATTCCCCTGGGTGTCTAGTTTTCAAAAATATATAGGTTTGCTAGGTTTCCATAGAAGCCAGCAGAGCTAGGGTCCCAAAACTACAGCTATGAACTTTGCCAAAAAAGGGTCATTTTTGTCTGTGAAATTGTGGTGTGTCCACGTTGCGTTTTGCACCGTTTCATGTTACGGGCACATGGCCTACCCACGCAAGTGAGGTACTAGTTTTCTCGGAAGACTTTGGGGAATGCGGGGTGAGTGGAAATTTGGGGATCCACACAGATTCCAGAACTTTCCACCACATAAATGTGAGGAAAATGTGTTTTTTTGACAATGTTTTAGGTTTGCAAGGGATTCTGGGTAACAGAACCTGGAGGGAGACAGTCAAGTCACCCCATCCTGGATTCCCCTATGTGTCTATTTTTTTTTAAATGAATAGGTTTGATAGTTTTCCCTAGTTGCCAGCAGAGGTAGGGTTAAAAAACTACAGCTAGGCACTTTGCCAAAAAAGCGTCATTTTTCACTGTGAAATTTTGGTGTGTCCACGTTGCATTTTGCGCCGTTTCATGTCGTGGGCACAAGGCCTACCCACGCAAGTGAGGTACCATTTTTCTCGGAAGACTTTGGGGAATGCAGGCTGCATGGAAATGTGTGTATCCACGCAGATTCCAGAACTTTCCACCACTGAAATTTTTGGAAAATTTGTTTTTTTTGTAAATGTTTTAGATTTTCAAGGGATTCTGGGTAACAGAACCTGGTGGGAGGTAGTCAAGTCACCCCATCCTGGATTCCCCTGGGTGTCTATTTTACAAAAATGTATAGGTTTGCTAGGTTTCCCTAGGTGCCAGCAGAGCTAGGTTTCAAAAACTACAGCTACACACTGCCAAAAAAGGGTCATTTTTCACTGTGAAATTGTGGAGTGTCCATTTTGCATATTGCGCCGTTTCATGTCACGGGCACTAGGCCTACCCACGCAAGTGAAGTACCATTTTTCTCGGAAGACTTTGGGGAATGCGAGGTTAGTGGAAATATGTGGATCCACACAGATTCCAGAACTTTCCATCACAGAAATGTGAGGAAAATGTGATTTTTAAGATTTGTTTTAGGATTGCAAGGGAGTCTGGGTAACAGACCCTGGAGGGAGGCAGTCAAGTCACCCCATCCTGGATTCCTCTGGGTGTCTAGTTTACAAAAATGTATAGGTTTGGTAGGTTTACCCTGGTGCCAGCAGAGCTAGGGTTAAAAAAATACAGCTAGGCACTTTGCCAAAAAGGGTCAATTTTCATTGTGAAATTGTGGTGTGCCCACGTTGTGTTTTGCACCATATTATGTTGCGGGAACTAGGCCTACCCACGCAAGTGAGGTACCATTTTTCTAAGAAGGCTTTGGGGAATGCTTGGGGAATGCTGGGTGAGTGGAAATTTGTGGATTCACGCAGATTCCAGAACTTTCCTCCAGAGAAATGTGAGGAAAATGTGTTTTAAAAAAAATATTTTTAGGTTTGCAAGGGATTCTGGGTAATAGAACCTGGAGGGAGGCAGTCAAGGTACCCCATCCTGGATTCCTCTGGGTGTCTATTTATAAAAAATGTAGAGGTTTGCTAGGTTTCCATAGGTGCCAGCAGAGCTAGGGTTAAAAAACTACAACTGCCAAAAAAGGGTCATTTTTCACTGTGAAATTGTGGACTGTCCATGTTGCATTTTGTGCCTTTTCATGAAGCGGGCACTAGGCCTACCCACGCAAGTGAGATGCCATTTTTCTCGGAGGACTTTGGGGAATGCAGGGTGCATGGAAATCTCTGTATCCACGCAGAGTCCAGAACTTTCCACCACTGAAATGTTAGCAAAATGTGTTTTTTTTTGTAAATTGTTTAGGTTTGCAAGGGATTCTGGGTAACAGAACCTGGTGGGAGGTAGTCAAGTCACCCATCCTGGATTCCCCTGGGTGTCTAGTTTTCAAAAATGTATAGGTTTGCTAGGTTTCCTTAGGAGCCAGCAGAGCTAGGGTTCAAAAACTACAGCAAGGCACTTTGCCAAAAAAGGGTTATTTTTCACTGTGAAATTGTGGTCTGTCCACGTTGCATTTTGCACCGTTTCATGTCGTGGGCACTAGGTCTACCCACGCAAGTGAGGTACCATTTTTCTCAGAAAACCTTGGGGAATGCGGGGTGAGTGGAAATTACTGGATCCACACAGATTCCAGAACTTTCCACCACAGAAATTTGAGGAAAAGGTGATTTTTTTGACAATTTTTTAAGTTTGCAAGAGATTCTGGGTAACTGAGCCTGGTGGGAGGCAGTCAAGTCACCCCATCCTGGATTCCCCTATGTGTCTATTTTTTTTAAATGAATAGGTTTGATAGTTTTCCCTAGGTGCCAGCAGAGCTATGTCACAGGGTGTGTGGAAATCTGTGTATCCATGCAGATACCAGAACTTTCCGCCACAGAAATATGAGGAAAATTAGTTGTTTTTGTAAATTTTTAAGGTTTGCAAGGGATACTGGGTAACAGAACCTGGAGGGAGGCAGTCAAGTCACCCATCCTGGATTCCCCTGGGTGTCTAGTTTTCAAAAATGTATAGGTTTGCTAGGTTTCCATAGGAGCCAGCAGAGCTAGGGTTCAAAAACTACAGCAAGGCACTTTGCCAAAAAAGGGTTTTTTCACTGTGAAATTGTGGTCTGTCCACGTTGCATTTTGCACCGTTTCATGTCGTGGGCACTAGGTCTACCCACGCAAGTGAGGTACCATTTTTCTCAGAAAACCTTGGGGAATGCGGGGTGAGTGGAAATTACTGGATCCACACAGATTCCAGAACTTTCCACCACAGAAATTTGAGGAAAATGTGATTTTTTTGACAATTTTTTAAGTTTGCAAGAGATTCTGGGTAACTGAGCCTGGTGGGAGGCAGTCAAGTCACCCCATCCTGGATTCCCCTATGTGTCTATTTTTTTTAAATGAATAGGTTTGATAGTTTTCCCTAGGTGCCAGCAGAGCTATGTCACAGGGTGTGTGGAAATCTGTGTATCCATGCAGATACCAGAACTTTCCGCCACAGAAATATGAGGAAAATTAGTTGTTTTTGTAAATTTTTAAGGTTTGCAAGGGATTCTGGGTAACAGAACCTGGAGGGAGGCAGTCAAGTCCCCCCATCCTAGATTCCCCTGGGTGTCTAGTTTTCAAAAATGTATAGGTTTGCTAGGTTTCCTGTTGGACTTGGCCCTTCTGGCAGGTTCACCCCCAAAACTTTTTGTAATTATCCTAGCTTTTTCCCTATGTTGTGTAAGTGGTTTTATGCTTTTACACTGTGTCCCAGTGGAGAGTGCGTGCGCGCTGTGTATGTCTTTAGTGAGACTGACCTGCCCTCCCATAGGAATGCATGGGGAATGTGTGTGTCCATGGTAGTTCCTGATGCGTGAGGAGTGCAGGGTCGAGTTTAGTATGTGCAAACTCGTGAGATTGAATGCTGCGCGATGATGTGTGCGGCGTTAGTGTGTCTAGTGTAGGAGGGCCACTTCTAGAAGCTGGCATGTCTGTGTAATAAATGTGAAGTGACTGTCTGGCTTGTTATTGGCTGGTGTGCCTGGCTCCAGGAGTCAGGATGGGTCTGCCCCAGTGGTGAATAGGGAGATTTGCATCCAGATGGGTGGTGCGACTGATGTCCCTAGCCTGTCCTGTGAATAGGGAGAGGGGCCGAGCAAAACAAAGTGCTCAGGAACCAGTTGCATCTGGTTCGCCTCTTCCCTGTACCTTGGGAACAATGGAAATGTGTATATAAAAAGGGGCTGTGACCCCAAGTAAAATGTTCTTCTTCTGATACTAATTGGAGGGGGGGGGCCTGCTGCTGCTGGGTGCCAGGAGAGACCGCCACTGGGGACTGCCTCCCTGCCTGGAGGGCCCTGTGAGCTGGCCCCTGGCCCCAGCCCTTGCCCCCCTGCCTCCTGAAAGACTTTTCCTGGACTCTGTAACTCCAGCGCCAGGAAGCGCTATGGCTTGGTGAACACTTGACTTTTCAGCCTGGAAAGCGCTTTATTCCTGTCCGGAGGAGCGCCTTCGTTAGGCACAGCAGCGCTGAACTGCGATAGATTCCGAGGGAATCCCGACGTAGGGATTCCCCCGCTTTGTGCCTTTGGAGGCGGGTGCCCACCCCGCTGTTTATGGTGCCCCGGAAGTTGTAGTGCAAGCGGGTGCCCACCCCGCATTTGATCTGAATTGGCGGCGGGTGCCTACCCCGCATTGTTGCGACGTTGAGCGGGTGCTCACCCCGCCAATATATCTAATTTACACGAAGGCGGGAGCCCACCCCGCACTTCGGCGAGGAAATGCCACCACATTGCCGAGACCGACCCGAAGGAAGTTCGACGGCCGTGCCTGGTTGGGGGCGTGGCCTGCTTCCCCCGAGCCAGAAGCTGAGGGACCCTGAGAGGTGCGTCGATCACCAGCGGAGCTCCCGGCGTGTAAGGGAGCCCTGCAGACACCCCGAGGCCAGCCAAGGAAAGAAGCCGGCAAGTCTGCCCGGGGCTCTCGTGAGCTGAGAGAGCCCCGCTGCCCCAGAGATGTTGGAGCGGTGTGTGCTCCGTGTCAGCCGCCCGCCGCGACAGGAGCAGCCCGAGAAGCTCCGGTGAGTGGGGCTGGAATGGTGCTTGTTGGTGCGGTTGAGTGCCGGGGGGGGGGGGGTAACCCAGGCACTTCCTACTCCCAGCCGCGTGATCGCTATCTCGGCCCTGAAGGGCTACTGGCCTACCTCATTTGGGTGCAGAAGGAGCACCGAGGATCTTCCCTCATTCGTCCCGCCAAGTTCGGCCACCCGCATGATCACGGTGGCGGCGCACTATCGGGGGCAATTGGATCGAGGTGGCATTACGGGGTGAGCCCAGGACAGGGCCCCCTCGTAGAGATCACTGACTGGGGGGACTGTAACCCTGTGGTAGGTGTACTACGGGTCCCGGCTGCCGATTAGGTTTAGGCCCTAGATGACCCTGTTAACGCCCACTGCAGATAATGTTCTGCATAACTGGCTCCATTAGCGCGCCTGAAGGCTATCCTTGACCAGTAGTTACTGGTTGTTGCATTATGTATATGCCATAGGGAGAGGGGGGGCTGTCTCTGATGCTAATGTGCGCACTGCTGATCATGTTTATGCCTAATGCTTTTCCCCAAAGGTTTGCATTGCTGATTTTATGTACAATGACTGTATGCCCTGATCTATGCCTTTAGTGATGTTTATGAGGTTAGTGCGTAATGTGGTTATGCTAATGGTTTATAGGTCTAATGTGTTGTATGCCTAATATCAGGCCAGGGTATGTTAGGATGGTGTCTAATGCTTAGGTCATTATTTTACCAGTAGTGACTGGTCATGCTCTACATGTATTATTTGTGCTACAATTACTGGTTGTGCGCTACATTTCTGATTTGTTCTACATTTAATGTGCATTGCCTTTATGCTTATTTTTATTTCTGTGTCTATGCGTAGGAGATGGTTTTTCCTAGTATAGGCTGTGCCAGTGAGTTCATGGTTCCCTGCGTGATATATGCCTAAGGTGTTTAGGATTGCGTAGGCTGTACTTACCTTTTACCAGTAGTTACTGGTTGTGCTCTACAGTGATAATTTGTGTTACAGTTGATATATGTTTTACATCCACAATTAGGGATTTGTGCTAATTCTGACAGTGGTCAATGTGGCCCTGTCTTGTGTAAATAGTCCCCTGTAAATTCTGCCAGTGCCAGTTGGCACAGTGTAAATTGTGTGAATATTATCTAATGTGTTTTGGTATAATACAAAGGCTATTGTTATATATACCCTTGTGTGGAGTTTCTTTTGTGGTGGGCCTAGGGTGTTGTTGCTGTGTGCGTGCGCAAAACGCTTTTCACATTGCCTCCAGGATAAGCCTGACTGCTCGTGCCAAGCTACCAAGGGGTGAGCAGGGGTTATCTTTGGCGTGTAACTCCCCAGCCCTGACTTAGATTGGTGGTTTCTGCCTGGCTTTGGCGCAAGCCCTAGCCAACTAGAAATCCCATTTCTAACATTGGTGATCAGCGGTGGGATTAGGACTTGGGTTTGCGCAGTACCACAGCGACGACTGGCTGCACTACAAAACTCTGCATTTTAGATAATCACGTGTTTGGGGATTTTTGTTCTGAGGTTTATTTTTATTTTTAAATTCTTCTCCTAAAAAGTGTCATTTTTGTATTGTGTACTCTTGCTTCAGCTCAGACACATAGGTCCCTTGTGTTGCACGTGTCCCTGAGCGTCCTGCCAAAATGGATTCTGCTTTTAATTTTTGTGGTCTGTTTAGATACAGTATGTATGAGTTGGTTGAGTTTTGTGAAGAGAGAGACATAGCAGTGAGTGTGTCAGAGTCCCAGTCAAAACTTAGGGAGAACCTGATCCAATGGCAGAAGGATGAATGGGAACGTGAGCGCAGTGAGGAGGAGAGGGCCCGGCCCCACGCCAAGAGGGTGGTGGGTCTGAGGGGAGCCCTGAGGAGTCTGAAGAGGAGGAGGAAAGTGACAGGACAGGGACGCCAGTAGATAGAGAAGACCCCATAGATAGGGAGTCCCTTGCTGGGTCCAGTGTCAAGGGCAGCGCCCCCTCCCTTTTCCTATCCCCAGAGGAGTGGGTAGATAGGAGGGAAGAAAGGGAGCATCAGCTGACTTTGGAGAAGCTCAGGTTAGAGCATGCCAAGGAGATGGCGCAGCTGGGTGTGGAGGAGAAAAAGGTTGAGACCGAGAGGGCCTTAGCGCAGGAGAGGATGGCGGAGGCTGAGAGGACCTTCGCCAGGGAGAAATTAGCTCAAGAGGGTAGAATATCCCCTGAGCGCAGTTGTAGTTGTCTGGATTCCCCAGGGAGGGTAGAGTCCAGTGGTGGCAGCGATGTGGAGTCCAGTGCAGGACGTCCCATTCCCAGTTCCCAAAGTATGGTACCTTGTTCCCAAGAAGAGGAGTATAGGTTGAAGTTCAGGGACAGTATGAAGAAGCTGTCTCACCAGGATTGGGGGGATTTTGTGGATGATTGTTTTGATGCACTAATGGCTTGGGTGACGCTTAACCCGGAACATGATTTTGATGGACTGCTCAATATGGTTATCAAAGAGCAGATGCTCAGTAGTTGTTATCCCGGGTTGCGCCAACACCTGTTGAGGTATAACTCCTTTTGTCCTTGGGCCCTGGCAGAAGAAGCGGACCGCTGGGAAAGTGGCCGAAGTTCTGAGGAGGCATGGGCAAGCGAATCCAAAAGTAGTGGCTCAGGTATCTTCCCGTCCTGTATTGGGGAAGAGGTTCAGAGTAGCCCAGCTAGGTCCCAGAGTAGTGAGAGGGGTGTAGGGTCTCACGCCCTGTCTCAGTGGAGTAGGAGTGAGTGGGTGACTGAGTGTCCCCAGGTGACTGAAACCCACTCTCAGAACCTGGATGGTTTCTCCAGGTTGGGGGCCTAGGCTGTCCTGTTAGTCCATTTGAGGAGGATCGCCTAGTATATGGAGAACCTGGAGCATCTGTAAGTAGAGCTCCAGTGGTTCTGGTGTCTGGCAGTGCCGCTCCAGTAGGGAGGGTGCAGAAGTCCAGCGAGAGGGGTGGCATGGGGCTGTGTTCCCAAGTGGAGGAGCCAGTGGGTCAGGGACCAGCTGGGAGGGCTGAGTCTCCTAGAGGTGACCATGGTGACCACATGTCTGTCCTGGGGGATCTTCGCGCAGTCAGGTGGACAGGGGACGGGAGATCTGCGCCAGGCAGACTGTCATGCAACATATGAGGCATATGTTACCCTCGGGGGGTTGACGTGTAAGTACCCAGAAGTCCTGGAGTGCCAGGCAAGTACTCAGCCAAAGGGTTTAGACCCCTGGTTATGAGGCCAGGTTCAGGATCAGCCTGACCTGGAGGGAAGGACGACTGTTAGCAGTGTCCTGACCGATGTATCTGCTAGGGGCACCACTCCAGTTGGGAGGGTGCCGGACTCTGGAAGGGGGTGCAGAGGGAGGGAGACCTCGCCTCTGACCCCAGTGCAACCTGAGGGGTTAAACCCTAGGTTGGGAGACCTGTTCTCAGAGAGAGGTCCTGAGCTGGTGGGCGAATTGTGTTACAAGGCCACCTCTCAGAGCAAGAGAGGACGGAACCCTAGAAGAAGAGGTAGGGGGAGGAGAGCCTCGCCCGGGACTGTTGGTCAGCCTGAGGGTACAGACCCTGGGCTGGAGGATCAGTGGCAGTTTAGAACTGCCCTGATGAGGGGTAGAGTGGAGAATGGTTACTATGTGCCAGGGGTTACTACCTCCGACTCTGTGGATAGGCAAGGACCAGTGGCATCTGAATGGCCTAGGGCCTGGTCCTGGCCGCGGACAGCTGAGGAGTACCAGTGGGGTAGCCCAGTTGGTCCGCAGAGCTTTTACAGAGGGAACCACGTGGGTTCAGAGTGGCGTAGAACAGGAGGGTGTCCCTGCCGTTGCGGGCCCGCGTCCGTGTTCTATCGCCCAAAGCAGGGAAGCCCATCACGGTGGTGATTGGTCTCCCCTGCGTTTTGGCTGGAAGGGGGTAGTGTTGGACTTGGCCCTTCTGGCAGGTTCACCCCCAAAACTTTTTGTAATTATCCTAGCTTTTTCCCTATGTTGTGTAAGTGGTTTTAGGCCTCTAGGCGCTTTTACACCATGTCCCAGTGGAGCGTGCGTGTGCGCTGTGTATGTCTATAGTGAGACTGACCTGCCCTCCCATAGGAATGCATGGGGAATGTGTGTGTCCATGGTAGTTCCTAATGCGTGAGGAGTGCAGGGTCGAGTTTGGTATGTGCAAACTCGTGAGATTGAATGCTGCGCTATGATGTTGAGGAAATTCGATTTTCGATCACGATCATGTTGAGCCTCCATTTTGTGCTCCGCCGCCATTTTGTGTTGCCCGTACTCAGGCAATACGACGAACGAAGTCTTTTCTGCTTTTCCTGCAGTATTGTGTCAAAAATAGCCTTGTGCCTCTGTTTACAAAGCTGGTGTTAGAGACTGGCCGAGTACACTAATCCCCGTCTGGTTTTTCTAAACCCTGTCTCAACTATCTGTTGGTTCACACTATTCTCTCCTGATTTTATCTTATCTTCTAGCCTTCGCTGTCCTCTACTCGTATTCTCTCGTTTCACAACTGTCCTCCAAAACACACGAACGTATCTCGCCACCTGCAAGTCAGTTACAGACACGTTAATACCTTAACCTGTGGGAAGGGTGGCAAACAGAGTTGGAGGAGAGGCTTCTTCGGGTTACTCGATACTTTTGTTTTCCAATTCCTTCTATTGGCTCTGACTTACTTTCAGACTATTCCTATTGGTTTTTCATGTATGTTCTAGGTGTGTCCTTCGTTAATGTATATGTCACCTATGTACTATAAAAGATTGTGCGCCACGGAGTGAAGTGGCAGTCTCCTGAGAACATACCGTGTGTACTTCTAGGACAACTGTACTAGCTGCAGCTAATAAAATCTGATCTTTTACGCCGACAGAGTGTCCCCGTGTCTCTGTTAGCTGAAGCAGGAGAACCCAGGAGATTAAGGCGTACCCTGCGCCGCCAGGCCCATAAGGTTTCTGGTTCTTCAAATGGCACCCAACGTGGGGTGGCTTCAGAGGTAGTGGTTCTGCCTGAAGGTCGTGAGGAACCCCGCAAGAAAATTCTGGATGAATCGCGAACCACGTCAAGTGACCCCTGTATGTCGAAAGTGGTCCGAAGGTCTTTTGCAGCGTGGTTACTCCTTCCTGACGGCTACTGACGACTGCTGCCCTGACTGCCGCCCTGCCTTGGCCCTCTTTTTGGTGATGTATGGTAAAGCGAGACGATAGACGGGCCTCTGTTGGTGTAAGAAGACATCTTAGTTAAGTATTAGTGGGTCGCTCCCACATTTGGTTCTTTGGTTCTTTGGTTCTTAGGTTTTTTCGGTCTTTGATTCGGGTATTGCAATAACCGAAGCCGAGGGGTAAGTACATTTGTGCTGTATTAATTGATTTAACCCCCTTGATGTTTGTGAACAGTCCAGTGAAATAACGATGCCTGGTCTGAGTAAGTTTAGGAAACTTTGTTGCTTTGGTTGTAATAGGGATTCCCGGCTGGAGGACTCTTGTCCGATTCCTTTGGTTGGAACTCCCACTTATGAGCTCTATTCTAAACATGGTGTTGGCCCCATTGCCTTTAACGAGACATGGATCCGATACACAAAGAATGATGGTGTTTTAAAATGGCCAGAAAATGGTAGCTTTGAGCCTGACATACTAGATAATTTGGAAACTATTTTATTTAAAAGGAAAGCCCGGCCGGCAATGTTTGACTCTTTCCGCCTTTGGCGTAAGGAAGCCAAACACAGAAAAATTAAGCAAGAAAAACGAGATAGGAAAGCACAGGGTATGACAATTATACAGGTTGCTCAGCAACTTAAAGATAATGAAGTTGATAATGCGATGGAAATTTCAGAGAGACAGCATCGTATGGCGATAGATAAATGCTATCCGATGTTGCCAGCTTCCCCTTCTGATAAGAGAAAAGATTTAGAGGAAGATCCCTTGATGTCTCACCTATTGAGATTGCCTCCGCCCTATGTACAAGGTGCTAATGCACCTCCGTTGTTACAGCCTGTTCAGCCGCCAGTTGCGCCTCCGCTTGCTCCGGCTCTTCCACATTTGCCCCCTCAAGTATTGCCGCCTCAGCCAGCTTTGCCTTCGACTCCTTTACCTTCATCTTCTTTGCCCTCTGCTCCCCCGGTAATTACTGATTTCTCTTCAGTTAATTTGCCTAATACCTTGTCCCCTATCCTTATGTCCAATTCTCCGTCTATGCGTAAACGACAGATACGGTCTCTGGTCTTTTATCTCCTTTCTTTGAGGCGTTAAATGTGTCTCCGGCATTTTCTCGAAGACCGTCTCGTAGTCAGTTCCCAGCTTCCGAAGAACGAGAAAGGTTGGACTCTCTCGCTCGCAAATGGATTGAGAAGGGTCCTCGGTATAGTGTACCCGACATTATGCCTACCTTCTCACAGTGGAATGCGCCTACGCAGAGATATGTTTTCAATGTTATGTGTGATACTCTTGTTAAAGGTTGGGAGGATGTGGACTTGGGTTCGGTTCCTCAAGGTCTGTTAAATATTCAGGCTAATTTTGATAAGGGACTCATTGTGGGTTCTAAGGTTGAGGACGCTGTAAAGACACTTGTTACCTTTAGAACCTTATTTACCTCACAGACTTTTCTTGACTCCGATCCCTCAGTTAGGTTGACACTGAAAAATTACCCAATGAGAGAGGTTCCTCCGGTATGGAGAGAAGAGGTTGCAGCAGCAGGTGCTAATCAAGCTAATCCTGCTCACTTCCAGCGAATATGGGTACATGTCCCCTGGAAAAGATCTGAAGTTTTGGCTCTTAAACAGTCTCTACCGGATCCTCGTAAGAACCCTGCAGGTTATTATAAAGAGTTGTCACAGACTGTTGATGCCTGCATCATGAATTTAGCAGATATCGATATGTTGATGGGGAATGTAGTCCCACAAGCGTTATGGGCTAGGATTCGTAAAGAGAATCATGCCCAAGAATCAGGTGGAGACTGGGATGCTATAATTGCCGCAGATAGAGACCAAGTGGGTGGTGCGAAGCCTGATGCTTTGATTTCAGAACTCCCTGGTAGGATTATTACATTAATGAAAACGATGATGCCTGCCTTGAGAGTTAACTGGGATAAACTAGCCGCGTGTAAACAGAAGAAAGATGAGAGTGTCTCCGATTTCTTCACTCGTTTCGAGGAGACATTCTTTGATCACAGTGGTCAGGACATGACTACGGAGGGTGGACAGCGATTATTTGTAGATAAGTTCGTATTTAATTTGCTACCCGAGCTGTCGCATAAGTTGAAGGACTCCGAGAGTTCATGGGCTGTTTCTTCTTCAGCTCAGATATTAGCTACTGCTCAATATTATGATAACAGAGATAAAGAAGAAAAAGATAAGCAAGAGAAAAAGACTAAAGAATTGAAAACTAAGGTTTTCTTACAACAGGCTTATCCACATCGTTATGCTCATCCCCAGTTTCAACAGTCTCCACAGTTTCAGAGGGTGTATCAAAAGCCTGAGCCATATATTCCGCGACCTTAGTTAGGTCCTAATCAATGTGCCTATTGTAGAGAGGAAGGTCATTTTAAGAATAGTTGTCCGGTTTTATTGCAGCGTAATGGGACACTATCTGCTCCACAAGGTCGTGGTGGGCTCCAGTCAGCAAACAGAGGTAGAGGTTGAGGTATGTTGACCCAAGATAGCGTTCCCTTCCTCCTTCTAATTCCGTGAACTACTTTGATCAGCAAAACGCTCGGTCTACACAGTATTACAATGAGGATTGTTATGTTGAAGGCGAGAATGCAAGTCTTCATGCTAACTAGGACAGCCATGGACAAAGTAAGGGAGTTGTGTCGATTCCAGTAGATCAGAATGGACCTTATGTCAATGTCACTACTATTGGTGTTTCAGAGCCATTTCTTTTAGATACTGGTGCGATGAGAAGTTCTATCATTCATTCAAAACTCCCTGGGACACCTTTGTCTGGCTTAACAAATGTATCTGTAGGTTTTTCTGGCACCCCAGTTCGTAATCCGGTTTCTTGCCCTTTGCCTATTTCAATTGGTCCTTATGATTTAGAAGTTCCGCTTCTCTTAACGAATGGTTGCGGCAAGAATCTATTGGGCTTGGATCTATTGAAAAGATTGCATGAAACAATATCTTGTTCTCCTTCTGGTGTATATCTTACTTTAGGACAGAAACTGACTTCTCCAATGTATTTGTCTAAAGATCAATTCCCACCTAAATTGCTCTCTCTTCCTACAACGCTTTGGGCTACGGGTCCAAATGATGTTGGTTGTCTTGAAATTCCACCTTATGTTGTTACTCTCAAGCCCAACGCTGAATTGCCACGTGTTCCTCAATATAGAATTTCCACTGAAGGTGATTTGATTCAGAAAGATGTGGTTGAGGAATCGAGAGGTAACGTATGTAATAGCCCTATTCTTCCTGTTCTTAAACGCACTGATCCTTCTCAGCCTCCTGTTTATCGCTTTGTAATTGATCTTCGGGAGGTAAACAAAATTGTTGTACCACAGTTTCCTGTTGTCCCAGATATCACTGCGCTGTTGACGATGATACCTTCTACAGCGGTTTGGTTTTCTGTTATTGATCTGAAAAATGCTTTCTTTAGTATTCCCATTGCCGAAGAGAGTAGGGATATTTTTGGCTTCTTTCTTGGAGGCCGAAGCTTCCGGTTCGAGCGCGCACCTCAAGGCTATTGTGAAAGTCCCTCTATTTATAGTCAAGCTCTGAAGTGTCATCTTGATGCTTTTTCCTTGCCGTCTGGTGCTGCTCTCATTCAGTACATGGACGACTTGTTAATCGCTGCTGATTCAGAGGATATATGTAAGAATGTGACGGTTGCATTGTTGCAACACTTATCCAATCTTAATCATAAGGTTTCACCTTCTAAGCTACAATATGTTCGTCAAGAGGTTACCTATTTGGGTCATTTCTTATCAAAGGAGGGAAGACTATTAACCCCAGAATGTATCCAAGCAATTGCGCAAATGTCTGTGCCATCCACACAAAGAGAGGTACGTGCCTTTCTGGGCATTACTTCCTATTGTAGGCGGTGGATCCCTAACTTCTCTCTGTTGCCAAACCTTTGTTGGCACTCACTTTGAAAGCTACGCCTCAACCCCTTCCATGGACTGACAAATGTCAGAGGAGTTTTACTGACTTACGTGTTGCTCTGTGTTCTGCTCCTGTTCTAGGTACTCCTGATTACAGTAAACCTTTTATGCTCTATGTTCATGAAAGAGCAGGTTGTGCGTTGTCAGTCTTAACACAGCGATTTGGAGATAATAAACAGCGACCATGTGCCTATTTTTCGGCTACGTTAGATCCAGTAGCTAAAGCATTGCCTAGTTGTCTTAAAGCGACAGCAGCAATTTCTATTCGACAGTCGGCTGGAGTGGTGCTAGATAATACTCTCATTGTTATGGTGCCACATGCAGTGGATACTTTGCTAAACAGAAACAAAAACACAGCATCTTACGAGTGCTCGTTTGTCTGGATATGAGCTGACGCTCTTGGCTAGTCACGTGCATATCAAACGATGTAATACTTTAAATCCAGCTACTTTGTTGCCTCTGCCAGAAGAGAAAGGTGTTCAAGAACAACATGATTGTTTCTTCCGTACTGAGGAAGAGACAAAAGGTAGAATTGACTTAACAGATACGCCATTAGAGAATCCGGATGGAACGCTATGGGTAGATGGTTCTTGTTTTAAGCTTCCTAATGGAGAAACAACTTCAGCCTATGCTGTTACTACCTTGTATACAGTCGTGGAAACAGCACGCATCAGACATAATTCAGCTCAGGCAGCTGAACTGATAACCTTAACCAGAGCGTGTGTGTTATCCAAAGGAAAAAGAGTGAACGTGTATACCGATAGCCAGTTCACTTTTGGTGTGGCGTTCAATTTTGGACGTTTGTGGAAAGAAAGGGGATTCCTTACTTCCCACGGCACTAAAATACAACATGGTCAGTTGGTGACTGACCTTCTTGAGTCACTTGCTTTGCCTACCCAGATAGCAATTGTAAAGTGTAGTGCGCATAAGATTACTGACGATGTTGGTCGCGGGAATGCATTTGCGGATGAGGTAGCGAAAAAGACAGCCAGAGATGCTACAAGTCGCATGTATGTTGCGGGCCCTGCAAATTGGGTCAGAGAAAGAGGAATGTATGAGGATACAGTAGAAAGTGTGAAATCAATTCAAGAAGAGGCTACAGATAAAGAATTGAGAAAGTGGAAAGAAAGTACAGGAATGTTAGATGAGATGGGATGTTGGGTGGAATTGTCCGAACACCAACGTTGGCTGTTACCAGATGCCTATATACTACCTGTAGTTACTATGGCGCATGGTCCAGCCCACCTAAGTGCGAAAGGAATATGCAAGCTTCTGGCTCCAGTGTGGCAAAACGAAGGAATCCCAAAGTGTGCAGACAATGTAGTGAAACATTGTATTATTTGCTTAATGTACAATCCGGGAAAGGGAACCCCAACTCCAGCAGGTCATTTTGCTCCTCCGACCTATCCATTTGAGCAGTTACAAATCGATTACATTTACATGGAACGATGCAACAATCTCAAATATGTTCTAGTGGTGGTATGTGCCTTTTCCAGATGGATAGAGGCTTACCCCCTGAAAGACAATACTGCTTTATCTACAGCCAAAGTACTTCTAAAAGAGTTTTTCCCTAGATTTGGTTTGCCCCGCATTGTCTGGAGTGACAATGGGAGCGAATTTGTGGGCCAAGTCATGCAAAAAGTTTGTGCAGGTCTTGGTATAAAACAGAAGTTCCATGCGGCAAACCATCCACAGTCAGCGGGTCTAGTGGAATGTTACAATGGTACTTTAAAGCTTAAGCTTGCGAAAGTGCAGGCTAGTACAGGCCTTAGTTGGCCCGATGCCCTACCTTTGGCTCTTCTATCCACCAGAACGGCTGTGCATTCTCGTTTGGGACTTAGCCCTTATGAGATAGTTTTCGGACGCCCAGCTAATATATGGGAAGTCCCTCGCCCTAAAAAGTATTCAGACTTGCCATATCCAATGTTGATTGATTATTTGCACGACCTTACAACTAAACTGCGTGTTCTCCATCAACAGGTTCAGAACGCTTTGCCAAAGGCCTCCACAGACTCCGGTCATTCCATCCAACCAGGTGACTGGGTTTGTGAAGAATTTCCAAAGGACGAAGAGTTTGGAGCCTCGCTGGAGAGACCCCGTCAGGTTCTCCTGACTACTCGTACAGCAGTAAAAGTTGAAGGAAAGAAGAACTGGATTCACGGTGTGCACTGCAAGAAGGTTCCTTTGCCCTTTGATCAGTGGGTCCGCAAGGGTATAAGTGACTCTGAAAGCGAGAAGGTTCCCCGATTTATACCTTTTAGTGATGCACGCTTGAATGGAACATTGTCGGAAAAACAAAACGACGACATTCTCCAAGAAGCTGTACCACCACATTTTCGTCTGAATACCACAAATCCACGAACATTGTTTCAGGATCAGACTGTACCTGATAAGGCTCATTACGATTTAAGACCCAGACTGAAGAGGAAAACTTGAGATTCTCTCTTCTATGTAGTTTCTATCCCGGTTGCAGGGTCACAGTAGGAGTCTTGGTTGTGACCTGAGTAGTGGCAATAGGCCTGCAGGACTTGCAGTGTCATAGGACGGCAGACAATCGTGACCAAGTGATTAAGGAAGATTGCCGTGAGCATCCATTTAGAAGATGGAAACTACATTAGGCGAAAGAGAGAGAAGGAACAAAATGAAAGACAATCATTGTAGAATAATATACAGTTGTGGTATGACTTTATGTGTTTTTATATTATTATGTATTTTATTGGCGTGTATAGGTTGGATTGTTTATGCTATGCAGCAAAAAGCTGTCCCTTCTTCTATTACTGTGCCTTCTTATTCTACTATATCTCCGCATCTATTTCATACACTTCCTCAACATGAACTCGTTAGAAGAACCGAATATTACAATAATTCATTTATCCAGTTATTACACCAACACCAATTAGTAATTAATACAACCGATTGTTGGGTGTGTGGACTAATGCCTCATACCACAGAAAAAGGGATGCCATATTTAGTCCTCCCGTTCTCTTATGAAGGTTCTGCTTGGGCTTATTTTGCAATTTTCTCTAACGCCTATCAAAGCCGATTTAAACGACCTGTCAGTTCTTATATTGGTGGACCAGATTTCAGTCATAGTTCATTGATAAAGGGAATGGTAGCTATGGCTAAAATCATGGAAAATAGTAAAATTTCTGCTGATGAGAGAAAAGCATATACTAATTGGAACGTCACTCATTATATCACTAGCCTTAGTGATAAAGTTAAACAGGGAAAATCTCCACCAATTTGGACTGTACCTCATCAAGGCAATTTCTGTTTGCAAATAAATGGCCAAACTACTGACACCGAACAGAGAAAAAGCTTTTGTTCCCATACTTACATCCACTCATCTCAGAATTTGCCGCGGTTAGTGCCATCTCAGGGCACGTATTTCATCTGTCACGATAGAGCCTATACGTGGTTGCCGACTGTTTTTTCTGGAACTTGCTATATAGCTTTTCTTCTTCCCCCTACATACACTGCTTCTTCAAATTTTCATAAAAACAGATATGGCAGAGGAATTATTGATTCCAAAGACACAGCAGGACAAGAGGGAGGAGACTTCCTAAAAGGATTTCTTCCTTTTTGGGGTCCTATGGCAAACAGCAGGAATATGAGACAACTGGTTCGTGTTGTGGAGACTACAATAGACATCACTGTAGGAGCTTTGAGTAATATTACAGCGGAACTACAGGCGGATCGTTTTATGACTTTACAGAACCGAGTTGCCTTAGATGTTATTCTTGCAGATCGTGGTGGAGTCTGTAAATTGATCAAATCAAGTTGCTGTATTTATATACCTGATGATGCTCCGACAGTATACCAGGCCATCTCTAAATTACATATAATCTCTGAGTCGATTAATCAAGACGAGGGAGATTGGTCGTTATTGGGATGGTTTTGGGGACTACTGTCCAAATGGGGTTGGAAAGTGCTAACATTCCTAGGTATGGTTTTAGCCATCGTTTTCTCTTGTTGTCTTTGTATGCACTGTGGTCCCGCCATCTGCGACCTTTGTGCTACTGTGTGCATCCCAGAACCCAAGACACAAAGAACAGAGAATATTAGAATGATGTTACAGCAACAGCTCGATGACCTCATGGCCATCGACATCGACTCAGATTAACGTGAGTCTGTGTATCTTGCCTGAGTTCTGGCAAAAGGAGGGTCTGAGGAAATTCGATTTTCGATCACGATCATGTTGAGCCTCCATTTTGTGCTCCGCCGCCATTTTGTGTTGCCCGTACTCAGGCAATACGACAAACAAAGTCTTTTCTGCTTTTCTTGCAGTATTGTGTCAAAAATAGCCTTGTACCTCTGTTTACAAAGCTGGTGTTAGAGACTGGCCGAGTACACTAATCCCCGTCTGGTTTTTCTAATCCCTGTCTCAACTATCTGTTGGTTCACACTATTCTCTCCTGATTTTATCTTATCTTCTAGCCTTCGCTGTCCTCTGCTCGTATTCTCTCGTTTCACAACTGTCCTCCAAAACACACGAACGTATCTCGCCACCTGCAAGTCAGTTACAGACACGTTAATACCTTAACCTGTGGGAGGGGTGGCAAACACAGTTGGAGGAGAGGCTTCTTCGGGTTACTCAATACTTTTGTTTTCCAACTCCTTCTATTGGCTCTGACTTACTTTCAGACTATTCCTATTGGTTTTTCATGTATGTTCTAGGTGTGTCCTTCGTTAATGTATATGTCACCTATGTACTATAAAAGATTGTGCGCCATGGAGTGAAGTGGCAGTCTCCTGAGAACATACCGTGTGTACTTCTAGGACAACTGTACTAGCTACAGCTAATAAAATCTGATCTTTTACGCCGACAGAGTGTCCCTGTGTCTCTGTTAGCTGAAGCAGGAGAACCCAGGAGATTAAGGCGTACCCTGCGCCGCCAGGCCCATAAGGTTTCTGGTTCTTCAAAGTGTGCGGTGTTAGTGTGTCTAGTGTAGAAGTGCCACTTCTAGAAGCTGGCACGTCTGTGTAATAAATGCGAAGTGACTGTCTGGCTTGTGATTGGCTGGTGTGCCTGGCTCCAGGAGTCAGGATGGGTCTGCCCCAGTGGTGAATAGGGAGATTTGCATCCAGATGGGTGGGAGGAGTACACTTGGGACCTGAATAGGGCTGGGCTTTCCCCACACAATGCTGGCTCCGCCCCCTGTGGTGCGACTGATGTCCCTAGCCTGTCCTGTGAATAGGGAGAGGGGCTGAGCAAAACAAAGTGCTCAGGAACCAGTTGCATCTGGTTCGCCCCTTCCCTGTACCTTGGGAACAAAGGAAATGTGTATATAAAAAGGGGCTGTGACCCCAAGTAAAATGTTCTTCTTCTGATCCTAATTGGAGGGGAGGGGCCTGCTGCTGCTGCTGGGCGCCAGGAGAGACCGCCACTGGGGACTGCCTCCCTGCCTGGAGGGCCCTGTGAGCTGGCCTCTGGGCCCAGCCCTTGCCCCCCTGCCTCCTGAAAGACTTTTCCTGGACTCTGTAACTCCAGCGCCTGGGAAGCGCTATGGCTTGGTGATCGCTTGACTTTTCAGCCTGGAAAGCGCTTTATTCCTGTCCGGAGGAGCGCCTTCGTTGGGCACAGCAGCGCTGAACTGCGATAGATTCCGAGGGAATCCCGACGTAGGGATTCCCCCGCTTTGTGCCTTTGGAGGAGGGTGCCCACCCCACTGTTTATGCTGCCCCGGAAGTTGTAGTGCAAGCGGGTGCCCACCCCGCATTTGATCTGAATTGGCAGTGGGTACCTACCCCGCATTGTTGCGACATTGAGCGGGTGCTCACCCCGCCAATATATTTAATTTACACGAAGGCGGGAGCCCACCCCACACTTCGGCGAGGAAAAGCCGCCACATTGCCGAGACCGACCCGGAGGAAGTCCGACGGCCGTGCCTGGTTGGAGGCGTGGCCTGCTTCCCACGAGCCGGAAGCTGAGGGACCCAGAGAGGTGCGTCGATCACCAGCAGAGCTCCCGGCGTGTAAGGGAGCCCCGCAGACACCCCAAGGCCAGCCAAGGAAAGAAGCCGGCAAGTCTGCCCGCGGCTCTCGTGAGCTGAGAGAGCCCCGCTGCCCCAGAGAGGTCGGAGCGTTGTATGCTCCGTGTCAGCCGCCCGCCGCGACAGGAGCAGCCCGAGAAGCCCCGGTGAGAGGGGTTGGAATGGTGCTTGTTGTTCCGTTTTGTTGTGCCGGGGGGGGGTAACCCAGGCACTTTCTACTCCCAGCCGCGTGATCGCTATCTCGGCCCTGAAGGGCTACTGGCCTACCTTATTTGGGTGCAGAAGGAGCACCGAGGATCTTCCCTCATTCGTCCCGCCAAGTTCGGCCACCCGCATGATCACGGGTGGCGGCGCACTATCGGGGGCAATTGGATCGAGGTGGCATTACGGGGTGAGCCCAGGACAGGGCCCCCGTGTAGAGAACACTGACTGGGGGGGGACTGTAACCCTGTGGTAGGTGTACTACGGGTCCCGGCTGCCGATTAGGTTTAGGCCCCAGGTGAGCCTGATAACACCCACTGCAGATAATGTTCTGCATAACTGGCTCCATTAGCGCGCCTGAAGGCTATCCTTGACCAGTAGTTACTGGTTGTTGCATTATGTATATGCCATAGGGAGAGGGGGGGCTGTCTCTATGATGCTAATGTGAGCACTGCTGATCATGATTATGCCTAATGCTTTTCCCCAAAGGTTTGCATTGCTGATTTTATGTACAATGTCTGTATGCCCTGATCTATGCCTCTAGTGATGTTTATGAGGTTAGTGCGTAATGTGGTTATGCTAATGGTTTATAGGTCTAATGTGTTGTATGCCTAATATCAGGCCAGGGTATGTTAGGATGGTGTTTAATGCTTAGGTCGTTATTTTACCAGTAGTGACTGGTTATGCTCTACATTTATTATTTGTGCTACAATTACTTGTTGTGCGCTACATTTCTGATTTGTTCTACGTTTAATGTGCATTGCCTTTATGCTTATTTTTATTTCTAACTGTGTCTATGCGTAGGCGATGGTTTTTCCTAGTATAGGTTGTGCCAGTGAGTTCATGGTTCCCTGCGTGATATATGCCTAAGTTGTTTAGGATTGCGTAGTGTGTACTTACCTTTTACCAGTAGTTACTGGTTGTGCTCTACAGTGATAATTTGTGTTACAGTTGATATATGTTTTACATCCACAATTAGGGATTTGTGCTAATTCTGACAGTGGTCCATGTGGCCCTGTCTTGTGTAAATAGTCCCCTGTAAATTCTGCCAGTGCCAGTTGGCACAGTGTAAATTGTGTGAATATTATCTAATGTGTTTTGGTATAATACAAAGGCTATTTTTATATATACCCTTGTGTGGAGTTTCTTTTGTGGTGGGCCTAGGGTGTTGTTGCTGTGTGCGCGCGCAAACGCTTTACACATTGCCTCCGGGATAAGCTTGACTGCTCGTGCCAAGCTACCAAGGGGGTGAGCAGGGGTTATCTTTGGCGTGTAACTCCCCAGCCCTGACTTAGAGTGGTGGTTTCTGCCTGGCTTTGGGCAAGCCCTAGCCAGCCAGAAATCCCATTTCTAACATTTCCCTAGGTGCCAGCAGAGCTAGGGTTCAAAAACTACAGCTAGGCATTTTGCCAAAAAAGGATCATTTTTCACTGTGAAATTGTGGTGTGTCTACGTTGTGTTTTGCGCTGTTTCATGTCGCGGGCACTAGGCCTACCCACGCAAGTGAGGTACCATTTTTCTCGGAAGGCTTTGGGGAATGCGGGGTGAGTGGAAATTTGTGGATCCACGCAGATTCCAGAACTTTCCACCACTGAAATGTGAGGAAAATGTGTCTTTTTTGTCAATTTTTTAAGTTTGCAAGAGATTCTGGATAACAGAACCTGGTGGGAGGCAGTCAAGTCACCTCATCCTGGATTCCCCTATGTGTCTATTTTTTAAAAATGAATAGGTTTGATAGTTTTCCCTAGTTGCCAGCAGAGGTAGGGTTCAAAAACTACAGCTAGGCACTTTGCTAAAAAAGGGTCATTTTTCACTGTGAAATTGTGGTGTGTTCACGTTGCATTTTGCGCCGTTTAATGTCACAGGCACTAGGCCTACCCACGCAAGTGAAGTACCATTTTTCTCGGAAGACTTTGGGGAATGCAAGGTGAGTGGACAGTTGTGGATCCACGCAGATTCCTGAAATTTCCACCACAGAAATGTGAGAAAAATTTGGTTTTTTTTTTACAATTTGTTAGGTTTGCAAGGGATTCTGGGTAACAGAACCTGGAGGGAGGCAGTCAAGTCACCCCATCCTGGATTCCCCTGGGTGTCTAGTTTTCAAAAATGTATAGGTTTGCTTGGTTACCCTCGGTGCCAGCAGAGCTAGGGTTAAAAAACTACAGCTAGGCACTTTGCCAAAAATGGGTCATTTTTCACAATGAAATTGTGGTGTGTCCACGTTGCATTTTGCGCCGTTTCATGTCACGGGCACTAGGCCTAACCATGCAAGTGAGGTACCACTTTTCTCGGAAGACTTTGGGGAACGCAGGGTGCATGGAAATCTGTGTATCCACACAGATTCTAGAACTTTGCACCCCTGAAATGTGAGGAAAATGTCTTTGTTTTGCAAATGTTTTAGATTTGCAAGGGATTCTGGTTAACAGAACCTGGTGAAATGTAGTCAAGTAACCCCATCCTGGATTCCCTTGGGTGTCTAGTTTTCAAAAATGTATAGGTCTGCTAGGCTTCCCAAGGTGCCAGCAGAGCTAGGTCTCAAAAACTATAGGTAAGCACTTTGCCAAAAAAGGGTCATTTTTCACTGTGAAATTGTGGAGTGTCCACGTTGAATTTTAAGGTGTTTCATGTCACGGGCACTAGGCCTACCCACGCAAGTGAGGTACCATTTTTCTCGGAAGACTTTGGGGAATGCGTGCTGAGTGCAAATTTGTGGATCCACACAGATTCCAAAACGTTCCATCACAGAAATGTGAGGAAAATGTGTTTTAAAATGTTTTCATTTTAGGTTTGCAAGGGATTCTGGGTAACAGAACCTGGAGGGAGGCAGTCAAGTCACTCCATCCTGGATTCCCCTGGGAGTCTAGTTTTCAAAAATGTATAGGTTTGCTAGGTTTCCCTTGGTGCCAGCAGAGGTAGGGTATAAAAACTACAGCTAGGCACTTTGTTAAAAAATGGGTTATTATTCACTGTGAAATTGTGGTGTGTCCACGTTGCGTTTTTCGGCGTTTCATGTCGCCGGAACTTGGCCTACCCACGCAAGTGAGGCACCATTTTTCTCAGAAGGTTTTGGGGAACGCAGGGTGCATGGAAATCTCTGTATCCATGCAGAGTCCAGAACTTTCCACCACTGAAATGTGAGCAAAATGTGTTTTTTTTGTAGATTGTTAGGTTTGCAAGGGATTCTGGGTAACAGAACCTGATGGGGGGTAGTCAAGTCACCCATCCTGGATTCCCCTGGGTGTCTAGTTTTCAAAAATGTATAGGTTTTCTCGGTTTCCATAGGAGCCAGCAGAGCTAGGGTTCAAAAACTACAGCTAGGCACTTTGCCAAAAAAGTGTCATTTTTCACTGTGAAATTGTGGTCTGTCCACGTTGCATTTTGCACCATTTCATGTCATGGGCACTAGGTCTACCCACGCAAGTGAGGTACCATGTTTCTCAGAAGACTTTGGGGAATGCGGGGTGAGTGGAAATTTGTGGATCCACACAGATTCCGTAACTTTCCACCACAGAAATGTGAGGAAAATGTGTTTTTAAAAAAAATATTTAAGGTTTGCAACGGATTCTGGGTAACAGAACCTCGAGGGAGGCAGTCAAGTCACCCCATCCTGGATTCCCCTGGGTGTCTAGTTTACAAAAATGCATAGGTTTGCTAGGTTTCCATAGGTGCCAACAGAGCTAGGGTTCAAAAACTACAGCTAGGCACTTTGCCACAAAACGGTCATTTTTCACTGTGAAATTGTGGTATGTCCACGTTGCATTTTGCGCCGTTTCATGTCGTGGGCACTAGGCCTACCCACGCAAGTGAGGTAGCATTTTTGTCGTAAGACTTTGGGGAATGCGGGGTGAGTGCAAATTTGTGGATCCACACAGATTCCAGAACTTTCCACCACAGAAATGTGAGGAAAATGTGTTTTTTTGAGACAATTCCTTTAGGTTTGCAAGGGACTCTGGGTAACAGAACCTGGAGGGAGACAGTCAAGTCACCCCATCCTGGATTCCCCTGCGTGTCTAGTTTTAAAAAATGTATAGGGTTGCTATGTTTCCCTGGATGCCAGCAGAGCTAGGGTTCAAAAACTACAGCTAGGCACTTTGCCAAAAAAGGGTCATTTTTCACTGTGAAATTGTGCTGTGTCCATGTTGCGTTTTGCGCCGTTTCATGTCACGGGAACTAGGCCTACCTACGCAAGTGAGGTACCATTTTTCTCGGAAGACTTTGCGGAATGCGGGGTGAGTGGACATTGGTGGATCCACGCAGATTCCAGAACTTTGCACCACAGAAATGTAAGGAAAATGTGTTTTTTTGACAATTTTATAAGTTTGCAAGGGACTCTGGGTAACAGAACCTGGAGGGAGGCAGTCAAGTCACCCCATCCTGGATTCCCCTGCGTGTCTAGTTTTCAAAAATGTATAGGGTTGCTATGTTTCCCTGGGTGCCAGCAGAGCTAGGGTTCAAAAACTACAGCTAGACACTTTGCAAAAAGAGGGTCATTTTTCACTGTGAAATTGTGGTGTGTCCACGTTGCATTTTGCGCCGTTTCATCTCGCGGGCACTAGGCCTACCTACGCAAGGGAGGTACCATTTTTCTCAGAAGACTTTGGGGAAAGCGGGGTGAGTGGACATTGGTGGATCCACGCAGATTCCAGAACATTCCACCACAGAAATGTGAGGAAAATGTGGGTTTTTTGACTATTTTTTTGGTTTGCACGGGATTCTGGGTAACAGTACATGGAGGAAGGCAGTCAAGACACCCTATCATGGATTCCCCAGGTTGTCTAGTTTCAAAAAATGTATAGGTTTGCTAGCTTTCCCTAGGTGCCAGCAGAGCTAGGGTTCAAAAACTACAGCTAGGCACTTTGCCAAAAAGAGGGTCATTTTTCACTGTGAAATTGTGGTGTGTGCACGTTGCATTTTGTGCTGTTTCATGTCGCGGGCACGTGGCCTACCCATGCAAGTGAGGTATAATTTTTCTCGGAAGACTTTGGGGAACGCGGGGTGAGTGGAAATTTGTGGATCCACGCAGATTCCAGAACTTTCCACCACAGAAATGTGAGGAAAAAGTTTTTTTTTACAATTTTGGTTTGCAAGGGATACTGGGTAACAGAACGTGGAGGGAGGCAGTCAAGTCACCCCATCCTGGATTCCCCTGGATGTCTAGTTTTCAAAAATGTATAGGTTTGCTAGGTTTCCCTAGTTGCCAGCAGAGCTAGGGTTCAAAAACTACAGCTAGGCACTTTGCCAAAAAAGGGTCATTTTTCAGTGTGAAATTGTGGTGTGTCCACGTTACATTTTGCGCCATTTCATGTCACGGGTACTTGACCTACCCACGCAAGTGAGGTACCATTTTTCTCTGATGACTTTTGGGAACGTGGGGTGAGTGGAAATTTGTGGATCCACGCAGATTCCAGAACTTTCCACCACAGAAATGTGAGGAAAATGGTTTTTTTTTAAATTTTTTGTTTGCAAGGGATACTGGGTAACAGAACCTGGAGGGAGGCAGTCAAGTCACCCCATCCTGGATTCCCCTGGATGTCTAGTTTTCAAAAATGTATAGGTTTGCTAGGTTTCCCTAGTTGCCAGCAGAGCTAGGGTTCAAAAACTACAGCTAGGAACTTTGCCAAAAAAGGGTCATTTTTCAGTGTGAAATTGTGGTGTGTCCACGTTACATTTTGCGCCATTTCATGTCACGGGTACTTGACCTACCCACGCAAGTGAGGTACCATTTTTCTCTGATGACTTTTGGGAATGTGGGGTGAGTGGAAATTGTGGATCCACGCAGATTTCAGAACTTTCCACCACAGAAATGTGAGGAAAATTTATTTTTTTGGACAATTTTTTTGGTTTGCAAGGGAATCTGGGTAACAGAACCGGGAGGGAGGAAATCAACTCACCCCATCCTGGATTTCCCTGGGTGTCTAGTTTTCAAAAATATATAGGTTTGCTAGGTTTCCCTAGATGTCAGCAAAGCTAGGGTTCAAAAACTACAGCTAGGCACTTTGCCAAAAAAGGGTCATTTTTCAGTGTGAAATTGTGGTGTGTCCACGTTGCATTTTGCGCCATTTCATGTCACGGGTACTTGGCCTACCCATGCAAGTGAGGTACCATTTTTCTCTGATGACTTTGGGGAACGCGGGGTGAGTGGAAATTTGTGGATCCACGCAGATTCCAGAACTTTCCACCACAGAAATGTGAGGAAAATGTTTTTTTTTTACAATTTTGGTTTGCAAGGGATTCTGGGTAACAGAACCTGGAGGGAGGCAGTCAAGTCACCCCATCCTGGATTCCCCTGGATGTCTAGCTTTAAAAAATGTATAGGTTTGCTAGGTTTCCCTAGTTGCCAGTAGAGCTAGGGTTCAAAAACAACAGCAAGGCACTTTGCCAAAAAAGGGTCCTTTTTCAGTGTGAAATTGTGGTGTGTCCACGTTGCATTTTACGCCATTTCATGTCACGGGTACTTGGCCTACCCACGCAAGTGAAGTACCATTTTTCTCTGATGACTTTTGGGAATGTGGGGTGAGTGGAAATTTGTGGATCCACGCAGATTTCAGAACTTTCCACCACAGAAATGTGAGGGAAATTTATTTTTTTGTACAATATTTTGGTTTGCAAGGGAATCTGGGTGACAGAACCTGGAGGGAGGAAATCAACTCACCCCATCCTAGATTCCCCTGGGTGTCTAGTTTTAAAAAATGCATAGGTTTGCTAGGTTTCCCTAGGTGCCAGCAGAGCTAGGGTTCAAAAACTACAGCTAGGCACTTTGCCAAAAAAGGGTCATTTTTCACAGTGAAATTGTGGTGTGTCACATTGCATTTTGCGCCGTTTCGTGTCGCGGGCACTAGGCCTACCCACGCAAGTGAGGTACCATTTTTCTCGTAAGACTTTGGGGAATTCGGGGTGAGTGGAATTTTGTGGATCCACCCAGATTCCAGAACTTTCCACCACAGAAATTTGAAGAAAATGTGTTTTTTTTTGACAATTTTGGTTTGCAAGGGATTCTGGGTAACAGAACCTGGAAGGAGGCAGTCAAGTCACGCCATCCTGGATTCCCCTGGATGTCTAGTTTTCAAAAATGTATAGGTTTGCTAGGTTTCCCTAGTTGCCAGCAGAGCTAGGGTTCAAAAACTACAGCTAGGCACTTTGCCAAAAAAGGGTCATTTTTCAGTGTGAAATTGTGGTGTGTCCACGGTGCATTTTGCGCTATTTCATGTCACGGTTACTTGGCCTACCCACGCAAGTGAGGTACCATTTTTCTATGATGACTTTTGGGAATGTGGGGTGAGTGGTAATTTGTGGATCCACGCAGATTTCAGAACTGTCCACCACAGAAATGTGAGGAAAATTTATTTTTTTGGACAATTTTTTTTGGTTTTCTAGGGAATCTGGGTAACAGAACCTGGAGGGAGGCAGTCAAGACACCCTATCATGGATTCCCCAGGTTGTCTAGTTTTAAAAAATGTATAGGTTTGCTAGGTTTGCCTAGGTGCCAGCAGAGCTAGGGTTCAAAAACTACAGCTAGGCACTGTTGGACCTGTCAGCCCTAGGGTAGTCTCCCCATCTAGTTTTTGATCGTGCCTCATTTTTTCCACCCTCATTTTTGATGTTGGACTTAGGTCTCCGGGCGCCTTTTCATCGCCAACCAGTGTTAACGTGCAGGTGCTCCCTTCTCCCAAGATGGCTGCCACAGACCCCTGCTACTGCAGAGTGGTCTTTCATAGTAGCACCCTAGCTGCCAGGAGCTGGCTGGAACCCCACAACAATGTTGCGACACCAGCCCGCCTTTTTTGTCCCATAGGTAGAATGGGGAAGCTCCTGGAATGTGCTGGAACCTTCTAGAAGGGAGGTGTGGTTTTTACTTTTGCCGCCTTGGCTAGAGGTCACCTGACCTAGGGATTCATAAGTGAGGGAGGGAACTTTTTCCAGTCAGTTGGCCAGTTGGGGTGAAGCAGAGCTGGAGAATCCATGCCGGAGTGTAGGCGGTAGGGCCTAGCCAGGGACTTATGCCTCTGAGAGTGACAGGGCTTAGGTGCTGCCTCTTAAGTGAGTGAGGGATCCTGTGAAACCCACTGATCTTGCCCAGCAGTAGGAGGACCCAGGGAACCTCTGCCCAGCCTGACTAGGAAGGACCTAGTCGCCAACTCATCCCACACCCCCCAAGGAACAGAACCCCAAGGGCGCCAGTATCATCTGCGCCACAAAGACTGAATATTGAAACTGCAGAAGCAACATCCTGAAACTTCATGCCAAAGCGAATATTGTAACTTCATGAAACAACTGATTGCCTGACTGCTGGGGATCGACCAGGTACTGGCGCTGTGTTTCCTGCGCTGCCAGACCTGACCTGTGACCCCCTGTGCGGATCTGCTGTCGAGCGCGGTGCTGGCCGAGTTCCCGCTTAATTTGTGACCCCCCCTGGTGCGAGGACCCACAACGCGATCCCTGCCGCGGCCTGTAGGCCTCAGGGAAGTGTCAGTGCCAAGTCGGGGCCTGTGGAGAAGCCCGGGGCCCCGCCGCTGCCGTCGCAGCATCAGAAGGAAGAGCGAGTGTCCGGGAGTGTCCCGCGCCGTTGCGCGCATCGGAAGAAGGGCCCGGAGTGGAACCGAGTGACGAGACCAAGGTAACCCCCGGGGGCTGGGAGGTAGCGTGGCCGTGTGGCGGCCTGAGACTTGCCCCCCCCCCCTGCTCCCCAGGAGTCGTGGGAAGGCCCGGTGCGCCCCCTACCAAGTGGGAACGACACCGCATGCAGAGACTGTGACTTTCCCCCCTCCGCGGGATTTCCCGCCGTAATTGTGAGTCTCCCCTCCGTGGGATTACCCTCTCCTGGGGACTGCCGTTCGCAGGACTCAACAGTGCTCAATGCGTTCTATGTCTCAGTAGCGCTGATCATTCCTTTGTATTCAACAGTGCTCAATGCGTTCTATGTTGGAGTAGCGCTGATCGTCCAATTGTATTGACCAGTGCTCAATGCGTTCTATGTCTCAGTAGCGCTGATCATTCCTTTGTATTCAACAGTGCTCAATGCGTTCTATGTTGGAGTAGCGCTGATCGTCCAATTGTATTTACCAGTGCTCAATGCGTTCTATGTTGGAGTAGCGCTGATCGTCCAATTGTATTTACCAGTGCTCAATGCGTTCTATGTCTCAGTAGCGCTGATCATTCCTTTGTATTCACCAGTGCTCAGTGCGTTCTATGCCTAAATAGCGCTGATCATCCATTGGCATACGCCAGTGCTCAATGCGTTCTATGTCTCAGTAGCGCTGATCATTCCTGTGTATTCACCAGTACGCAATGCGTTCTAAGTCTAAGGAGCGCTGATCCCATGTGTTGCATTCACCAGCGCTCAGAGCGTGCTAAGTCCAAGTAGTGGGTAACCTCAGTTTGTGGTCTCAAGCGCTCCATGCGCCAGTGGAGGTCCCAAGTGCAAGGCGCTTCCTGTATCCACAACGATTATGCTCAGGGTGCTAGGCAAACATTATACGACCGCAAGTTATGCTCATGTGCCTTTGTTTCTTCGTAGACACCAGTAGCGCCACGTGTGCAGGCCCCGGCCCGCAGCATTAGAGAAGTTCATACTGCAGGGATTGCTGAGGTAACCGTAATGAGATGCTGTAATGCACATGTTAAAGTGTACAGGTAATGAGATACTGGAATACACCTGTTAAAGTGTACAGGTAATGAGAAGCTGTAATGCAAATGTAGTAGGACAGGGTCGAGGAGGAGCGCGTCTTCAGAGGAGTATGAGGACAGGAGGGAGGAGAGGCAGTTAAAGTGGGAGCTGGCCAAGTTGGAACAAGAGAGAGAAAGGGAAATGGCCAAATTGGAACAAGAGAGAGAAAACAAGAGATGGGCAATGGAGGAAAAGAAGCTGGCGCACGAGCTTCAGCTGAAAGAGTTGGAGCTGCGCGCCCTCCAATTGAATGCGTCCAATAAGGACAATGGTGGCAGCATACCTAAAGAGTCTCACGAGTCAAAATTCTACCTACCTAAGGAAGTCATTGCCAATTACACCGTGGGGGACGACATTGCTAAATGGTTGGAGGCATACGAGGTAGCCTTGACTGCCCATGGGGTACCCGAGAGTAATTGGGGAGGTGGTTTATATCGGTATATACCTCCCAATGTCAGGGACACCCTGCTATATTTGGCCAAGGCGGATCAGGTCAGGTATGCCCCCATGAAAGAGGCTTTACTGAAAAAGTTTGGTCTTAACCCCGAGAGTTACAGGCAGAAGTTCCGTGGCAGCCATAAGCTGTCCACACAGTCATGGGTGGATTTTTTTGATTATGCGAGAAAGGCACTAGATGGTTGGGTGCGTGGCAGCGTGGTGCAGGACTATCAAGGGGTGTACAATCTTTTTTTACGGGAGCACCTCTTGGATAAGTGCTTTCCGGAGCTGCGCCAACATCTGGTGGACCGCAAGTTGATGGATCCCCGTAAGCTTGCGGAGGAGGCAGATATTTGGGTGAGCACCCGGGTGTCTCACAAGGGCCCCGGGGGAGATGGCTCGAAAGGCGGACAGGGTTTCCCCCAGGAGGGGGGAGATAAAAAGGTGGAGTTCTCTAAAGGCCCCCAAAATAAGTTTGGGAAGGGAGTAGGAACCCCACCCCCGCCCAATTCCTCAAGACCCACTTACCCTGACGGGAGTCAGCAGCCTAGGATTGTGCGGTGCTACGAATGTGGGGAGATTGGACACTACAAGGGAGATCCCAAGTGTCGCAAGCGACCCCCAGCCCCAACGGGCGGGAAAAGTCCCGGGGTGAGTAGTATAGCGCTTGGGGTGGAGCTGCCCTTAGATAGGGAAGGGGAGTGGACAGGCCTGACCCTGGTTTCACTCGGGGATAGAGAGGTGGTCCCCGTAGTGTCCCTGCCCCCGAACACTGCTAAATATCAGCAGAGGGTGAGAATTAACGGGGAGGAGGTGGAGGCTCTGAGGGGCACAGTTGCCAGCATGACCACTGTAGTGAGGCGGCTGGTGTCCCCAGACCAAGTAGTCCCTGAGGAGTTCCATCCGGCCGTATTGGCTGACGGCAGTGTGAGTCACTATCCAGTGGCTCGTGTTCCATTTGAGTGGGGAGGAGTCAAAGGCCTACTAAGAGTTGCGGTGAGCCCTGCCTTGCCTGTGGGGTGCTTGCTAGGGAACGACCTGGAGCACACCAAGTGGAAAGATGACGAGTTTCGAGCTCACACCGAGATGCTGGGATTACCAGGGTGGACTTGCGTAGTCACGCGGTCCATGGCTGCCCAGCATGAAACTCACCCTGGGTTGGAGCCTGGAATCATGGCCCAACCCAACACCAGAAGAGGAAAGAAGAAGGTGGTAAAGGACACGCCCCGTGAGATGGATGGGGAGGCCGCAGAGGTGCCCCCGGAGTCCATGGAGGTGGTTGTCGTTCCCGTGGAGGACTTGCCAACCCTTGCTGACTGGCATGTGGGAGGAGGCCCTACCCGGGAGGAATTTTGTCAGGCACAAAGGGCGTGCCCCACGCTTGAAGCCATGCGGCGACAGGCCGAAGCCCAAGTGGCCAGTCAGGAGATGGGAGGATATCATGTGTATTGGGAGGATGGTCTCCTATACAGTGAGCCCAGGGTGCCGGTACATGGATCTTCGAGGGCCATAGTGGTCCCCCAATGTTACCAGGCATTCCTGCTGGAGTTAGCGCACGAGATTCCAATAGCCGGACACCTGGGCCAGGACAAAACCTTTGCACGGTTGGTCCCTCATTTTTATTGGCCCAGGATGAGGATTGCCTCAGACACCTTTTGCAAGACCTGTAAGTCTTGTCAGGCAAGTGGCAAGACTGGGACTAAATTGAAGGTCCCTTTGGAACCGCTCCCCGTGGTCGGGACCCCTTTTGAGAGGGTCGGTATTGATATTGTTGGGCCATTGGACCCTCCGACCGCAGCGGGACACCGGTTCATTCTGGTTTTGGTGGACCACGCCACAAGGTACCCAGAGGCTATTCCTCTGAGGACCATCACTGCACCGGTGGTGGCGCGGGCACTATTGGGGATTTGTACCCGAGTGGGATTCCCCAAGGTCGTGGTGTCGGACAGGGGCACAAATTTCATGTCGGCCTACATGCAGGCCATGTGGAAGGAGTGTGGGGTGACCTACCGGTTCTCCACTCCTTACCACCCCCAGACTAACGGACTTGTAGAGCGCTTCAATAAGACATTGAAGGGTATGATCCGGAGCCTGCCAGAGGGCTTGAGGCGTAAATGGGACGTCCTCCTCCCCTGCTTGTTATTCACCTACCGGGAGGTACCGCAGAAGGGAGTCGGGTTCAGCCCGTTTGAGTTGCTCTATGGCCATCCCGTTAGGGGTCCCCTCAGTTTAGTGAAAGAGGGGTGGGAGAAGACTTCACAGAAGCTTCCCCGTGACATTGTCAGCTGCATGCTGGCGTTCCGCAGCCAGATGGCCAAGCTGTGGAAGGCGGCCTCAGAGAACCTGGAGGCTAGCCAGACCGTGATGAAGGAATGGTATGACCGCAACGCTCGGATGGTCGAGTTGGACATGGGACAGAAGGTGTGGGTCATGGAGCCTGGGGAGCTTTGCGCCCTCCAGGACCGGTGGACTGGTCCGTACGACATTGTGGAGCGACGAGGCCAGACCACATACATAGTAGACTTGAAGACCCCCCGTCAGCCCCTCAGGGTGCTCCATGTCAACCGCATGAAGCCGCACCATGAGCGAACAGAGCTTGCTCTCCTGATGGTGACGGATGGGAGCGAGGAGGAAGAGAGTGAAGCTCTTCCTGACCTTCTAGCGGTACAAGAGAAGGATTGTTCGGTGGAAGGTGTAATGCTCTCCCCATCCTTGACCCCAGAGCAACAGAGGGACTGCCGTCATGTCCTGGGACAGTTCGCCTCGTTGTTCTCCCTCACGCCTGGAATCACTCATCTGTGTACCCATGATGTGGACACAGGGGACAGCCCCCCGGTGAAGAACAAGTCTTACCGGCTCTCTGACCGAGTGAAAGATAGCATCCAGCGTGAGGTGGCAAAGATGCTGGAGCTGGGGGTGATAGAACCTTCCAGCAGCCCGTGGGCTAGTCCAGTGGTGTTGGTGCCGAAAGCGGCCCCACCGGGTACGACACCGGAGCTTCGGTTCTGTGTGGACTACCGGGGGTTGAACTCTGTCACGAAGACAGATGCTCACCCCATCCCACGTGCAGACGAGGTGGTGGACCGGCTGGGAGCAGCCCGGTACCTCAGCACCATTGATCTGACATCCGGATATTGGCAGATTGCCATGGCTGATGGAGCAAGGGAGAAAACAGCATTCTCCACCCCCAAGGGCCACTACCAGTTCCGAGTGATGCCCTTTGGGCTCAAAAATGCTCCGGCCACATTCCAGCGGTTAGTGAATCAGGTACTATCTGGTCTGAAGTCCTTCTCAGCGGCCTACCTGGATGACATAGCTGTCTTCAGTGGCACCTGGGAGGACCATCTGCAACACCTCCAGGAGGTATTGCAGGCACTGCAACGTGCTGGCCTAACAATTAAAGCCAGCAAGTGCCAGATTGGACAGGGATCTGTCGTGTACCTGGGACACCTGGTGGGCGGAGGTAAGGTGCAACCCCTCCAGGCCAAAATAGAGACCATCTTGGCTTGGGAGCCCCCAAGACCCAAACAGAGGTCCGAGCTTTCCTCGGCCTCACTGGGTATTACCGCCGGTTCGTCAAGGGATATGGTACCATCGTAACCCCCTTGACGGAATTGACCTCGAAGAAGCAACCTCGCAAGGTCATATGGACAGCTGCATGCCAAAAGCCTTTGACACGCTGAAACATGCGATGTGTACCGCTCCAGTACTAGCAACACCGGATTTCAGCAAGGAATTTATTGTGCAGACCGACGCCTCAGAGCACGGCATAGGTGCGGTGCTCTCGCAACTCAACGCTGAGGGTCAGGATCAACCAATGGCCTTCATATCCAGGAGACTCCTCCCTCGGGAACGGCGATGGAGCACCATTGAGAGAGAAGCCTTCGCGGTGGTCTGGGCTCTGAAGAAGTTGAGGCCATACCTCTTTGGAACTCACTTCCTTATCCAGACCGACCACCGCCCCCTTCGCTGGCTCATGCAGATGAGAGGCGAAAACCCCAAGTTGTTGAGGTGGTCCATTTCCCTACAGGGGATGGACTTTCGGGTGGAACATCGGCCCGGAGTTGACCACGCCAATGCTGACGGTCTCTCCAGGTTTTTCCGCCTTAGCGATGAAAACTCCAAAGAGGTTGAGTAGCTCTCCCCTCTTTTGGCTGGGGGGGACGCGTGTTGGACCTGTCAGCCCTAGGGTAGTCTCCCCATCTATTTTTGTTTGTGCCTCATTTTTTCCACCCTCATTTTTGATGTTGGTCTTAGGTCTCCGGGCGCCTTTTCATTGCCAACCAGTGTTAAGGTGCAGGTGCTCCCTTCTCCCAAGATGGCTGCCACAGACCCCTGCTACTGCAGAGTGGTCTTTCATAGTAGCACCCTAGCTGCCAGGAGCTGGCTGGAACCCCACAACTATGTTGCGACACCAGCCCGCCTTTTTTGTCCCATAGGTAGAATGGGGAAGCTCCTGGAATGTGCTGGAACCTTCTAGAAGGGAGGTGTGGTTTTTACTTTTGCCGCCTTGGCTAGAGGTCACCTGACCTAGGGATACATAAGTGAGGGAGGGAACAGTTGGCCAGTTGGGGTGAAGCAGAGCTGGAGAATCCATGCCGGAGTGTAGGCGGTAGGGCCTAGCCAGGGACTTATGCCCCTGAGAGTGACAGGGCTTAGGTGCTGCCTCTTAAGTGAGTGAGGGATCCTGTGAAACCCACTGATCTTGCCCAGCAGTAGGAGGACCCAGGGAACCTCTGCCCAGCCTGACTAGGAAGGACCTAGTCGCCAACTCATCCCCTACCCCCCAAGGAACAGAACCCCAAGGGCGCCAGTATCATCTGCGCCACAAAGACTGAATATTGAAACTGCAGAAGCGACATCCTGAAACTTCATGCCAAAGCGAATATTGTAACTTCATGAAACGACTGATTGCCTGACTGCTGGGGCTGCCAGACCTGACCTGTGACCCCCTGTGCGGATCTGCTGTCGAGCGCGGAGCTGGCCGAGCTCCCGCTTAATTTGTGACCCTCCCTGGTGCGAGGACCCGCAACGCGATCACCGCTGCGGCTCGTAGGCCTCAGGGAAGTGTCAGTGCCAAGTCGGGGCCTGCGGAGAAGCACGGGGCCCCGCCGCTGCCGTCGCAGCGTCAGAAGGAAGAGCGAGTGTCCGGGAGTGTCCCGCGCCGTTGCGCGCATCGGAAGAAGGGCCCGGAGCGGAACCGAGCGACGAGACCAAGGTAACCCCCGGGGGCTGGGAGGTAGCGCGGCCGTGTGGCGGCCTGAGACTCGCCCCCCCCTGCTCCCTGGGAGTCGTGGGAAGGCCCGGTGCGCCCCCTACCAAGTGGGAACGAAACCGCATGCAGAGACTGTGACTTTTCCCCCTCCGCGGGATTTCCCGCCGTAATTGTGAGTCTCCCCTCCGTGGGATTACCCTCTCCTGGGGACTGCCGTTCGCAGGACTCAACAGTGCTCAATGCGTTCTATGTCTCAGTAGCGCTGATCATTCCTTTGTATTCAACAGTGCTCAATGCGTTCTATGTTGGAGTAGCGCTGATCGTCCAATTGTATTGACCAGTGCTCAATGCGTTCTATGTCTCAGTAGCGCTGATCATTCCTTTGTATTCAACAGTGCTCAATGCGTTCTATGTTGGAGTAGCGCTGATCGTCCAATTGTATTTACCAGTGCTCAATGCGTTCTATGTTGGAGTAGCGCTGATCGTCCAATTGTATTTACCAGTGCTCAATGCGTTCTATGTCTCAGTAGCGCTGATCATTCCTTTGTATTCACCAGTGCTCAGTGCGTTCTATGCCTAAATAGCGCTGATCATCCATTGACATACGCCAGTGCTCAATGCGTTCTATGTCTCAGTAGCGCTGATCATTCCTGTGTATTCACCAGTACACAATGCGTTCTAAGTCTAAGGAGCGCTGATCCCATGTGTTGCATTCACCAGCGCTCAGAGCGTGCCAAGTCCAAGTAGTGGGTAACCTCAGTTTGTGGTCTCAAGCGCTCCATGCGCCAGTGGAGGTCCCAAGTGCAAGGCGCTTCCTGTATCCACAACGCTTATGCTCAGGGTGCTAGGCAAACATTATACGACCGCAAGTTATGCTCATGTGCCTTTGTTTCTTCGTAGACACCAGTAGCGCCACGTGTGCAGGCCCCGGCCCGCAGCATTAGGGAAGTTCATACTGCAGGGATTGCTGAGGTAACCGTAATGAGATGCTGTAATGCACATGTTAAAGTGTACAGGTAATGAGATACTGGAATACACCTGTTAAAGTGTACAGGTAATGAGAAGCTGTAATGCAAATGTTAATGTGTACAAGTTAAGATACATTGCCCTCCAAGATTACCGTGTGTGCTCCTTTGATTAGATAAAATCTGATTAATTTGCATTCACCTTATTGTGTGGCGTCCATTATTGTGTGCGTTTACTGCTTCAGAGGATGCGTGTGTTGTATGGTCGCTTAACACACAGGCCTTTGGGTGCCCAGCCGCTCGTGTCACGTTACCCCCTTAGGGCCTGGAGACCCCAGGTCTTACAGGCACTTTGCCAAAAAAGGGTCATTTTTCACTGTGAAATTATGGTGTGTCCACGTTGCATTTTGCGCCATTTCATGTCGCGGACACTAGGTCTCCCCACGCAAGTGAGGTAGCATTTTTCTCGTAAGACTTTGGGGAATGCGGGATGAGTGCAAATTTGTGGATCCACACAGATTCCCGAACTTTCCACCACAGAAATGTGTGGAAAATGTGGGGTTTTTTTCAATTTCTTTAGGTTTGCAAGGGATTCTGGGTAACAGAACCTGGAGGGAGGCAGTCAAGACACCCCATCCTGGATTCCCCTGGGTGTCTAGTTTTCAAAAATGTATAGGTTTGCTTGGTTTCCCTGCGTGCCAGCCGAGCTAGGGTTCAAAAACTACAGCTAGGCACTTTGCCATAAAAGGGTCATTTTTCACTGTGAAATTGTGATGTGTCCACGTTGTGTTTTGCGCCATTTCATGTCGCGGAAACTAGGCCTACCCATGCAAGTGGGGTACCATTTTTCTCTGAAGACTTTGGGGAACGCGGGGTGAGTGGAAATTTGTGGATCCACAATGATTCCAGAACTTTGCACCACAGAAATGGGAGGAAAATGTGGGTTTTTTGACAATTTTATAGGTTTGCAAGTGATTCTGTGTAACAGAACCTGGAGGGAGGCAGTCAAGTCACCCCATTCTGGATTCCCCGGGGTGTCTAGTTTTAAAAAATGTATAGGTTTGCTAGCTTTCCCTAGGTGCCAGCAGAGCTAGGGTTCAAAAACTACAGCTAGGCACTTTGCCAAAAAAGGGTCATTTTTCACTGTGAAATTGTGGTGTGTGCATGTTGCATTTTGAGCCGTTTCATGTCGCGGGCACTTGGCCTACCCATGCAAGTGAGGTATCATTTTTCTCGGAAGACTTTGGGGATCACGGGGTGAATGGAAATTTGTGAATCCACGCAGATTTCAGAACTTTCCACCACAGAAATGTGAGGAAAATGTGTTTTTTTGGACAAGTATATTGGTTTGCAAGGGAATCTGGGTAACAGAACCTGGAGGGAGGAAATCAACTCACCCCATCCTGGATTTCCCTGGGTGTCTAGTTTTCAAAAATGTATAGGTTTGCTAGGTATCCCTCGGTGCCAGCAGAGCTATGGTTCAAAAACTACAGCTAGGCACTTTGCCAAAAAAGGGTCATTTTTCAGTGTGAAATTGTGGTGTGTCCACGTTGCATTTTGCGCCATTTCATGTCACGGGTACTTGGCCTACCCACGCAAGTGAGGTACCATTTTTCTCTGATGACTTTGGGGAACGCGGGGTGAGTTGAAATTTGTGGATCCACGCAGATTCCAGAACTTTCCACCACAGAAATGTGAGGAAAATGTTTTTTTTTTACAATTTTGGTTTGCAAGGGATTCTGGGTAACAGAACCTGGAGGGAGGCAGTCAAGTCACCCCATCCTGGATTCCCCTGGATGTCTAGCTTTAAAAAATGTATAGGTTTGCTAGGTTTCCCTAGTTGCCAGTAGAGCTAGGGTTCAAAAACAACAGCAAGGCACTTTGCCAAAAAAGGGTCATTTTTCAGTGTGAAATTGTGGTGTGTCCACGTTGCATTTTACGCCATTTCATGTCACGGGTACTTGGCCTACCCACGCAAGTGAAGTACCATTTTTCTCTGATGACTTTTGGGAATGTGGGGTGAGTGGAAATTTGTGGATCCACGCAGATTTCAGAACTTTCCACCACAGAAATGTGAGGGAAATTTATTTTTTTGTACAATATTTTGGTTTGCAAGGGAATCTGGGTGACAGAACCTGGAGGGAGGAAATCAACTCACCCCATCCTAGATTCCCCTGGGTGTCTAGTTTTAAAAAATGCATAGGTTTGCTAGGTTTCCCTAGGTGCCAGCAGAGCTAGGGTTCAAAAACTACAGCTAGGCACTTTGCCAAAAAAGGGTCATTTTTCACAGTGAAATTGTGGTGTGTCACATTGCATTTTGCGCCGTTTCGTGTCGCGGGCACTAGGCCTACCCACGCAAGTGAGGTACCATTTTTCTCGTAAGACTTTGGGGAATTCGGGGTGAGTGGAATTTTGTGGATCCACCCAGATTCCAGAACTTTCCACCACAGAAATTTGAAGAAAATGTGATTTTTTTTGACAATTTTGGTTTGCAAGGGATTCTGGGTAACAGAACCTGGAAGGAGGCAGTCAAGTCACGCCATCCTGGATTCCCCTGGATGTCTAGTTTTCAAAAATGTATAGGTTTGCTAGGTTTCCCTAGTTGCCAGCAGAGCTAGGGTTCAAAAACTACAGCTAGGCACTTTGCCAAAAAAGGGCAATTTTTCACTGTGAAATTGTGGTGTGTGCATGTTGCATTTTGAGCCGTTTCATGTCGCGGGCACTTGGCCTACCCATGCAAGTGAGGTATCATTTTTCTCGGAAGACTTTGGGGATCACGGGGTGAATGGAAATTTGTGAATCCACGCAGATTTCAGAACTTTCCACCACAGAAATGTGAGGAAAATGTGTTTTTTTGAACAAGTATTTTGGTTTGCAAGGGAATCTGGGTAACAGAACCTGGAGGGAGGAAATCAACTCACCCCATCCTGGATTTCCCTGGGTGTCTAGTTTTCAAAAATGTATAGGTTTGCTAGGTATCCCTCGGTGCCAGCAGAGCTATGGTTCAAAAACTACAGCTAGGCACTTTGCCAAAAAAGGGTCATTTTTCAGTGTGAAATTGTGGTGTGTCCACGTTGCATTTTGCGCCATTTCATGTCACGGGTACTTGGCCTACCCACGCAAGTGAGGTACCATTTTTCTCTGATGACTTTGGGGAACGCGGGGTGAGTGGAAATTTGTGGATCCACGCAGATTCCAGAACTTTCCACCACAGAAATGTGAGGAAAATGTTTTTTTTTTACAATTTTGGTTTGCAAGGGATTCTGGGTAACAGAACCTGGAGGGAGGCAGTCAAGTCACCCCATCCTGGATTCCCCTGGATGTCTAGCTTTAAAAAATGTATAGGTTTGCTAGGTTTCCCTAGTTGCCAGTAGAGCTAGGGTTCAAAAACAACAGCAAGGCACTTTGCCAAAAAAGGGTCATTTTTCAGTGTGAAATTGTGGTGTGTCCACGTTGCATTTTACGCCATTTCATGTCACGGGTACTTGGCCTACCCACGCAAGTGAAGTACCATTTTTCTCTGATGACTTTTGGGAATGTGGGGTGAGTGGAAATTTGTGGATCCACGCAGATTTCAGAACTTTCCACCACAGAAATGTGAGGGAAATTTATTTTTTTGTACAATATTTTGGTTTGCAAGGGAATCTGGGTGACAGAACCTGGAGGGAGGAAATCAACTCACCCCATCCTAGATTCCCCTGGGTGTCTAGTTTTAAAAAATGCATAGGTTTGCTAGGTTTCCCTAGGTGCCAGCAGAGCTAGGGTTCAAAAACTACAGCTAGGCACTTTGCCAAAAAAGGGTCATTTTTCACAGTGAAATTGTGGTGTGTCACATTGCATTTTGCGCCGTTTCGTGTCGCGGGCACTAGGCCTACCCACGCAAGTGAGGTACCATTTTTCTCGTAAGACTTTGGGGAATTCGGGGTGAGTGGAATTTTGTGGATCCACCCAGATTCCAGAACTTTCCACCACAGAAATTTGAAGAAAATGTGTTTTTTTTTGACAATTTTGGTTTGCAAGGGATTCTGGGTAACAGAACCTGGAAGGAGGCAGTCAAGTCACGCCATCCTGGATTCCCCTGGATGTCTAGTTTTCAAAAATGTATAGGTTTGCTATGTTTCCCTAGTTGCCAGCAGAGCTAGGGTTCAAAAACTACAGCTAGGCACTTTGCCAAAAAAGGGTCATTTTTCAGTGTGAAATTGTGGTGTGTCCACGTTGCATTTTGCGCTATTTCATGTCACGGTTACTTGGCCTACCCACGCAAGTGAGGTACCATTTTTCTATGATGACTTTTGGGAATGTGGGGTGAGTGGTAATTTGTGGATCCACGCAGATTTCAGAACTGTCCACCACAGAAATGTGAGGAAAATTTATTTTTTTGGACAATTTTTTTGGTTTTCTAGGGAATCTGGGTAACAGAACCTGGAGGGAGGCAGTCAAGACACCCTATCATGGATTCCCCAGGTTGTCTAGTTTTAAAAAATGTATAGGTTTGCTAGGTTTGCCTAGGTGCCAGCAGAGCTAGGGTTCAAAAACTACAGCTAGGCACTGTTGGACCTGTCAGCCCTAGGGTAGTCTCCCCATCTAGTTTTTGATCGTGCCTCATTTTTTCCACCCTCATTTTTGATGTTGGACTTAGGTCTCCGGGCGCCTTTTCATCGCCAACCAGTGTTAACGTGCAGGTGCTCCCTTCTCCCAAGATGGCTGCCACAGACCCCTGCTACTGCAGAGTGGTCTTTCATAGTAGCACCCTAGCTGCCAGGAGCTGGCTGGAACCCCACAACAATGTTGCGACACCAGCCCGCCTTTTTTGTCCCATAGGTAGAATGGGGAAGCTCCTGGAATGTGCTGGAACCTTCTAGAAGGGAGGTGTGGTTTTTACTTTTGCCGCCTTGGCTAGAGGTCACCTGACCTAGGGATTCATAAGTGAGGGAGGGAACTTTTTCCAGTCAGTTGGCCAGTTGGGGTGAAGCAGAGCTGGAGAATCCATGCCGGAGTGTAGGCGGTAGGGCCTAGCCAGGGACTTATGCCTCTGAGAGTGACAGGGCTTAGGTGCTGCCTCTTAAGTGAGTGAGGGATCCTGTGAAACCCACTGATCTTGCCCAGCAGTAGGAGGACCCAGGGAACCTCTGCCCAGCCTGACTAGGAAGGACCTAGTCGCCAACTCATCCCACACCCCCCAAGGAACAGAACCCCAAGGGCGCCAGTATCATCTGCGCCACAAAGACTGAATATTGAAACTGCAGAAGCAACATCCTGAAACTTCATGCCAAAGCGAATATTGTAACTTCATGAAACAACTGATTGCCTGACTGCTGGGGATCGACCAGGTACTGGCGCTGTGTTTCCTGCGCTGCCAGACCTGACCTGTGACCCCCTGTGCGGATCTGCTGTCGAGCGCGGTGCTGGCCGAGTTCCCGCTTAATTTGTGACCCCCCCTGGTGCGAGGACCCACAACGCGATCCCTGCCGCGGCCTGTAGGCCTCAGGGAAGTGTCAGTGCCAAGTCGGGGCCTGCGGAGAAGCACGGGGCCCCGCCGCTGCCGTCGCAGCATCAGAAGGAAGAGCGAGTGTCCAGGAGTGTCCCGCGCCGTTGCGCGCATCGGAAGAAGGGCCCGGAGTGGAACCGAGCGACGAGACCAAGGTAACCCCCGGGGGCTGGGAGGTAGCGTGGCCGTGTGGCGGCCTGAGACTTGCCCCCCCCCCTGCTCCCCGGGAGTCGTGGGAAGGCCCGGTGCGCCCCCTACCAAGTGGGAACGACACCGCATGCAGAGACTGTGACTTTCCCCCCTCCGCGGGATTTCCCGCCGTAATTGTGAGTCTCCCCTCCGTGGGATTACCCTCTCCTGGGGACTGCCGTTCGCAGGACTCAACAGTGCTCAATGCGTTCTATGTCTCAGTAGCGCTGATCATTCCTTTGTATTCAACAGTGCTCAATGCGTTCTATGTTGGAGTAGCGCTGATCGTCCAATTGTATTGACCAGTGCTCAATGCGTTCTATGTCTCAGTAGCGCTGATCATTCCTTTGTATTCAAAAGTGCTCAATGCGTTCTATGTTGGAGTAGCGCTGATCGTCCAATTGTATTTACCAGTGCTCAATGCGTTCTATGTTGGAGTAGCGCTGATCGTCCAATTGTATTTACCAGTGCTCAATGCGTTCTATGTCTCAGTAGCGCTGATCATTCCTTTGTATTCACCAGTGTTCAGTGCGTTCTATGCCTAAATAGCGCTGATCATCCATTGGCATACGCCAGTGCTCAATGCGTTCTATGTCTCAGTAGCGCTGATCATTCCTGTGTATTCACCAGTGTAGGAAGGTGGATATCTGACTATGGTTACCCCCAACTTTTTGCCTAGTGTCTAGCTGGTTTTTCGACTTAGTTGGCCTGAGATCCTGCCATTCAGGGTCTCAGGCTGTCTGCTCTCTCTGTAAAATGGACTCCATGTACCCTAGGTACATACCCAATTGGTAAGGATCACCTTATTGGACCCTGTACAGTGTACCCTAGGTACCCAGGGCATAGGTGTACCCTAGGCCTACCAGGGGCTGCAGCATGTATTGTGCCACCCCTGGCCTGGCCTTCCATTTTGACACAACTGGCTGATCACTCAGCTGGGGCAAGGTCGTGTAATCACCCCTTGCTTAGGTGTAGTATTCCTATACCTAACTTACATATAGACACATGTGTACCTATCAGTCACTCCTATGGCAGGCCTTGACAATCCTGGAGGCAGAGTGCTTGGTAACATGTGAGATGGTGCTCTAGCATGAGCTGAGCCTGTCTGCAGCTTTCGGAACCATGTCCTTATAGCTGTTCTATGATATAGCCTACCATATACTCTTAAAGTACCTTATAATCTTAGACGGTTATGGTAACTATGGTTTGGCTTTATCAAAACATGTCGTGTAAGGTGTCTAACACTCGGGAATAATACCCCCATGCCATTTCTGGACATGAGAATATTATTCCCCCCTTCTAGAGGGAAAGACATGTTAAAATCATACTTCAACTGTTAGCCTCTGACCAAAGCCTCAGCATCACAAAATGGATGCTGCTGCCACGACACAAGTCTGACCTCCTGCAGCTGGGAGTGATCCCAGCCAGGGAGGCCTGGACAATAGGTTTCCTGCTTGGGGAGGTGCTAGCACCTCCCCAGACAGCCTTTAGTGTATTGGGGCAGGGTGGGCTGAAAGGAATGAGACATGCCTGGGGCACACAAGGTGTTCCTTGCATAGTCCAGTTCAAACCGGCGCTGGGGCACTCCAGCCCCAGCTCTGGCGCGAAACTGGACAAAGGGAAGTGGGTGTAACCACCCCCTCCCAGGTCCCACCCATAAGGCGTGACCTAGCAGGTATGCCAGCCCCCCAGATTAGTATAAGAGTGGGAGTTGGGCCTCAAGACTTTAGATTATCCTGAACCTGCAAAACTGAACAGAAACTCTGGACCTTCGACATTCGACGAAAGAAGAAGACTGAAGAATCTCCCTTGTAGCCAAGGAGTGGCTACCCTGTGCAAACAGGCACCATCAAGAGACTACCCTTTGCTTTGTGAAACGTTCGACGAGGAACCGACTGCAGAGCCCGACCAGAGCCTTGATTTCCAGACTTCTCCGACCCTCATCCACATCTGCAGCAAAGCTGAGATCCGTGGAGGCGACGAGCGACGTGGGACCGGCTACCTGGGAAAAGTGGCTAGTAACTTACAGCGCAGCTTCTGAGGTACCCTCGAAGTTGTGCACCGGGGATTGAGAAGCCCCAACCCCAAGCACCATCTGCACCGAAGACCAGCCCCCCACACTCCACGAGTCCTGCGTGGGGCCCTTCAGCATTTTCCTGCTTGCCGCGTCTGTCCGGTTGCTTGCCCGCTGGCTAGTGGCCTCTGTGACGACGCTCCCTGAAATCTTCTGCGCTGGTTTGGCTCCTCCAGACTGGCTCCCGCTTCTCTGCAAAGAAGAAGCACCCCAGACCTTCCTGGTCTGCACCAGAAGCAAGTCCCTTGTTCTTCGTGGGTTCCGCTTGCCAAGGCTTGGTGCGTCCTAGTCCAACTTCGACGCCGCCGACAGCAAGAGCCTTCGTGGGACAGCTCGCCTCCTGGTCCTGGTCGTCCTCGACGCTTCCTGGTCCTCCTGGCTGCAGCGACAAGCTTCACCTTCACCTGCAACTCTTCACGACATCGCCTGGTTCCTTCCTGGTTCCACGTGGTCACTGGCTAGTGACCTTGACTCTGTCCCCTCTGCTTGCAGGTTTCTTCTCTTCTTGATCCCAGCCTTGGGATCCACCGGACACTCTTCACTGACTGCCTGTCAGCATCTTTCTTCAGGCATCCATAGGAGTCGACGACGAAAACGACGCATCTTCACCCCTATGCACCCGCAGCCTGTGGGCTAGGTAACTTGGGTACTCCGGTGCTCATCAGGATAGTGACTATCCTAGTGTCTAGTTTTCAAGTCTCAACTTCCTAGCTACTCCGGAAGTGTCCTAAATCTATCTATTTCTAAACTGGAACATTGCTATTGACTTTTACGCATTACGCGTGAGTGTTTCCACTCTGCACACGAATCCCGTGGGCCTCCCACTTCCTAACTAACGCTAGTGTAGTGTAGCCCCAGCGATTCCCTAGGCCTAGGCCTATTCTATTTCCGTGACAGTGGTTCTTATACCACTTATTTAGTATATGGTTTGCGTGGCCCCTAGGGCCTAACTGTATTACTTACCTGTGTGACTTACTGTATGCATTAATAAGACTGTGTTGTACTTACCTCTAAACTCATAAAGAGTGCTGAGGGTTTGCTTAGAATAAATACACTTTATTTTATATATATATCTGTTGTGGTGTCCTTTCATTTGGTATTCAAGGGATTATATATGGTATCACAGCTGGCTTCACATGCCATTCAGAGTTTAGCCTAAGACTGCTCTTGTCCATGCTACCACTAGGATAGCTGGTCTATAAGGTTGACTTTACAACCAATCACCATAAGGGTATTTGGACTGATATAAGGTGTACACTATAGCTAGTGACATCATACATCAGGCCAACTTCTCACATTGGTGAGCAGCGGTTGGGATCTGAGCTTGCTGTTGTAATACCATTGTAATCTTGAGATACTAAATTGAAAGATCACACAGATATTGTCTAGGTACATATAACATAGTTTATAATACTTAAGTCCTACTGGACTTAGTAGTGGTAGGTTGAAGGGAGTAACACACCCTGACTACAACTACTAGAGAGGTTTAGTAGAAACAACTAGTGTAGGTAGGTGCACACACCACACCCTCACTAGATCATGCCTCTGGGAGGAGATCAAGTAGATGCTCTCCCAGGAGGGTCAGGTCTGCAGAAGACCCCCTCTAGGTATGATACCTTAACATTCCAGGAGATGAGACAATTGTGTACCTCCAGAGGAATAAAACAGGGTGCAAACCCTACCCTCCTTCAGTTAAGACAACTCCTAGAGGAGTATGATGCTCAGAGGGCATCTCAGGCAGGTGCCCTAGGCACAGAGGAGGGTCTACCCACCACAGAGGAGTCAGATGGGGCTTCAGATGGGGAGGTAGACAGCCAGAGCCAAGTAAGGAGACTTAGCCAGGCTAACCTAAGTTTACATGGGAGTTTGCATGGGGTCCCCCCATACAGACCCCCAAGTAGGCTTTCACAGAGAAGCAGGAGGGACAGATCCCCTTCAAGGGAATCCATCCACTCCCATGTCTCTAGCATCTCTAATGCTTCCTCTCACAGGGGAATGTCTTCACCTGAGAGAAAGGAGCATAAAGCCAGAATGAGGGAAGCTAATCTGAGGATCCAGAGGGAAGAAATTGCCCTTGCCAAGGAGAAGCTTGCTCTGGCTAGAGAGCAAAAATTGTGTGGGTCAGAACCCACTGGTGGCAGCAACATCCCTAGGGATAGGGATAGGTCTTATGACCATAGAAACCTAAGCAAGATAGTCCCCCCATATCAGAATGGGGATGACATCCACAAATGGATGACTGCTTTGGAGAGGGCCTGCAAAGTACAGCAGGTACCCCAAAGTCAGTGGGCAGCTATCTTGTGGCTCTCCTTTTCTGACAAAGGTAGAGACAAGCTCCTCACAGTCAGTGATGAGGATGCAAACAATTACAAAGTCCTGAAGAGTGCTCTGATAGATGGGTTTGGCTTAACCACTGAGCAATATAGGTTGTTGTTCAGAGACACCCAGAAGACACAGACACAGGACTGGTCTGATTTTGTGGATTGTGCCACTAAGGCTTTGGAAGGTTGGTTAACTGGCAGCAAGGTGCAGGACTATACAGGATTGTACAACTTGATTATGAGGGAGCAGATCCTTAGTAATTGTCAGAACCAGCTTCTCCATCAACACCTGGTAGACTCAGATTTGACCTCTCCCCAAGAATTGGGAAAGAGGGCAGATAAATGGGTCAGGACCAGGATTAGGCCTAAAAATCAGGGTGGTGACCAAAAGAAAGATACCACCAAGCCTCAAGAGAAGGGTGGGGATAAAGCAAAAGAGAAATCTTCCTCAGGGCCCCAAAACTCCACACAGGGTGGTGGGTCCCAAGCTCCCTCCTCTACCACAGTTAAAAAGCCTTACTGCCATGTGTGTAAAACACCTGGGCATTGGAAAACTGACAGCAGTTGTCCACAGGCTAAAAACAAAACTGTTCCTCCAACTACTCCTGTCACACCACCTATTACTGTCAGCAGTAATCCCCCAGGTGGTGGGAGTGCCCCCAAAAATTTGGTTGGGTTTTCTTGGGGAACACAGGGGGATCCTGGCTTAGCCAATTCCCCTACAGCAGCTACTCTTGTCTGTGATGGTGGCATGGGGTTTGCCAACTTCACTGCCTGTCCCAACACTTTGGGTAGGTACAGACAGGAACCCTACATCAATGGTAGAAAAGCTGAGGCCTACAGAGACACTGGAGCTAGCATCACTATGGTGGCCCGTAGGCTAGTTCCCTCTGAGCAGCTTTTGCCTGGTTTCTCATACCAGGTAACTAACATTGATGGCAACCAGAACAGTCATCCCATGGCAGAGGTATGTCTCAGCTGGGGAGGTGTCACTGGCCCTAAAAGGGTGGCAGTGTCTCCAACCTTGCCTGTGGACTGCTTGCTGGGGAATGACTTAGAACTCTCAGCTTGGGCTGGAGTTGAACAAGACACCCATTCTAAAATGGTAGGCCTTTCCAAAAAGGGTAGTGGGGTTGTGCCAGTCACAACCCCTGTCCAAGTAGCTTTCCTCCCTGAAAAGGTTGGAAGGGCAGTGGTAGCCACAGCCCAGGCACAGACAGACTTCCCTGTAGAAATTGGCAGAGCTGTGACAGTCACAGCTCAAACACAAACTGAGTGCCTTCCTGAAAAGGTTGGCAAGGCTGTAATGGTCTCAGCCCACACTCAGACTGATATAGGTGTAGTGAAGCCCGAAACTATGGATCACTCCACACAGACAGAGAGTAGTGGGGAGGAAGAAAAGTCTCCCTCTCCCCAGACGTTAGGAAAAGGTCAGCCTCCTCAGGGATCTGACCTCACCCCTTGTGAAGGAACTGCCCCAGAGGTAGCCAGGCCTGGCCTGGCGGAGCCTCTGATGTCAGTGGCCCCTTCCAAGGTGGGACCCAGTCTGGTGCAGGTAGCCTGCCTCTCTCTACCCTGCCTCAGTCAGCCCAGGGCTGCAGAGGTCAGGGAGGCCAGTGGACCCCAAGAGGGCCCCTGTCCACAAGAACCCCCCCCTCAAAAGAATGAGGATTGCCTGGTTAGTTGCCCTAGCCAGGTGATGGGTAAAAATATTCCTGAGGGATCCCCTTTACAGGTAGTTAGGGACCTCCCCCAGAGGGATTCTGTTGGGCACAGGCAAACATGGGACCTTAGGGCCCCAAACCTGACCTGTCCCTCCAGTAAGCCCACAAAAGGGACCCAGCCTCCAGCTTTAGGTAGCCAGAGGCTGACCCTGAGAGCACAGTGCAACTCAGTTAGAGAAAGAAAGGCATCCATGGTGGAGAATGATTGGAGGAAGCTGAGGCCTCCCTTTGAGGACACTCACTTCAGTACTCCATCTCAACACCAGCCTTTTACTTTGCAAAGACACACCAAAGGTAGAGATTCCCTATGGTGGAGACCCTATGATATCCTTAGGATGAGGGATTGCTTAGTGGACCATGAGACAGGGGGTAACCATGCCAGTGCTGGTTCTTCCTTATATGGCCACTCAGGCAATAGAGGCTTACCTTGTCAAGGCCAGCCTTATCTCCTTTCGTTTGGGGGGGGGTTGTGTAGGAAGGTGGATATCTGACTATGGTTACCCCCAACTTTTTGCCTAGTGTCTAGCTGGTTTTTCGACTTAGTTGGCCTGAGATCCTGCCATTCAGGGTCTCAGGCTGTCTGCTCTCTCTGTAAAATGGACTCCATGTACCCTAGGTACATACCCAATTGGTAAGGATCACCTTATTGGACCCTGTACAGTGTACCCTAGGTACCCAGGGCATAGGTGTACCCTAGGCCTACCAGGGGCTGCAGCATGTATTGTGCCACCCCTGGCCTGGCCTTCCATTTTGACACAACTGGCTGATCACTCAGCTGGGGCAAGGTCGTGTAATCACCCCTTGCTTAGGTGTAGTATTCCTATACCTAACTTACATATAGACACATGTGTACCTATCAGTCACTCCTATGGCAGGCCTTGACAATCCTGGAGGCAGAGTGCTTGGTAACATGTGAGATGGTGCTCTAGCATGAGCTGAGCCTGTCTGCAGCTTTCGGAACCATGTCCTTATAGCTGTTCTATGATATAGCCTACCATATACTCTTAAAGTACCTTATAATCTTAGACGGTTATGGTAACTATGGTTTGGCTTTATCAAAACATGTCGTGTAAGGTGTCTAACACTCGGGAATAATACCCCCATGCCATTTCTGGACATGAGAATATTATTCCCCCCTTCTAGAGGGAAAGACATGTTAAAATCATACTTCAACTGTTAGCCTCTGACCAAAGCCTCAGCATCACAAAATGGATGCTGCTGCCACGACACAAGTCTGACCTCCTGCAGCTGGGAGTGATCCCAGCCAGGGAGGCCTGGACAATAGGTTTCCTGCTTGGGGAGGTGCTAGCACCTCCCCAGACAGCCTTTAGTGTATTGGGGCAGGGTGGGCTGAAAGGAATGAGACATGCCTGGGGCACACAAGGTGTTCCTTGCATAGTCCAGTTCAAACCGGCGCTGGGGCACTCCAGCCCCAGCTCTGGCGCGAAACTGGACAAAGGGAAGTGGGTGTAACCACCCCCTCCCAGGTCCCACCCATAAGGCGTGACCTAGCAGGTATCCCAGCCCCCCAGATTAGTATAAGAGTGGGAGTTGGGCCTCAAGACTTTAGATTATCCTGAACCTGCAAAACTGAACAGAAACTCTGGACCTTCGACATTCGACGAAAGAAGAAGACTGAAGAATCTCCCTTGTAGCCAAGGAGTGGCTACCCTGTGCAAACAGGCACCATCAAGAGACTACCCTTTGCTTTGTGAAACGTTCGACGAGGAACCGACTGCAGAGCCCGACCAGAGCCTTGATTTCCAGACTTCTCCGACCCTCATCCACATCTGCAGCAGAGCTGAGATCCGTGGAGGCGACGAGCGACGTGGGACCGGCTACCTGGGAAAAGTGGCTAGTAACTTACAGCGCAGCTTCTGAGGTACCCTCGAAGTTGTGCACCGGGGATTGAGAAGCCCCAACCCCAAGCACCATCTGCACCGAAGACCAGCCCCCCACACTCCACGAGTCCTGCGTGGGGCCCTTCAGCATTTTCCTGCTTGCCGCGTCTGTCCGGTTGCTTGCCCGCTGGCTAGTGGCCTCTGTGACGACGCTCCCTGAAATCTTCTGCGCTGGTTTGGCTCCTCCAGACTGGCTCCCGCTTCTCTGCAAAGAAGAAGCACCCCAGACCTTCCTGGTCTGCACCAGAAGCAAGTCCCTTGTTCTTCGTGGGTTCCGCTTGCCAAGGCTTGGTGCGTCCTAGTCCAACTTCGACGCCGCCGACAGCAAGAGCCTTCGTGGGACAGCTCGCCTCCTGGTCCTGGTCGTCCTCGACGCTTCCTGGTCCTCCTGGCTGCAGCGACAAGCTTCACCTTCACCTGCAACTCTTCACGACATCGCCTGGTTCCTTCCTGGTTCCACGTGGTCACTGGCTAGTGACCTTGACTCTGTCCCCTCTGCTTGCAGGTTTCTTCTCTTCTTGATCCCAGCCTTGGGATCCACCGGACACTCTTCACTGACTGCCTGTCAGCATCTTTCTTCAGGCATCCATAGGAGTCGACGACGAAAACGACGCATCTTCACCCCTATGCACCCGCAGCCTGTGGGCTAGGTAACTTGGGTACTCCGGTGCTCATCAGGATAGTGACTATCCTAGTGTCTAGTTTTCAAGTCTCAACTTCCTAGCTACTCCGGAAGTGTCCTAAATCTATCTATTTCTAAACTGTAACATTGCTATTGACTTTTACGCATTATGCGTGAGTGTTTCCACTCTGCACACGAATCCCGTGGGCCTCCCACTTCCTAACTAACGCTAGTGTAGTGTAGCCCCAGCGATTCCCTAGGCCTAGGCCTATTCTATTTCCGTGACAGTGGTTCTTATACCACTTATTTAGTATATGGTTTGCGTGGCCCCTAGGGCCTAACTGTATTACTTACCTGTGTGACTTACTGTATGCATTAATAAGACTGTGTTGTACTTACCTCTAAACTCATAAAGAGTGCTGAGGGTTTGCTTAGAATAAATACACTTTATTTTATATATATATCTGTTGTGGTGTCCTTTCATTTGGTATTCAAGGGATTATATATGGTATCACAGCTGGCTTCACATGCCATTCAGAGTTTAGCCTAAGACTGCTCTTGTCCATGCTACCACTAGGATAGCTGGTCTATAAGGTTGACTTTACAACCAATCACCATAAGGGTATTTGGACTGATATAAGGTGTACACTATAGCTAGTGACATCATACATCAGGCCAACTTCTCACAACCAGTACGCAATGCGTTCTAAGTCTAAGGAGCGCTGATCCCATGTGTTGCATTCACCAGCGCTCAGAGCGTGCTAAGTCCAAGTAGTGGGTAACCTCAGTTTGTGGTCTCAAGCGCTCCATGCGCCAGTGGAGGTCCCAAGTGCAAGGCGCTTCCTGTATCCACAACGATTATGCTCAGGGTGCTAGGCAAACATTATACGACCGCAAGTTATGCTCATGTGCCTTTGTTTCTTCGTAGACACCAGTAGCGCCACGTGTGCAGGCCCCGGCCCGCAGCATTAGGGAAGTTCATACTGCAGGGATTGCTGAGGTAACCGTAATGAGATGCTGTAATGCACATGTTAAAGTGTACAGGTAATGAGATACTGGAATACACCTGTTAAAGTGTACAGGTAATGAGAAGCTGTAATGCAAATGTAGTAGGACAGGGTCGAGGAGGAGCGCGTCTCCAGAGGAGTATGAGGACAGGAGGGAGGAGAGGCAGTTAAAGTGGGAGCTGGCCAAGTTGGAACAAGAGAGAGAAAGGGAAATGGCCAAATTGGAACAAGAGAGAGAAAACAAGAGATGGGCAATGGAGGAAAAGAAGTTGGCGCACGAGCTTCAGCTGAAAGAGTTGGAGCTGCGCGCCCTCCAATTGAATGCGTCCAATAAGGACAATGGTGGCAGCATACCTAAAGAATCTCACGAGTCAAAATTCTACCTACCTAAGGAAGTCATTGCCAATTACACCGTGGGGGACGACATTGCTAAATGGTTGGAGGCATACGAGGTAGCCTTGACTGCCCATGGGGTACCCGAGAGTAATTGGGGAGGTGGTTTATATCGGTATATACCTCCCAATGTCAGGGACACCCTGCTATATTTGGCCAAGGCGGATCAGGTCAGGTATGCCCCCATGAAAGAGGCTTTACTGAAAAAGTTTGGTCTTAACCCCGAGAGGTACAGGCAGAAGTTCCGTGGCAGCCATAAGCTGTCCACACAGTCATGGGTGGATTTTTTTGATTATGCGAGAAAGGCACTAGATGGTTGGGTGCGTGGCAGCAAGGTGCAGGACTATCAAGGGGTGTACAATCTTTTTTTACGGGAGCACCTCTTGGATAAGTGCTTTCCGGAGCTGCGCCAACATCTGGTGGACCGCAAGTTGATGGATCCCCGTAAGCTTGCGGAGGAGGCAGATATTTGGGTGAGCACCCGGGTGTCTCACAAGGGCCCCGGGGGAGATGGCTCGAAAGGCGGACAGGGTTTCCCCCAGGAGGGGGGAGATAAAAAGGTGGAGTTCTCTAAAGGCCCCCAAAATAAGTTTGGGAAGGGAGTAGGAACCCCACCCCCGTCCAATTCCTCAAGACCCACTTACCCTGACGGGAGTCAGCAGCCTAGGATTGTGCGGTGCTACGAATGTGGGGAGATTGGACACTACAAGGGAGATCCCAAGTGTCGCAAGCGACCCCCAGCCCCAACGGGCGGGAAAAGTCCCGGGGTGAGTAGTATAGCGCTTGGGGTGGAGCTGCCCTTAGATAGGGAAGGGGAGTGGACAGGCCTGACCCTGGTTTCACTCGGGGATAGAGAGGTGGTCCCCGTAGTGTCCCTGCCCCCGAACACTGCTAAATATCAGCAGAGGGTGAGAATTAACGGGGAGGAGGTGGAGGCTCTGAGGGGCACAGTTGCCAGCATGACCACTGTAGTGAGGCGGCTGGTGTCCCCAGACCAAGTAGTCCCTGAGGAGTTCCATCCGGCCGTATTGGCTGACGGCAGTGTGAGTCACTATCCAGTGGCTCGTGTTCCATTTGAGTGGGGAGGAGTCAAAGGCCTACTAAGAGTTGCGGTGAGCCCTGCCTTGCCTGTGGGGTGCTTGCTAGGGAACGACCTGGAGCACACCAAGTGGAAAGATGTCGAGTTTCGAGCTCACACCGAGATGCTGGGATTACCAGGGTGGACTTGCGTAGTCACGCGGTCCATGGCTGCCCAGCATGAAACTCACCCTGGGTTGGAGCCTGGAATCATGGCCCAACCCAACACCAGAAGAGGAAAGAAGAAGGTGGTAAAGGACACGCCCCGTGAGATGGATGGGGAGGCCGCAGAGGTGCCCCCGGAGTCCGTGGAGGTGGTTGTCGTTCCCGTGGAGGACTTGCCGACCCTTGCTGACTGGCATGTGGGAGGAGGCCCTACCCGGGAGGAATTTTGTCAGGCACAAAGGGCGTGCCCCACGCTTGAAGCCATGCGGCGACAGGCCGAAGCCCAAGTGGCCAGTCAGGAAATGGGAGGATATCATGTGTATTGGGAGGATGGTCTCCTATACAGTGAGCCCAGGGTGCCGGTACATGGATCTTCGAGGGCCATAGTGGTCCCCCAATGTTACCAGGCATTCCTGCTGGAGTTAGCGCACGAGATTCCAATAGCCGGACACCTGGGCCAGGACAAAACCTTTGCACGGTTGGTCCCTCATTTTTATTGGCCCAGGATGAGGATTGCCTCAGACACCTTTTGCAAGACCTGTAAGTCTTGTCAGGCAAGTGGCAAGACTGGGACTAAATTGAAGGTCCCTTTGGAACCGCTCCCCGTGGTCGGGACCCCTTTTGAGAAGGTCGGTATTGATATTGTTGGGCCATTGGACCCTCCGACCGCAGCGGGACACCGGTTCATTCTGGTTTTGGTGGACCACGCCACAAGGTACCCAGAGGCTATTCCTCTGAGGACCATCACTGCACCGGTGGTGGCGCGGGCACTATTGGGGATTTTTACCCGAGTGGGATTCCCCAAGGTCGTGGTGTCGGACAGGAGCACAAATTTCATGTCGGCCTACATGCAGGCCATGTGGAAGGAGTGTGGGGTGACCTACCGGTTCTCCACTCCTTACCACCCCCAGACTAACGGACTTGTAGAGCGCTTCAATAAGACATTGAAGGGTATGATCCGGAGCCTGCCAGAGGGCTTGAGGCGTAAATGGGACGTCCTCCTCCCCTGCTTGTTATTCACCTACCGGGTGGTACCGCAGAAGGGAGTCGGGTTCAGCCCGTTTGAGTTACTCTATGGCCATCCCGTTAGGGGTCCCCTCAGTTTAGTGAAAGAGGGGTGGGAGAAGACTTCACAGAAGCTTCCCCGTGACATTGTCAGCTGCATGCTGGCGTTCCGCAGCCAGATGGCCAAGCTGTGGAAGGCGGCCTCAGAGAACCTGGAGGCTAGCCAGACCGTGATGAAGGAATGGTATGACCGCAACGCTCGGATGGTCGAGTTGGACATGGGACAGAAGGTGTGGGTCATGGAGCCTGGGGAGCTTTGCGCCCTCCAGGACCGGTGGACTGGTCCGTACGACATTGTGGAGCGACGAGGCCAGACCACATACATAGTAGACTTGAAGACCCCCCGTCAGCCCCTCAGGGTGCTCCATGTCAACCGCATGAAGCCGCACCATGAGCGATCAGAGCTTGCTCTCCTGATGGTGACGGATGGGAGCGAGGAGGAAGAGAGTGAAGCTCTTCCTGACCTTCTAGCGGTACAAGAGAAGGATTGTTCGGTGGAAGGTGTAATGCTCTCCCCATCCTTGACCCCAGAGCAACAGAGGGACTGCCGTCATGTCCTGGGACAGTTCGCCTCGTTGTTCTCCCTCACGCCTGGAATCACTCATCTGTGTACCCATGATGTGGACACAGGGGACAGCCCCCCGGTGAAGAACAAGTCTTACCGGCTCTCTGACCGAGTGAAAGATAGCATCCAGCGTGAGGTGGCAAAGATGCTGGAGCTGGGGGTGATAGAACCTTCCAGCAGCCCGTGGGCTAGTCCAGTGGTGTTGGTGCCGAAAGCGGCCCCACCGGGTACGACACCGGAGCTTCGGTTCTGTGTGGACTACCGGGGGTTGAACTCTGTCACGAAGACAGATGCTCACCCCATCCCACGTGCAGACGAGCTGGTGGACCGGCTGGGAGCAGCCCGGTACCTCAGCACCATTGATCTGACATCCGGATATTGGCAGATTGCCATGGCTGATGGAGCAAGGGAGAAAACAGCATTCTCCACCCCCAAGGGCCACTACCAGTTCCGAGTGATGCCCTTTGGGCTCAAAAATGCTCCGGCCACATTCCAGCGGTTAGTGAATCAGGTACTATCTGGTCTGAAGTCCTTCTCAGCGGCCTACCTGGATGACATAGCTGTCTTCAGTGGCACCTGGGAGGACCATCTGCAACACCTCCAGGAGGTATTGCAGGCACTGCAACGTGCTGGCCTAACAATTAAAGCCAGCAAGTGCCAGATTGGACAGGGATCTGTCGTGTACCTGGGACACCTGGTGGGCGGAGGTAAGGTGCAACCCCTCCAGGCCAAAATAGAGACCATCTTGGCTTGGGAGCCCCCAAGACCCAAACAGAGGTCCGAGCTTTCCTCGGCCTCACTGGGTATTACCGCCGGTTCGTCAAGGGATATGGTACCATCGTAACCCCCTTGACGGAATTGACCTCGAAGAAGCAACCTCGCAAGGTCATATGGACAGCTGCATGCCAAGAAGCCTTTGACACGCTGAAACATGCGATGTGTACCGCTCCAGTACTAGCAACACCGGATTTCAGCAAGGAATTTATTGTGCAGACCGACGCCTCAGAGCACGGCATAGGTGCGGTGCTCTCGCAACTCAACGCTGAGGGTCAGGATCAACCAATGGCCTTCATATCCAGGAGACTCCTCCCTCGGGAACGGCGATGGAGCACCATTGAGAGAGAAGCCTTCGCGGTGGTCTGGGCTCTGAAGAAGTTGAGGCCATACCTCTTTGGAACTCACTTCCTTATCCAGACCGACCACCGCCCCCTTCGCTGGCTCATGCAGATGAGAGGCGAAAACCCCAAGTTGTTGAGGTGGTCCATTTCCCTACAGGGGATGGACTTTCGGGTGGAACATCGGCCCGGAGTTGACCACGCCAATGCTGACGGTCTCTCCAGGTTTTTCCGCCTTAGCGATGAAAACTCCAAAGAGGTTGAGTAGCTCTCCCCTCTTTTGGCTGGGGGGGACGCGTGTTGGACCTGTCAGCCCTAGGGTAGTCTCCCCATCTATTTTTGTTTGTGCCTCATTTTTTCCACCCTCATTTTTGATGTTGGACTTAGGTCTCCGGGCGCCTTTTCATTGCCAACCAGTGTTAAGGTGCAGGTGCTCCCTTCTCCCAAGATGGCTGCCACAGACCCCTGCTACTGCAGAGTGGTCCTTCATAGTAGCACCCTAGCTGCCAGGAGCTGGCTGGAACCCCACAACAATGTTGCGACACCAGCCCGCCTTTTTTGTCCCATAGGTAGAATGGGGAAGCTCCTGGAATGTGCTGGAACCTTCTAGAAGGGAGGTGTGGTTTTTACTTTTGCCGCCTTGGCTAGAGGTCACCTGACCTAGGGATACATAAGTGAGGGAGGGAACAGTTGGCCAGTTGGGGTGAAGCAGAGCTGGAGAATCCATGCCGGAGTGTAGGCGGTAGGGCCTAGCCAGGGACTTATGCCCCTGAGAGTGACAGGGCTTAGGTGCTGCCTCTTAAGTGAGTGAGGGATCCTGTGAAACCCACTGATCTTGCCCAGCAGTAGGAGGACCCAGGGAACCTCTGCCCAGCCTGACTAGGAAGGACCTAGTCGCCAACTCATCCCCTACCCCCCAAGGAACAGAACCCCAAGGGCGCCAGTATCATCTGCGCCACAAAGACTGAATATTGAAACTGCAGAAGCGACATCCTGAAACTTCATGCCAAAGCGAATATTGTAACTTCATGAAACGACTGATTGCCTGACTGCTGGGGCTGCCAGACCTGACCTGTGACCCCCTGTGCGGATCTGCTGTCCAGCGCGGAGCTGGCCGAGCTCCCGCTTAATTTGTGACCCTCCCTGGTGCGAGGACCCGCAACGCGATCACCGCTGCGGCTCGTAGGCCTCAGGGAAGTGTCAGTGCCAAGTCGGGGCCTGCGGAGAAGCACGGGGCCCCGCCGCTGCCGTCGCAGCGTCAGAAGGAAGAGCGAGTGTCCGGGAGTGTCCCGCGCCGTTGCGCGCATCGGAAGAAGGGCCCGGAGCGGAACCGAGCGACGAGACCAAGGTAACCCCCGGGGGCTGGGAGGTAGCGCGGCCGTGTGGCGGCCTGAGACTCGCCCCCCCCTGCTCCCTGGGAGTCGTGGGAAGGCCCGGTGCGCCCCCTACCAAGTGGGAACGACACCGCATGCAGAGACTGTGACTTTCCCCCCTCCGCGGGATTTCCCGCCGTAATTGTGAGTCTCCCCTCTGTGGGATTACCCTCTCCTGGGGACTGCCGTTCGCAGGACTCAACAGTGCTCAATGCGTTCTATGTCTCAGTAGCGCTGATCATTCCTTTGTATTCAACAGTGCTCAATGCGTTCTATGTTGGAGTAGCGCTGATCGTCCAATTGTATTGACCAGTGCTCAATGCGTTCTATGTCTCAGTAGCGCTGATCATTCCTTTGTATTCAACAGTGCTCAATGCATTCTATGTTGGAGTAGCGCTGATCGTCCAATTGTATTTACCAGTGCTCAATGCGTTCTATGTTGGAGTAGCGCTGATCGTCCAATTGTATTTACCAGTGCTCAATGCGTTCTATGTCTCAGTAGCGCTGATCATTCCTTTGTATTCACCAGTGCTCAGTGCGTTCTATGCCTAAATAGCGCTGATCATCCATTGACATACGCCAGTGCTCAATGCGTTCTATGTCTCAGTAGCGCTGATCATTCCTGTGTATTCACCAGTACGCAATGCGTTCTAAGTCTAAGGAGCGCTGATCCCATGTGTTGCATTCACCAGCGCTCAGAGCGTGCCAAGTCCAAGTAGTGGGTAACCTCAGTTTGTGGTCTCAAGCGCTCCATGCGCCAGTGGAGGTCCCAAGTGCAAGGCGCTTCCTGTATCCACAACGCTTATGCTCAGGGTGCTAGGCAAACATTATACGACCGCAAGTTATGCTCATGTGCCTTTGTTTCTTCGTAGACACCAGTAGCGCCACGTGTGCAGGTCCCGGCCCGCAGCATTAGGGAAGTTCATACTGCAGGGATTGCTGAGGTAACCGTAATGAGATGCTGTAATGCACATGTTAAAGTGTACAGGTAATGAGATACTGGAATACACCTGTTAAAGTGTACAGGTAATGAGAAGCTGTAATGCAAATGTTAATGTGTACAAGTTAAGAGACATTGCCCTCCAAGATTACCGTGTGTGCTCCTTTGATTAGATAAAATCTGATTAATTTGCATTCACCTTATTGTGTGGCGTCCATTATTGTGTGCGTTTACTGCTTCAGAGGATGCGTGTGTTGTATGGTCGCTTAACACACAGGCCTTTGGGTGCCCAGCCGCTCGTGTCACGTTACCCCCTTAGGGCCTGGAGACCCCAGGTCTTACAGGCACTTTGCCAAAAAAGGGTCATTTTTCACTGTGAAATTATGGTGTGTCCACGTTGCATTTTGCGCCATTTCATGTCGCGGACACTAGGTCTCCCCACGCAAGTGAGGTAGCATTTTTCTCGTAAGACTTTGGGGAATGCGGGATGAGTGCAAATTTGTGGATCCACACAGATTCCCGAACTTTCCACCACAGAAATGTGTGGAAAATGTGTGTTTTTTTTCAATTTCTTTAGGTTTGTAAGGGATTCTGGGTAACAGAACCTGGAGGGAGGCAGTCAAGACACCCCATCCTGGATTCCCCTGGGTGTCTAGTTTTCAAAAATGTATAGGTTTGCTTGGTTTCCCTGCGTGCCAGCCGAGCTAGGGTTCAAAAACTACAGCTAGGCACTTTGCCATAAAAGGGTCATTTTTCACTGTGAAATTGTGATGTGTGCACGTTGTGTTTTGCGCCATTTCATGTCGCGGAAACTAGGCCTACCCATGCAAGTGGGGTACCATTTTTCTCTGAAGACTTTGGGGAACGCGGGGTGAGTGGAAATTTGTGGATCCACAATGATTCCAGAACTTTGCACCACAGAAATGGGAGGAAAATGTGGGTTTTTTGACAATTTTATAGGTTTGCAAGTGATTCTGTGTAACAGAACCTGGAGGGAGGCAGTCAAGTCACCCCATTCTGGATTCCCCGGGGTGTCTAGTTTTAAAAAATGTATAGGTTTGCTAGCTTTCCCTAGGTGCCAGCAGAGCTAGGGTTCAAAAACTACAGCTAGGCACTTTGCCAAAAAAGGGTCATTTTTCAGTGTGAAATTGTGGTGTGTGCATGTTGCATTTTGAGCCGTTTCATGTCGCGGGCACTTGGCCTACCACTGCAAGTGAGGTATCATTTTTCTCGGAAGACTTTGGGGATCACGGGGTGAATGGAAATTTGTGAATCCACGCAGATTTCAGAACTTTCCACCACAGAAATGTGAGGAAAATGTGTTTTTTTGGACAAGTTTTTTGGTTTGCAAGGGAATCTGGGTAACAGAACCTGGAGGGAGGAAATCAACTCACCCCATCCTGGATTTCCCTGGGTGTCTAGTTTTCAAAAATGTATAGGTTTGCTAGGTATCCCTCGGTGCCAGCAGAGCTATGGTTCAAAAACTACAGCTAGGCACTTTGCCAAAAAAGGGTCATTTTTCACTGTGAAATTGTGGTGTGTGCACGTTGCATTTTGAGCCGTTTCATGTCGCGGGCACTTGGCCTACCCATGCAAGTGAGGTATCATTTTTCTCGGAAGACTTTGGGGAATGCAGGGTGAGTGGAAATTTGTGGATCCATGCAGATCTTAGAGCTTTCCACCACAGAAATGTGAGGAAAATGTGTTTTTTTTTACACTTTTTGTTTGCAAGGGATTCTGGGTAACAGAACCTGGAGGGAGGCAGTCAAGTCACCCCATCCTGGATTCCCCTGGATGTCTAGTTTTCAAAAATATATAGGTTTGCTAGGTTTCCCTAGTTGCCAGCAGAGCTAGGGTTCAAAAACTACAGCTAGGCATTTTGCCGAAAAAGGGTCATTTTTCAGTGTGAAATTGTGTTGTGTCCACGTTGCATTTTGCGCCATTTCATGTCACGGGAACTAGGCCTACCCATGAAAGTGGGGTACCATTTTTCTCGGAAGACTTTGGGGAACGCTGGGTGAGTGGAAATTTGTGGATGCACGCAGATTCCAGAACTTTGCACCACAGAAATATAAGGAAAATGTGTTTTTTTGACAATTTTATAGGTTTGCAAGGGATTCTGGGTAACAGAACCTGGAGGGAGGCAGTCAAGTCACCCCATCCTGGATTCCTCTGCATGTCTAGTTTCAAAAAATGTATAGGTTTGCTAGGTTTCCCTAGGTGCCAGCAGAGCTAGGGTTCAAAAACTATAGCTAGGAACTTTGCCAAAAAAGGGTCATTTTTCACAGTGAATTTATGGTGTGTCCACGTTGCATTTTGCGCCATTTCATGTCGCGGACACTAGGTCTACCCACGCAAGTGAGGTAGCATTTTTCTCGTAAGACTTTGGGGAATGCGGGATGAGTGCAAATTTGTGGATCCACACAGATTCCAGAACTTTCCACCACAGAAATGTGAGGAAAATGTGGTTTTTTTTCAATTTCTTTAGGTTTGCAAGGGATTCTGGGTAACAGACCCTGGAGGGAGGCAGTCAAGACACCCCATGCTGGATTCCCCTGGGTGTCTAGTTTTCAAAAATGTATAGGTTTTCTAGGTTTCCCTAGGTGCCAGCAGAGCTAGGGTTAAAAACTACAGCTAGGCACTTTGCCAAAAAAGGGTCATTTTTCACTGTGAAATTTTGGTGTGTACGCGTTGCATTTTGAGCCGTTTCATGTCGCGGGCACTTGGCCTACCCATGCAAGTGAGGTATCATTTTTCTCGGAAGACTTTGGGGAACGTGGGGTGAGTGGAAATTTGTGGATCCACACAGATCTTAGAACTTTCCACCACAGAAATGTGAGGAAAATGTGTTTTTTTTTACACTTTTGGTTTGCAAGGGATTCTGGGTAACAGAACCTGGAGGGAGGCAGTCAAGTCACCCCATCCTGGATTCCACTGGATGTCTAGTTTTCAAAAATGTATAGGGTTGCTATGTTTCCCTGGGTGCCAGCAGAGCTAGGGTTCAAAAACTACAGCTAGACACTTTGCAAAAAGAGGGTCATTTTTCACTGTGAAATTGTGGTGTGTCCACGTTGCATTTTGCGCCGTTTCATCTCGCGGGCACTAGGCCTACCTACGCAAGTGAGGTACCATTTTTCTCAGAAGACTTTGGGGAAAACGGGGTGAGTGGACATTGGTGGATCCACGCAGATTCCAGAACTTTCCACCACAGAAATGTGAGGAAAATGTGGGTTTTTTGACTATTTTTTTGGTTTGCATGGGATTCTGGGTAACAGTACATGGAGGAAGGCAGTCAAGACACCCTATCATGGATTCCCCAGGTTGTCTAGTTTCTAAAAATGTATAGGTTTGCTAGCTTTCCCTAGGTGCCAGCAGAGCTAGGGTTCCAAAACGACAGCTAGGCACTTTGCCAAAAAGAGGGTCATTTTTCACTGTGAAATTGTGGTGTGTGCACGTTGCATTTTGAGCTGTTTCATGTCGCGGGCACGTGGCCTACCCATGCAAGTGAGGTATAATTTTTCTCGGAAGACTTTGGGGAACGCGGGGTGAGTGGAAATTTGTGGATCCACGCAGATTCCAGAACTTTCCACCACAGAAATGTGAGGAAAAAGTTTTTTTTTACAATTTTGGTTTGCAAGGGATACTGGGTAACAGAACGTGGAGGGAGGTAGTCAAGTCACCCCATCCTGGATTCCCCTGGATGTCTAGTTTTCAAAAATGTATAGGTTTGCTAGGTTTCCCTAGTTGCCAGCAGAGCTAGGGTTCAAAAACTACAGCTAGGCACTTTGCCAAAAAAGGGTCATTTTTCAGTGTGAAATTGTGGTGTCCACGTTGCATTTTACGCCATTTCATGTCACGGGTACTTGGCCTACCCACGCAAGTGAGGTACCATTTTTCTCTGATGACTTTTGGGAATGTGGGGTGAGTCGAAATTTGTGGATCCATGCAGATTTCAGAACTTTCCACCACAGAAATGTGAGGAAAATTTATTTTTTTGTACAATTTTTATGGTTTGCAAGGGAATGTGGGTGACAGAACCTGGAGGTACGAAATCAACTCACCCCATCCTAGATTCCCCTGGGTGTCTAGTTTTGAAAAATGTATAGGTTTGCTAGGTTTCCCTAGGTGCCAGCAGAGCTAGGGTTCAAAAACTACAGCTTGGCACTTTGCCAAAAAAGGGTCATTTTTCAGTGTGAAATTGTGGTGTGTCCACATTGCATTTTGCGCCGTTTCGTGTCGCGGGCACTAGGCCTACCCACGCAAGTAAGGTAGCATTATTGTCGTAAGACTTTGGGGAATGCGGGGTGAGTGCAAATTTGTGGATCCACACAGATTCCAGAATTTTCCACCACAGAAATGTGAAGAAAATGTGTTTTTTTTGACAATTTTGGTTTGCAAGGGATTCTGGGTAACAGAACCTGGAGGGAGGCAGTCAAGTCACCCCATCCTGGATTCCCCTAGGTGTCTAGTTTTCATATAGGTTTGCTAGGTTTCCCTAGGTGCCAGCAGAGCTAGGGTTCAAAAACTACAGCTAGGCACTTTGCCAAAAAAGGGTCATTTTTCACTGTGAAATTGTGGTGTGTCCACATTGCATTTTGCGCCGTTTCGTGTCGCGGGCACTAGGCCTACCCACGCAAGTGAGGTACCATTTTTCTCAGAAGACTTTGAGGAAAGCGGGGTGAGTGGACATTGGTGGGTCAGCGCAGATTCCATAACTTTCCACCACAGAAATGTGAGGAAAATGTGGGTTTTTTGACTATTTTGTTGGTTTGCACGGGATTCTGGGTAACAGTACATGGAGGAAGGCAGTCAAGACACCCTATCATGGATTCCCCTGGTTGTCTAGTTTTCAAAAATGTATAGGTTTGCTAGATTTCCCTAGTTGCCAGCAGAGCTGGGGTTCAAAAACTACAGCTAGGCACTTTGCCAAAAAAGGGTCATTTTTCAGTGTGAAATTGTGGTGTGTCCACGTTGCATTTTGCGCCATTTCATGTCACGGGTACTTGGCCTACCCACGCAAGTGAGGTACCATTTTTCTCTGATGACTTTTGGGAATGTGGGGTGAGTGGAAATTTGTGGATCCACGCAGATTTCAGAACTTTCCACCACAGAAATGTGAGGAAAATTTATTTTTTTGTACAATTTTTTGGGTTTGCAAGGGAATCTGGGTGACAGAACCTGGAGAGAGGAAATCAACTCACCCCATCCTAGATTCCCCTGGGTGTCTAGTTTTCAAAAATGTATAGGTTTGCTAGGTTTCCCTAGGTGCCAGCAGAGCTAGGGTTCAAAAACTACAGCTAGGCAGTTTGCCAAAAAAGGGTCATTTTTCACTGTGAAATTGTGGTGTGTCCACATTGCATTTTGCGCCGTTTCATGTCGCGGGCACGTGTCCTACCCATGCAAGTGAGGTATAATTTTTCTCGGAAGACATTGGGGAACGCGGGGTGAGTGGAAATTTGTGGATCCACGCAGATTCCAGAACTTTCCACCACAGAAATGTGAGGAAAATACTTTTTTTTTACAATTTTGGTTTGCAAGGGATTCTGGGTAACAGAACCTGGAGGGAGGCAGTCAAGTCATCCCATCCTGGATTCCCCTGGATGTCTAGTTTTCAAAAATGTATAGGTTTGCTAGGTTTCCCTAGTTGCCAGCAGAGCTAGGGTTCAAAAACTACAGCTAGGCACTTTGCCAAAAAAGGGTCATTTTTCAGTGTGAAATTGTGGTGTGTCCACGTTGCATTTTGCGCCATTTCATGTCACGGGTACTTGGCCTACCCATGCAAGTGAGGTACCATTTTTCTCTGATGACTTTTGGGAATGTGGGGTGAGTGGAAATTTGTGGATCCACGCAGATTTCAGAACTTTCCACCACAGAAATGTGAGGAAAATTTATTTTTGTGTACAATTTTTTGGGTTTGCAAGGGAATCTGGGTGACAGAACCTGGAGGGAGGAAATCAACTCACCCCATCCCAGATTCCCCTGGGTGTCTAGTTTTCAAAAATGTATAGGTTTGCTAGGTTTCCCTAGGTGCCAGCAGAGCTAGGGTTCAAAAACTACAGCTAGGCACTTTGCCAAAAAAGGGTCATTTTTCACTGTGAAATTGTGGTGTGTCCACATTGCATTTTGCGCCGTTTCGTGTCGCGGGCACTGGGCCTACCCACGCAAGTGAGGTAATATTTTTCTCGGAAGACTTTGGGGAATGCGGGGTGAGTGGAAATTTGTGGATCCGCCCAGATTCCAGAACTTTCCACCACAGAAATGTGAAGAATTTTTTTTTTTTTTTTTACAATTTTGGTTTGCAAGGGATTCTGGGTAACAGAACCTGGAGGGAGGCAGTCAAGTTACCCCATCCTGGATTCCCCTGGATGTCTAGTTTTCAAAAATGTATAGGTTTGCTAGGTTTCCCTTGTTGCCAGCAGAGCTAGGGTTCAAAAACTACAGCTAGGCACTTTGCCAAAAAAGGGTCATTTTTCAGTGTGGAATTGTGGTGTGTCCACGTTGCATTTTGCGCCATTTCAAGTCACGGGTACTTGGCCTACCCACACAAGTGAGGTACCATTTTTCTCTGATGACTTTTGGGAACGTGGGGTGAGTGGAAATGTGTGGATCCACGCAGATTCCAGAACTTTGCACCACAGAAATGTAAGGAAAATGTGTTTTTTTGACAATTTTATAGGTTTGCAAGGGACTCTGGGTAACAGAACCTGGAGGGAGGCAGTCAAGACACCCCATCCTGGATTCCCCTGCGTGTCTAGTTTTCAAAAATTTATAGGGTTGCTATGTTTCCCTGGGTGCCAGCAGAGCTAGGGTTCAAAAACTACAGCTAGGCACTTTGCAAAAAGAGGGTCATTTTTCACTGTGAAATTGTGGTGTGTCCACGTTGCATTTTGCGCCGTTTCATCTTGCGGGCACTAGGCCTACCTACGCAAGTGAGGTACCGTTTTTCTCAGAAGACTTTGGGGAAAGCGGGGTGAGGGGACATTGGTGGATCCACACAGATTCCTGAACTTTCCACCACAGAATTGTGAGGAAAATGTGGGTTTTTTGACTATTTTTTTGGTTTGCACGGGATTCTGGGTATCAGTACATGGTGGAAGGCAGTCAAGACACCCTATCATTGATTCCCCTGGTTGTCTAGTTTTCAAAAATGTATAGGTTTGCTAGCTTTCCCTAGGTGCCAGCAGAGCTAGGGTTCAAAAACTACAGCTAGGCACTTTGCCAAAAAAGGGTCATTTTTCACTGTGAGATTGTGGTGTGTCCACATTGCATTTTGCGCCGTTTCGTGTCGCGGGCACTGGGCCTACCCACGCAAGTGAGGTAGCATTTTTCTCGTAAGACTTTGGGGAATGCGGGATGAGTGCAAATTTGTGGATCCACACAGATTCCAGAACTTTCCACCACAGAAATGTGAGGAAAATGTGGGGTTTTTTTCAATTTCTTTAGGTTTGCAAGGGATTCTGGGTAACAGACCCTGGAGGGAGGCAGTCAAGACACCCCATGCTGGATTCCCCTGGGTGTCTAGTTTTCAAAAATGTATAGGTTTTCTAGGTTTCCCTAGGTGCCAGCAGAGCTAGGGTTAAAAACTACAGCTAGGCACTTTGCCAAAAAAGGGTCATTTTTCACTGTGAAATTTTGGTGTGTACGCGTTGCATTTTGAGCCGTTTCATGTCGCGGGCACTTGGCCTACCCATGCAAGTGAGGTATCATTTTTCTCGGAAGACTTTGGGGAACGTGGGGTGAGTGGAAATTTGTGGATCCACGCAGATCTTAGAACTTTCCACCACAGAAATGTGAGGAAAATGTGTTTTTTTTTACACTTTTGGTTTGCAAGGGATTCTGGGTAACAGAACCTGGAGGGAGGCAGTCAAGTCACCCCATCCTGGATTCCACTGGATGTCTAGTTTTCAAAAATGTATAGGGTTGCTATGTTTCCCTGGGTGCCAGCAGAGCTAGGGTTCAAAAACTACAGCTAGACACTTTGCAAAAAGAGGGTCATTTTTCACTGTGAAATTGTGGTGTGTTGTAGGAAGGTGGATATCTGACTATGGTTACCCCCAAATTTTTGCCTAGTGTCTAGCTGGTTTTTCGACTTAGTTGGCCTGAGATCCTGCTATTCAGGATCTCAGCCTGGCTGTTCTCTCTTTAAAATGGACTCCATGTACCCTAGGTACATACCCAATTGGTTGGATCACCCTGTCAGCCCCTGTACCAGTGTACACTAGGTACCCAGGGCATTGGTGTACCCAAGGCCTGCCAAGGGCTGCAGCATGTATTATGCCACCCCAGGCTTGGCCTAACAATTTGACACAACTGGCTGATCACTCAGCTGGGGTAAGTTGGTGTAATCACCTCTTACTTAGGTGTAGTATACCTATACCTAACCTTAAATGGGACACCTGGTAACCTATAAGTCACTCCTATGGCAGGCCTTAACAATCCTGAAGGCAGAGTGCTTGGTTCCATGTGAGATGGTGCTCTGGCATGAGCTGAGCCTGTCTGCAGTGGTCGGAACAACTTCCTTCTACTGTTTCCAGATATCGTCATACCATATACTCTTAAGTGCATTATGAACCTCGCGGTTAAATGCTATCTTTGGTTTGGCTTTATCAAAACATGTCGAGTAAGGTGTCATACGAATTGGAATACTAACCCCTCGCCAATTCTGGCGACGGGGTTAGCATTCCACCCTTCTAGAGGGACACGACATGTACAGTGCCTGAAACCCGGGTAAAATCAGACATAGCCTCAGCTCCACAAAATGGATGCTGCCACCACAGACACAAGTCTGCCCTCCTGCTGCTGGGAGTCCTTTCAGCTTGGGAGGTGTGGACAAAGGGTTTCCTGCCAGGGGAGGTGCGTGCACCACCCCAGACAGGATTTTGTGTATTGGTCAGGTAGGGCTTGAAAGAAACCAGACATGCCTGTGGCTCACAAGGAGCCTCGGTGCATATGCCAGTTCAAACCGGTCCTGGGGCACACCAGTCCCGGGCCTGGGGCGAGCTGGACAAAGGATTGGGGGTGTAACCACCCCCCTTCCTGGTCCCACCCATAGGGAGGGACCTAGCAGGTAGTCCGGCCCCTAGAATCCGAATAAAGGTAGGAGCTGTGTCCTAAGACTTCAGACATCCTGGAATCAACTTAAAACTAAGAAGAAGACGGGAACTTCGACGCTCTGCTGCACAGAGGACTGAAGCCAATCTCTCCTGTGGTCAGGGAGTGACCACCTTGCTAACGCAAGCACCATCCAGCGAATCAACGTCTGCTTTGCCGCCGCCTCCCGCCGGAACCCGAGCCCAGAGACTGACAAGACCTGGACCTCCAGACCTCTCACCGCCCGATCCACAGTCCCTGCAAAGAGGAGACCCGTGGAGGCACCGAGACACGTGGAGCCAGCCATCTTGAAACGACTACGACAAGCTGACCAGTGCAACAACCGAGGCTCCCTCCAAGTTGTGCTTTGGGTCCTGAGAAGCCCAACCCTCGAGCAGCATCTGCACCAAAGGTGAGCCCTCCAGCATCTCCACGATCTGCGTGGGGCCCTTCTGCATTTTGCCACTCGACGCGCCTAACCGGTTGCTGGCCCGCTGGCTAGTGGCCATCTTGGCGACGAAATCTACGACAAACACCGCTGGTCTGGTTGCTCCAGACTGGCCCTTGCTCCCCTCCAAAGGAGCAGTTCCTCTGACCTTGCTGGTCAGAACCATCAGCTTAAACTCCTTGCCTACAACAATTGCTTTTGCCAAGGCTTGTTTGCTTCGATCAAGTCGCCGACACCGCCGACAGCGAGAGCCTGCGTGGGACAGCTCGTGACTCGACTCCTGGACGTCGTCGACCTTCAGGGACCACGTGGCTGCAGAGTCAAGCTACACCTTCCTTCCTGTTTGCACCCGACATCGCCTGGTACCCACCTGGTGCCACGCTGGTCACTGGCTAGTGACTGTGAACACTGTCCCCTCTGCTTTCAGGTCTTCAACATCTCCGATCCACTCTTGGATCCACTGCATCTCTTCCCGACCGACCGCCTGCAGCACTTTTGTCTACAGGCCCCACGGAACAGATAGAAGAAACCCGACGCACTTCGAGGCCTATGCACCCGCTTCCTGTGGGTGAGGTAAAGCTGGCACACCTGTGCCCAAGTGTAGTATTACATCTCTAGTGCCTGTGTTCCAAATCTTAAGTTCCTAGGTCATCCGGAAGATTCCTTTTGCAGTAACTTTGTACTTTTTACGCACCCATTGAAACCTATGGGAGCACGCGTGTGACTATTTGCTCTGCACACGCCACCCGTGGACCTCCTGGTCACTAACTGACGTTAGCTCCTTGTAGGCCCAGCGATTCTAGAGGCCCTAGGCCTTTTCCCTTTTCTGTTCGTGGTACTTATACCACTATTTTAGTATATGGTTCGAGTGGCCACCAGGGCCTATCCATATAAAGTGCAACTTCTGTGTATTCTGTGATAATCTTGTTTGACGATTTGTGCTCCTGTGCTCATAAAGAGACTAGGGGTTACTTTGAGAAATAAATACATATATATTTTGAATATATATCTGTGTGGTGTCCTTTCATTGGTATAAAAGGGGGTTACTATTGGTAAAACAGCCTGCTTAACACGCATCACGAGTTTAGCCTCAAAGACTGCTTAGCCTACGCTACCACTAGGGCAGCTAGTCCGAAAAGGTTGACTTACAACCACACCATAAGGGTTGCTTGGCATGGTACAAGGTGGTCACTAGAACTAGTGAACAGCATATACCAGGCCAACTTCTCACATTGGTGAGCAGCGGTTGGATTTGAGCTTGCTGTGTTTTACCATTGTAATCTCTTGGTTACCAATTGAAAGATCACATAGGTACCTGTAGGTACATATAAAACAAGATTAGATATACTTAAGTTCTACTGAACTTAGTTGTGGTAGAGCAAAGGGAGTAGCACACCCTGACTACAACTACTAGATAGGTTTAGTAGGTAAACCCAAGTGTAGGTAGATTGCAACACATCCACCCACACTTAAGAGCAATGGCTGGGGCAGAGGGGTCCACTGTACCCATCTCTGTTGAGAGTGACCCCCCGAGGGCACCATCCATCTATGCTACCCTTAATCAAAATGAGCTCAGGCAGCTGGCAACTCTTAGAGGCCTTAAACAGCCCAAGAACCCTACCTCTGCTTTGCTCAGAGAGCTCTTGCAAGAAGATGAAAATCAAAAAGAGCTCAGGAAAGCTTCCCAGTTAGCCCCCTTAGGGACAGGAACAGGAGGCCCCCCTTCTGAAGATGCCACTGAGGTACCCCTTTCCAATAGTCACCCCTTAGATGGGATGCCTACCACAGAGGATGAGAGTGAAAAGGATACTGACAGTAGTGAGGATGAAGGGAGAACTAGCCCAGTGCCAAGTGTTATACTTGGCCCAGCTAAACTAAGGCTATTGGGGACTGACAGTGGGTTCACCCCACTGGATCTCCCCAGTGGACTTAACACAGGGCTTGGAAGGCAAAGGAATCGCTCAGGTGACTCCAATGCTTCCCATGGCTCTAGAGGCTCTCAAGGTCACTCCAGGAGAAGGATGACCACCCCTCAGAGGAGGGAACATGAGGCCAAGATGCAAGAAGCCCAGCTGAGGATCAGGAAGCAGGAGCTAGAAGTAGCCCTGATGGAAGAAAAACTGAGCAAGGCTAGGCAGCATAGAGAGAGTGGGTCTATACCCACTGGTGGCAGCAATGTCCCTAGGGACAAAGATAGGGTCTTTGACAATAGGAACCTGTCCAAGATTGTGCCCCCCTACAAAAGTGGGGATGACATCCACAAATGGATGACTGCTCTTGAGAGAGCCTGCAAAGTGCAGCAGGTTCCTGAAGACCAGTGGGCAGCAATCTTATGGCTCTCCTTTGAGGGGAGAGGCAGAGATAGACTCCTCACTGTTAGAGAAGAGGATGTCAGAAATTACAGAGTCCTGAAGAGTGTCCTAGTTGATGGGTTAGGCTTAACCACTGAACAGTACAGGTTAATGTTCAGAGACACCCAGAAGACACAGACTCAGGACTGGTCTGAATATGTGGAATGTGCCACTAAGGCTTTGGAGGGTTGGTTGCTGGGAAGTAAGGTGTCTGATTATACAGGATTGTACAATTTGATGATGAGAGAGCAGATTTTAAGTAATTGTCAAAACCAGCTTCTCCATCAACACCTGGTAGACTCAGATTTGACCTCTCCCCAAGAATTGGGAAAGAGGGCAGATAAATGGGTCAGGACCAGGATCAGGCCTAAAAACCAGGGTGGTGACCAAAAGAAAGATACCACCAAGCCTCAAGAGAAGGGTGGGGATAAAGAAAAAGAGAAACCTTCCTCAGGGCCCCAAAACTCCACACAGGGTGGTGGGTCCCAAGCTCCCTCCTCTACCACAGCCAAAAAGCCCTACTGCCATGAGTGTAAAACTCCTGGGCATTGGAAAACTGACAGCGGTTGCCCAAGGGCTAAAAACAAAACTGTTCCTCCAATTACTCCTGTCACACCACCTATTACTGTCAGCAGTAATCCCCCAGGTGGTGGGAGTGCCCCCAGAAATCTGGGTGGGTTTACTTGGGGAACACAGGGGGACCCTGGCTTAGCCAATTCCCCTGCAGCAGATACTCTTGTCTGTGATGGTGGCATGGGGTTTGCCAACTTCACTGCCTGTCCCAACACTTTGGGTAGGTACAGACAGGAGCCCTACATCAATGGTACAAAAGCTGAGGCCTACAGAGACACTGGAGCTAGCATCACAATGGTGGCCCATTGGCTAGTTCCCTCTGAGCAGCTTTTGCCTGGTTTCTCCTACCAGGTGACCAACATTGATGGCAAACAGAACAGTCATCCCATGGCAGAGGTATGTCTCAGCTGGGGAGGTGTCACTGGCCCTAAAAGGGTGGCAGTGTCCCCAACCTTGCCTGTAGACTGCTTACTGGGGAATGACTTAGAACTCTCAGCTTGGGCTGGAGTTGAACAAGACACCCATTCTAAAATGGTAGGCCTGTCACAAAAGGGTAGGGGGGTTGTGCCATTCACAACCCCTGTCCAAATAGATTTCCTCCCTGAAAAGGTTGGAAGGGCAGTGGTAGCCACAGCCCAGGCACAGACAGACTTCCCTGTAGAGACTGGCAGAGCTGTGACAGTCACAGCTCAAACACAAACTGAGTGCCCCCCTGAAAAGGTTGGCAAGGCTGTAATGGTCTCAGCCTATACTCAGACTGACATAGGTGTAGTGAAGCCTGAAACAAGGGATCACTCCACACAAACTGAGAGTAGTGGGGAGGAAGAAAAGTCTCCCTCTCCCCAGACATTAGGAAAAGGTCAGCCTCCTCAGGGATCTGACCTCACCCCTTGTGAAGGAACTGCCCCAGAGGTAGCCAGGCCTGGCCTGGCAGAGCCTCTGATGTCAGTGGCCCCTTCCAAGGTGGGACCCAGTCTGGTGCAGGTAGCCTGCCTCTCTCTACCCTGCCTCAGTCAGCCCAGGGCTGCAGAGGTCAGGGAGGCCAGTGGACCCCCAGAGGGCCCCTGTCCACAAGAACCCCCCCATCAAAAGAATGAGGATTGCCTGGCTAGTAGCCCTAGTCAGGTGATGGGTAAAAACATTCCTGAGGGATCTCCTTTACAGGTAGTTAGGGACCTCCCCCAGAGGGATTCTGTTGGGCACAGGCAAACCTGGGACCTTAGGGCCCCAAACCTGACCTGTCCCTCCAGTAAGCCCACAAAAGGGACCCAGCCTCCAGCTTTAGGTAGCCAGAGGCTGACCCTGAGAGCACAGTGCAACTCAGTTAAGGAAAGAAAGGCATCCATGGTGGAGGGGGATTGGAGGAAGCTGAGGCCTCACTTTGAGGACACTCACTTCAGTACTCCATCTCAACACCAGCCTTTTACTTTGCCAAGACACACCAAAGGTAGAGATTCCCTATGGTGGAGACCCTCTGATACCCTTAGGGTGAGGGATTGCTTAGTGGACCATGAGACAGGGGGTAACCATGCCAGTGCTGGTTCCTCCTTATATGGCCACTTGGGCAATATAGGCTTACCTGGTCAAGGTCAGCCTTATCTCCCTTCGTTTGGGGGGGGGTTGTGTAGGAAGGTGGATATCTGACTATGGTTACCCCCAAATTTTTGCCTAGTGTCTAGCTGGTTTTTCGACTTAGTTGGCCTGAGATCCTGCTATTCAGGATCTCAGCCTGGCTGTTCTCTCTTTAAAATGGACTCCATGTACCCTAGGTACATACCCAATTGGTTGGATCACCCTGTCAGCCCCTGTACCAGTGTACACTAGGTACCCAGGGCATTGGTGTACCCAAGGCCTGCCAAGGGCTGCAGCATGTATTATGCCACCCCAGGCTTGGCCTAACAATTTGACACAACTGGCTGATCACTCAGCTGGGGTAAGTTGGTGTAATCACCTCTTACTTAGGTGTAGTATACCTACCTAACCTTAAATGGGACACATGGTAACCTATAAGTCACTCCTATGGCAGGCCTTAACAATCCTGAAGGCAGAGTGCTTGGTTCCATGTGAGATGGTGCTCTGGCATGAGCTGAGCCTGTCTGCAGTGGTCGGAACAACTTCCTTCTACTGTTTCCAGATATCGTCATACCATATACTCTTAAGTGCATTATGAACCTCGCGGTTAAATGCTATCTTTGGTTTGGCTTTATCAAAACATGTCGAGTAAGGTGTCATACGAATTGGAATACTAACCCCTCGCCAATTCTGGCGACGGGGTTAGCATTCCACCCTTCTAGAGGGACACGACATGTACAGTGCCTGAAACCCGGGTAAAATCAGACATAGCCTCAGCTCCACAAAATGGATGCTGCCACCACAGACACAAGTCTGCCCTCCTGCTGCTGGGAGTCCTTTCAGCTTGGGAGGTGTGGACAAAGGGTTTCCTGCCAGGGGAGGTGCGTGCACCACCCCAGACAGGATTTTGTGTATTGGTCAGGTAGGGCTTGAAAGAAACCAGACATGCCTGTGGCTCACAAGGAGCCTCGGTGCATATGCCAGTTCAAACCGGTCCTGGGGCACACCAGTCCCGGGCCTGGGGCGAGCTGGACAAAGGATTGGGGGTGTAACCACCCCCCTTCCTGGTCCCACCCATAGGGAGGGACCTAGCAGGTAGTCCGGCCCCTAGAATCCGAATAAAGGTAGGAGCTGTGTCCTAAGACTTCAGACATCCTGGAATCAACTTAAAACTAAGAAGAAGACGGGAACTTCGACGCTCTGCTGCACAGAGGACTGAAGCCAATCTCCCCTGTGGTCAGGGAGTGACCACCTTGCTAACGCAAGCACCATCCAGCGAATCAACGTCTGCTTTGCCGCCGCCTCCCGCCGGAGCCCGAGCCCAGAGACTGACAAGACCTGGACCTCCAGACCTCTCACCGCCCGATCCACAGTCCCTGCAAAGAGGAGACCCGTGGAGGCACCGAGACACGTGGAGCCAGCCATCTTGAAACGACTACGACAAGCTGACCAGTGCAACAACCGAGGCTCCCTCCAAGTTGTGCTTTGGGTCCTGAGAAGCCCAACCCTCGAGCAGCATCTGCACCAAAGGTGAGCCCTCCAGCATCTCCACGATCTGCGTGGGGCCCTTCTGCATTTTGCCACTCGACGCGCCTAACCGGTTGCTGGCCCGCTGGCTAGTGGCCATCTTGGCGACGAAATCTACGACAAACACCGCTGGTCTGGTTGCTCCAGACTGGCCCTTGCTCCCCTCCAAAGGAGCAGTTCCTCTGACCTTGCTGGTCAGAACCATCAGCTTAAACTCCTTGCCTACAACAATTGCTTTTGCCAAGGCTTGTTTGCTTCGATCAAGTCGCCGACACCGCCGACAGCGAGAGCCTGCGTGGGACAGCTCGTGACTCGACTCCTGGACGTCGTCGACCTTCAGGGACCACGTGGCTGCAGAGTCAAGCTACACCTTCCTTCCTGTTTGCACCCGACATCGCCTGGTACCCACCTGGTGCCACGCTGGTCACTGGCTAGTGACTGTGAACACTGTCCCCTCTGCTTTCAGGTCTTCAACATCTCCGATCCACTCTTGGATCCACTGCATCTCTTCCCGACCGACCACCTGCAGCACTTTTGTCTACAGGCCCCACGGAACAGATAGAAGAAACCAGACACACTTCGAGGCCTATGCACCCGCTTCCTGTGGGTGAGGTAAAGCTGGCACACCTGTGCCCAAGTGTAGTATTACATCTCTAGTGCCTGTGTTCCAAATCTTAAGTTCCTAGGTCATCCGGAAGATTCCTTTTGCAGTAACTTTGTACTTTTTACGCACCCATTGAAACCTATGGGAGCACGCGTGTGACTATTTGCTCTGCACACGCCACCCGTGGACCTCCTGGTCACTAACTGACGTTAGCTCCTTGTAGGCCCAGCGATTCTAGAGGCCCTAGGCCTTTTCCCTTTTCTGTTCGTGGTACTTATACCACTATTTTAGTATATGGTTCGAGTGGCCACCAGGGCCTATCCATATAAAGTGCAACTTCTGTGTATTCTGTGATAATCTTGTTTGACGATTTGTGCTCCTGTGCTCATAAAGAGACTAGGGGTTACTTTGAGAAATAAATACATATATATTTTGAATATATATCTGTGTGGTGTCCTTTCATTGGTATAAAAGGGGGTTACTATTGGTAAAACAGCCTGCTTAACACGCATCACGAGTTTAGCCTCAAAGACTGCTTAGCCTACGCTACCACTAGGGCAGCTAGTCCGAAAAGGTTGACTTACAACCACACCATAAGGGTTGCTTGGCATGGTACAAGGTGGTCACTAGAACTAGTGAACAGCATATACCAGGCCAACTTCTCACATGTGTCCACGTTGCATTTTGCGCCGTTTCATCTCGCGGGCACTAGGCCTACCTACGCAAGTGAGGTACCATTTTTCTCAGAAGACTTTGGGGAAAACGGGGTGAGTGGACATTGGTGGATCCACGCAGATTCCAGAACTTTCCACCACAGAAATGTGAGGAAAATGTGGGTTTTTTGACTATTTTTTTGGTTTGCATGGGATTCTGGGTAACAGTACATGGAGGAAGGCAGTCAAGACACCCTATCATGGATTCCCCAGGTTGTCTAGTTTCAAAAAATGTATAGGTTTGCTAGCTTTCCCTAGGTGCCAGCAGAGCTAGGGTTCCAAAACTACAGCTAGGCACTTTGCCAAAAAGAGGGTCATTTTTCACTGTGAAATTGTGGTGTGTGCACGTTGCATTTTGAGCTGTTTCATGTCGCGGGCACGTGGCCTACCCATGCAAGTGAGGTATAATTTTTCTCGGAAGACTTTGGGGAACGCGGGGTGAGTGGAAATTTGTGGATCCACGCAGATTCCAGAACTTTCCACCACAGAAATGTGAGGAAAAAGTTTTTTTTTACAATTTTGGTTTGCAAGGGATACTGGGTAACAGAACGTGGAGGGAGGCAGTCAAGTCACCCCATCCTGGATTCCCCTGGATGTCTAGTTTTCAAAAATGTATAGGTTTGCTAGGTTTCCCTAGTTGCCAGCAGAGCTAGGGTTCAAAAACTACAGCTAGGCACTTTGCCAAAAAAGGGTCATTTTTCAGTGTGAAATTGTGGTGTCCACGTTGCATTTTACGCCATTTCATGTCACGGGTACTTGGCCTACCCACGCAAGTGAGGTACCATTTTTCTCTGATGACTTTTGGGAATGTGGGGTGAGTCGAAATTTGTGGATCCATGCAGATTTCAGAACTTTCCACCACAGAAATGTGAGGAAAATTTATTTTTTTGTACAATTTTTATGGTTTGCAAGGGAATGTGGGTGACAGAACCTGGAGGTACGAAATCAACTCACCCCATCCTAGATTCCCCTGGGTGTCTAGTTTTGAAAAATGTATAGGTTTGCTAGGTTTCCCTAGGTGCCAGCAGAGCTAGGGTTCAAAAACTACAGCTTGGCACTTTGCCAAAAAAGGGTCATTTTTCACTGTGAAATTGTGGTGTGTCCACATTGCATTTTGCGCCGTTTCGTGTCGCGGGCACTAGGCCTACCCACGCAAGTGAGGTAGCATTATTGTCGTAAGACTTTGGGGAATGCGGGGTGAGTGCAAATTTGTGGATCCACACAGATTCCAGAATTTTCCACCACAGAAATGTGAAGAAAATGTGTTTTTTTTGACAATTTTGGTTTGCAAGGGATTCTGGGTAACAGAACCTGGAGGGAGGCAGTCAAGTCACCCCATCCTGGATTCCCCTAAGTGTCTAGTTTTCAAAAATGTATAGGTTTGCTAGGTTTCCCTAGGTGCCAGCAGAGCTAGGGTTCAAAAACTACAGCTAGGCACTTTGCCAAAAAAGGGTCATTTTTCACTGTGAAATTGTGGTGTGTCCACATTGCATTTTGCGCCGTTTCGTGTCGCGGGCACTAGGCCTACCCACGCAAGTGAGGTACCATTTTTCTCAGAAGACTTTGAGGAAAGCGGGGTGAGTGGACATTGGTGGGTCAGCGCAGATTCCATAACTTTCCACCACAGAAATGTGAGGAAAATGTGGGTTTTTTGACTATTTTTTTGGTTTGCACGGGATTCTGGGTAACAGTACATGGAGGAAGGCAGTCAAGACACCCTATCATGGATTCCCCTGGTTGTCTAGTTTTCAAAAATGTATAGGTTTGCTAGATTTCCCTAGTTGCCAGCAGAGCTGGGGTTCAAAAACTACAGCTAGGCACTTTGCCAAAAAAGGGTAATTTTTCAGTGTGAAATTGTGGTGTGTCCACGTTGCATTTTGTGCCATTTCATGTCACGGGTACTTGGCCTACCCACGCAAGTGAGGTACCATTTTTCTCTGATGACTTTTGGGAATGTGGGGTGAGTGGAAATTTGTGGATCCACGCAGATTTCAGAACTTTCCACCACAGAAATGTGAGGAAAATTTATTTTTTTGTATAATTTTTTGGGTTTGCAAGGGAATCTGGGTGACAGAACCTGGATAGAGGAAATCAACTCACCCCATCCTAGATTCCCCTGGGTGTCTAGTTTTCAAAAATGTATAGGTTTGCTAGGTTTCCCTAGGTGCCAGCAGAGCTAGGGTTCAAAAACTACAGCTAGGCAGTTTGCCAAAAAAGGGTCATTTTTCACTGTGAAATTGTGGTGTGTCCACATTGCATTTTGCGCCGTTTCATGTCGCGGGCACGTGTCCTACCCATGCAAGTGAGGTATAATTTTTCTCGGAAGACATTGGGGAACGCGGGGTGAGTGGAAATTTGTGGATCCACGCAGATTCCAGAACTTTCCACCACAGAAATGTGAGGAAAATACATTTTTTTTACAATTTTGGTTTGCAAGGGATTCTGGGTAACAGAACCTGGAGGGAGGCAGTCAAGTCATCCCATCCTGGATTCCCCTGGATGTCTAGTTTTCAAAAATGTATAGGTTTGCTAGGTTTCCCTAGTTGCCAGCAGAGCTAGGGTTCAAAAACTACAGCTAGGCACTTTGCCAAAAAAGGGTCATTTTTCAGTGTGAAATTGTGGTGTGTCCACGTTGCATTTTGCGCCATTTCATGTCACGGGTACTTGGCCTACCCATGCAAGTGAGGTACCATTTTTCTCTGATGACTTTTGGGAATGTGGGGTGAGTGGAAATTTGTGGATCCACGCAGATTTCAGAACTTTCCACCACAGAAATGTGAGGAAAATTTATTTTTGTGTACAATTTTTTGGGTTTGCAAGGGAATCTGGGTGACAGAACCTGGAGGGAGGAAATCAACTCACCCCATCCCAGATTCCCCTGGGTGTCTAGTTTTCAAAAATGTATAGGTTTGCTAGGTTTCCCTAGGTGCCAGCAGAGCTGGGGTTCAAAAACTACAGCTAGGCACTTTGCCAAAAAAGGGTCATTTTTCACTGTGAAATTGTGGTGTGTCCACATTGCATTTTGCGCCGTTTCGTGTCGTGGGCACTGGGCCTACCCACGCAAGTGAGGTAATATTTTTCTCGGAAGACTTTGGGGAATGCGGGGTGAGTGGAAATTTGTGGATCCGCCCAGATTCCAGAACTTTCCACCACAGAAATGTGAAGAAAATTTGTTTTTTTTTTTACAATTTTGGTTTGCAAGGGATTCTGGGTAACAGAACCTGGAGGGAGGCAGTCAAGTTACCCCATCCTGGATTCCCCTGGATGTCTAGTTTTCAAAAATGTATAGGTTTGCTAGGTTTCCCTTGTTGCCAGCAGAGCTAGGGTTCAAAAACTACAGCTAGGCACTTTGCCAAAAAAGGGTCATTTTTCAGTGTGGAATTGTGGTGTGTCCACGTTGCATTTTGCGCCATTTCAAGTCACGGGTACTTGGCCTACCCACACAAGTGAGGTACCATTTTTCTCTGATGACTTTTGGGAACGTGGGGTGAGTGGAAATGTGTGGATCCACGCAGATTCCAGAACTTTGCACCACAGAAATGTAAGGAAAATGTGTTTTTTTGACAATTTTATAGGTTTGCAAGGGACTCTGGGTAACAGAACCTGGAGGGAGGCAGTCAAGACACCCCATCCTGGATTCCCCTGCGTGTCTAGTTTTCAAAAATGTATAGGGTTGCTATGTTTCCCTGGGTGCCAGCAGAGCTAGGGTTCAAAAACTACAGCTAGGCACTTTGCAAAAAGAGGGTCATTTTTCACTGTGAAATTGTGGTGTGTCCACGTTGCATTTTGCGCCGTTTCATCTTGCGGGCACTAGGCCTACCTACGCAAGTGAGGTACCGTTTTTCTCAGAAGACTTTGGGGAAAGCGGGGTGAGTGGACATTGGTGGATCCACACAGATTCCTGAACTTTCCACCACAGAAATGTGAGGAAAATGTGGGTTTTTTGACTATTTTTTTGGTTTGCACGGGATTCTGGGTATCAGTACATGGTGGAAGGCAGTCAAGACACCCTATCATTGATTCCCCTGGTTGTCTAGTTTTCAAAAATGTATAGGTTTGCTAGCTTTCCCTAGGTGCCAGCAGAGCTAGGGTTCAAAAACTACAGCTAGGCACTTTGCCAAAAAAGGGTCATTTTTCACTGTGAAATTGTGGTGTGTCCACATTGCATTTTGCGCCGTTTCGTGTCGCGGGCACTGGGCCTACCCACGCAAGTGAGGTACCATTTTTCTCGGAAGACTTTGGGGAATGCGGGGTGAGTGGAAATTTGTGGATCCACCCAGATTCCAGAACTTTCCACCACAGAAATGTGAAGAAAATGTTTTTTTTTTTTTACAATTTTGGTTTGCAAGGGATTTTGGGTAACAGAACCTGGAGGGAGGCAGTCAAGTCACCCCATCCTGGATTCCCCTGGATGTCTAGTTTTCAAAAATGTATAGGTTTGGTAGGTTTCCCTTGTTGCCAGCAGAGCTAGGGTTCAAAAACTACAGCTAGGCACTTTGCCAAAAAAGGGTCATTTTTCAGTGTGGAATTGTGGTGTGTCCACGTTGCATTTTGCGCCATTTCAAGTAACGGGTACTTGGCCGACCCACGCAAGTGAGGTACCATTTTTCTCTGATGACTTTTGGGAACGTGGGGTGAGTGGAAATTTGTGGATCCACGCAGATTCCAGAACTTTGCACCACAGAAATGTAAGGAAAATGTGTTTTTTTGAGAATTTAATAGGTTTGCAAGGGACTCTGGGTAACAGAACCTGGAGTGAGGCAGTCAAGTCAACCCATCCTGGATTCCCCTGCGTGTCTAGTTTTCAAAAATGTATAGGGTTGCTATGTTTCCCTGGGTGCCAGCAGAGCTAGGGTTCAAAAACTACAGCTAGGCACTTTGCAAAAAGAGGGTCATTTTTCACTGTGAAATTGTGGTGTGTCCACGTTGCATTTTGCGCCGTTTCATCTCGCGGGCAGTAGGCCTACCTATGCAAGTGAGGTACCATTTTTCTCAGAAGACTTTGGGGAAAGCGGGGTGAGTGGACATTGGTGGATCAACGCAGATTCCAGAACTTTCCACCACAGAAATGTGAGGAAAATGTGGGTTTTTTGACTATTTTTTTGGTTTGCACGGGATTCTGGGTAACAGTACATGGAGGAAGGCAGTCAAGACACCCTATCATGGATTCCCCTGGTTGTCTAGTTTTAAAAAATGTATAGGTTTGCTCGCTTTCCCTAGGTGGCAGCAGAGCTAGGGTTCAAAAACTACAGCTAGGCACTTTGCCAAAAAAGGGTAATTTTTCAGTGTGAAATTGTGGTGTGTCCACGTTGCATTTTGCGCCATTTCATGTCACGGGTACTTGGCCTATCCACGCAAGTGATGTACCATTTTTCTCTGATGACTTTTGGGAATGTGGGGTGAGTGGAAATTTGTGGATCTACGCTAATTCCAGAACTTTCCACCACAGAAATGTGAGGAAAATGTTTTTTTTTTTACAATTTTGTTTGCAAGGGATTCTGGGTAACAGAACCTGGAGGGAGGCAGTCAAGTCACCCCATCCTGGATTCCCCTGGATGTCTAGCTTTCAAAAATGTATAGGTTTACTAGGTTTCCCTAGGTGCCAGCAGAGCTAGGGTTCAAAAACTACAGCTAGGCAGTTTGCCAAAAAAGGGTCATTTTTCACTGTGAAATTGTGGTGTGTCCACATTGCATTTTGCGCCGTTTCATGTCGCGGGCACGTGTCCTACCCATGCAAGTGAGGTATAATTTTTCTCGGAAGACATTGGGGAACGCGGGGTGAGTGGAAATTTGTGGATCCACGCAGATTCCAGAACTTTCCACCACAGAAATGTGAGGAAAATACTTTTTTTTTACAATTTTGGTTTGCAAGGGATTCTGGGTAACAGAACCTGGAGGGAGGCAGTAAAGTCACCCCATCCTGGATTCCCCTGGATGTCTAGTTTTCAAAAATGTATAGGTTTGCTAGGTTTCCCTAGTTGCCAGCAGAGCTAGGGTTCAAAAACTACAGCTAGGCACTTTGCCAAAAAAGGGTCATTTTTCATTGTTAAATTGTGGTGTGTCCACGTTGCATTTTGCGCCATTTCATGTCACGGGTACTTGGCCTACCCATGCAAGTGAGGTACCATTTTTCTCTGATGACTTTTGGGAATGTGGGGTGAGTGGAAATTTGTGGATCCACGCAGATTTCAGAACTTTCCACCACAGAAATGTGAGGAAAACTTTTTTTTTTGTACAATTTTTTGGGTTTGCAAGGGAATCTGGGTGACAGAACCTGGAGGGAGGAAATCAACTCACCCCATCCTAGATTCCCCTGGGTGTCTAGTTTTCAAAAATGTATAGGTTTGCTCGGTTTCCCTAGGTGCCAGCAGAGCTAGGGTTCAAAAACTACAGCTAGGCACTTTGCAAAAAAGGGTAATTTTTCACTGTGAAATTGTGGTGTGTCCACGTTGCATTTTGCGCCGTTTCATCTTGCGGGCACTAGGCCTACCTACGCAAGTGAGGTACCATTTTTCTCAGAAGACTTTGGGGAAAGCGGGGTGAGTGGACATTGGTGGATCCACACAGATTCCTGAACTTTCCACCACAGAAATGTGAGGAAAATGTGGGTTTTTTGACTATTTTTTTGGTTTGCACGGGATTCTGGGTAACAGTACATGGTGGAAGGCAGTCAAGACACCCTATCATTGATTCACCTGGTTGTCTAGTTTTCAAAAATGTATAGGTTTGCTAGCTTTCCCTAGGTGCCAGCAGAGCTAGGGTTCAAAAACTACAGCTAGGCACTTTGCCAAAAAAGGGTCATTTTTCACTGTGAAATTGTGGTGTGTCCACATTGCATTTTGCGCCGTTTCGTGTCGCGGGCACTGGGCCTACCCACGCAAGTGAGGTACCATTTTTCTCGGAAGACTTTGGGGAATGTGGGGTGAGTGGAAATTTGTGGATCCACCCAGATTCCAGAACTTTCCACCACAGAAATGTGAAGAAAATGTTTTTTTTTTACAATTTTGGTTTGCAAGGGATTTTGGGTAACAGAACCTGGAGGGAGGCAGTCAAGTCACCCCATCCTGGATTCCCCTGGATATCTAGTTTTCAAAAATGTATAGGTTTGCTAGGTTTCCCTTGTTGCCAGCAGAGCTAGGGTTCAAAAACTACAGCTAGGCACTTTGCCAAAAAAGGGTCATTTTTCATTGTGGAATTGTGGTGTGTCCACGTTGCATTTTGCGCCATTTCAAGTAACGGGTACTTGGCCGACCCACGCAAGTGAGGTACCATTTTTCTCTGATGACTTTTGGGAACGTGGGGTGAGTGGAAATTTGTGGATCCACGCAGATTCCAGAACTTTGCACCACAGAAATGTAAGGAAAATGTGTTTTTTTGAGAATTTAATAGGTTTGCAAGGGACTCTGGGTAACAGAACCTGGAGGGAGGCAGTCAAGTCAACCCATCCTGGATTCCCCTGCGTGTCTAGTTTTAAAAAATGTATAGGGTTGCTATGTTTCCCTGGGTGCCAGCAGAGCTAGGGTTCAAAAACTACAGCTAGGCACTTTGCAAAAAGAGGGTCATTTTTCACTGTGAAATTGTGGTGTGTCCACGTTGCATTTTGCGCCGTTTCATCTCGCGGGCAGTAGGCCTACCTATGCAAGTGAGGTACCATTTTTCTCAGAAGACTTTGGGGAAAGCGGGGTGAGTGGACATTGGTGGATCAACGCAGATTCCAGAACTTTCCACCACAGAAATGTGAGGAAAATGTGGGTTTTTTGACTATTTCTTTGGTTTGCACGGGATTCTGGGTAACAGTACATGGAGGAAGGCAGTCAAGACACCCTATCATGGATTCCCCTGGTTGTCTAGTTTTCAAAAATGTATAGGTTTGCTAGCTTTCCCTAGGTGGCAGCAGAGCTAGGGTTCAAAAACTACAGCTAGGCACTTTGCCAAAAAAGGGTAATTTTTCAGTGTGAAATTGTGGTGTGTCCACGTTGCATTTTGCGCCATTTCATGTCACGGGTACTTGGCCTATCCACGCAAGTGATGTACCATTTTTCTCTGATGACTTTTGGGAATGTGGGGTGAGTGGAAATTTGTGGATCTACGCTAATTCCAGAACTTTCCACCACAGAAATGTGAGGAAAATGTTTTTTTTTTCTACAATTTTGTTTGCAAGGGATTCTGGGTAACAGAACCTGGAGGGAGGCAGTCAAGTCACCCCATCCTGGATTCCCCTGGATGTCTAGCTTTCAAAAATGTATAGGTTTGCTAGGTTTCCCTAGGTGCCAGCAGAGCTAGGGTTCAAAAACTACAGCTAGGCAGTTTGCCAAAAAAGGGTCATTTTTCACTGTGAAATTGTGGTGTGTCCACATTGCATTTTGCGCCGTTTCATGTCGCGGGCACGTGTCCTACCCATGCAAGTGAGGTATAATTTTTCTCGGAAGACATTGGGGAACGCGGGGTGAGTGGAAATTTGTGGATCCACGCAGATTCCAGAACTTTCCACCACAGAAATGTGAGGAAAATACTTTTTTTTTACAATTTTGGTTTGCAAGGGATTCTGGGTAACAGAACCTGGAGGGAGGCAGTAAAGTCACCCCATCCTGGATTCCCCTGGATGTCTAGTTTTCAAAAATGTATAGGTTTGCTAGGTTTCCCTAGTTGCCAGCAGAGCTAGGGTTCAAAAACTACAGCTAGGCACTTTGCCAAAAAAGGGTCATTTTTCATTGTTAAATTGTGGTGTGTCCACGTTGCATTTTGCGCCATTTCATGTCACGGGTACTTGGCCTACCCATGCAAGTGAGGTACCATTTTTCTCTGATGACTTTTGGGAATGTGGGGTGAGTGGAAATTTGTGGATCCACGCAGATTTCAGAACTTTCCACCACAGAAATGTGAGGAAAATTTATTTTTTTGTACAATTTTTTGGGTTTGCAAGGGAATCTGGGTGACAGAACCTGGAGGGAGGAAATCAACTCACCCCATCCTAGATTCCCCTGGGTGTCTAGTTTTCAAAAATGTATAGGTTTGCTAGGTTTCCCTAGGTGCCAGCAGAGCTAGGGTTCAAAAACTACAGCTAGGCACTTTGCAAAAAAGGGTCATTTTTCACTGTGAAATTGTGGTGTGTCCACGTTGCATTTTGCGCCGTTTCATCTTGCGGGCACTAGGCCTACCTACGCAAGTGAGGTACCATTTTTCTCAGAAGACTTTGGGGAAAGCGGGGTGAGTGGACATTGGTGGATCCACACAGATTCCTGAACTTTCCACCACAGAAATGTGAGGAAAATGTGGGTTTTTTGACTATTTGTTTGGTTTGCACGGGATTCTGGGTAACAGTACATGGTGGAAGGCAGTCAAGACACCCTATCATTGATTCACCTGGTTGTCTAGTTTTCAAAAATGTATAGGTTTGCTAGCTTTCCCTAGGTGCCAGCAGAGCTAGGGTTAAAAAACTACAGCTAGGCACTTTGCCAAAAAAGGGTCATTTTTCACTGTGAAATTGTGGTGTGTCCACATTGCATTTTGCGCCGTTTCGTGTCGCGGGCACTGGGCCTACCCACGCAAGTGAGGTACCATTTTTCTCGGAAGACTTTGGGGAATGCGGGGTGAGTGGAAATTTGTGGATCCACCCAGATTCCAGAACTTTCCACCACAGAAATGTGAAGAAAATGTTTTTTTTTTTTTACAATTTTGGTTTGCAAGGGATTTTGGGTAACAGAACCTGGAGGGAGGCAGTCAAGTCACCCCATCCTGGATTCCCCTGGATGTCTAGTTTTCAAAAATGTATAGGTTTGCTAGGTTTCCCTTGTTGCCAGCAGAGCTAGGGTTCAAAAACTACAGCTAGGCACTTTGCCAAAAAATGGTCATTTTTCATCGTGGAATTGTGGTGTGTCCATGTTGCATTTTGCGCCATTTCAAGTAACGGGTACTTGGCCGACCCACGCAAGTGAGGTACCATTTTTCTCTGATGACTTTTGGGAACGTGGGGTGAGTGGAAATTTGTGGATCCACGCAGATTCCAGAACTTTGCACCACAGAAATGTAAGGAAAATGTGTTTTTTTGAGAATTTAATAGGTTTGCAAGGGACTCTGGGTAACAGAACCTGGAGGGAGGCAGTCAAGTCAACCCATCCTGGATTCCCCTGCGTGTCTAGTTTTAAAAAATGTATAGGGTTGCTATGTTTCCCTGGGTGCAAGCAGAGCTAGGGTTCAAAAACTACAGCTAGGCACTTTGCAAAAAGAGGGTCATTTTTCACTGTGAAATTGTGGTGTGTCCACGTTGCATTTTGCGCCGTTTCATCTCGCGGGCAGTAGGCCTACCTATGCAAGTGAGGTACCATTTATCTCAGAAGACTTTGGGGAAAGCGGGGTGAGTGGACATTGGTGGATCAACGCAGATTCCAGAACTTTCCACCACAGAAATGTGAGGAAAATGTGGGTTTTTTGACTATTTCTTTGGTTTGCACGGGATTCTGGGTAACAGTACATGGAGGAAGGCAGTCAAGACACCCTATCATGGATTCCCCTGGTTGTCTAGTTTTAAAAAATGTATAGGTTTGCTAGCTTTCCCTAGGTGGCAGCAGAGCTAGGGTTCAAAAACTACAGCTAGGCACTTTGACAAAAAAGGGTAATTTTTCAGTGTGAAATTGTGGTGTGTCCACGTTGCATTTTGCGCCATTTCATGTCACGGGTACTTGGCCTATCCACGCAAGTGATGTACCATTTTTCTCTGATGACTTTTGGGAATGTGGGGTGAGTGGAAATTTGTGGATCTACGCTAATTCCAGAACTTTCCACCACAGAAATGTGAGGAAAATGTTTTTTTTTTTTACAATTTTGTTTGCAAGGGATTCTGGGTAACAGAACCTGGAGGGAGGCAGTCAAGTCACCCCATCCTGGATTCCCCTGGATGTCTAGCTTTAAAAAATGTATAGGTTTGCTAGGTTTCCCTAGTTGCCAGCAGAGCTAGGGTTCAAAAACTACAGCTAGGCACTTTGCCAAAAAAGGGTCATTTTTCAGTGTGAAATTGTGGTGTGTCCACGTTACATTTTGCACCATTTCATGTCACGGGTACTTGACCTACCCACGCAAGTGAGGTACCATTTTTCTCTGATGACTTTTGGGAACGTGGGGTGAGTGGAAATTTGTGGATCCACGCAGATTTCAGAACTTTCCACCACAGAAATGTGAGGAAAATTTAATTTTTTTGGACAAGTTTTTTGGTTTGCAAGGGAATCTGGGTAACAGAACCTGGAGGGAAGAAATCAACTCACCCCATCCTGGATTTCCCTGGGTGTCTAGTTTTCAAAAATGTATAGGTTTGCTAGGTTTCCCTAGGTGCCAGCAGAGCTAGGGTTCAAAAACTACAGCTAGGCACTTTGCCAAAAAAGGGTCATTTTTCACTGTGAAATTGTGGTGTGTCCACATTGCATTTTGCGCCGTTTCGTGTCGCGGGCACTGGGCCTACCCACGCAAGTGAGGTAATATTTTTCTCGGAAGACTTTGGGGAATGCGGGGTGAGTGGAAATTTGTGGATCCGCCCAGATTCCAGAACTTTCCACCACAGAAATGTGAAGAAAATGTGTTTTTTTTTTACAATTTTGGTTTGCAAGGGATTCTGGGTAACAGAACCTGGAGGGAGGCAGTCAAGTTACCCCATCCTGGATTCCCCTGGATGACTAGTTTTCAAAAATGTATAGGGTTGCTATGTTTCCCTGGGTGCCAGCAGAGCTAGGGTTCAAAAACTACAGCTAGGCACTTTGCCAAAAAAGGGTCATTTGTCAGTGTGGAATTGTGGTGTGTCCACGTTGCATTTTGCGCCATTTCAAGTCACGGGTACTTGGCCTACCCACGCAAGTGAGGTACCATTTTTCTCTGATGACTTTTGGGAACGTGGGCTGAGTGGAAATTTGTGGATCCACGCAGATTCCAGAACTTTGCACCACAGAAATGTAAGGAAAATGTGTTTTTTTGACAATTTTATAGGTTTGCAAGGGACTCTGGGTAACAGAACCTGGAGGGAGGCAGTCAAGACACCCCATCCTGGATTCCCCTGCATGTCTAGTTTTCAAAAATGTATAGGGTTGCTATGTTTCCCTGGGTGCCAGCAGAGCTAGGGTTCAAAAACTACAGCTAGGCACTTTGCAAAAAGAGGGTCATTTTTCACTGTGAAATTGTGGTGTGTCCACGTTGCATTTTGCGCCGTTTCATCTTGCGGGCACTAGGCCTACCTACGCAAGTGAGGTACCATTTTTCTCAGAAGACTTTGGGGAAAGCGGGGTGAGTGGACATTGGTGGATCCACACAGATTCCTGAACTTTCCACCACAGAAATGTGAGGAAAATGTGGGTTTTTTGACTATTTTTTTGGTTTGCATGGGATTCTGGGTAACAGTACATGGTGGAAGGCAGTCAAGACACCCTATCATTGATTCCCCTGGTTGTCTAGTTTTCAAAAATGTATAGGTTTGCTAGCTTTCCCTAGGTGCCAGCAGAGCTAGGGTTCAAAAACTACAGCTAGGCACTTTGCCAAAAAAGGGTCATTTTTCACTGTGAAATTGTGGTGTGTCCACATTGCATTTTGCGCCGTTTCGTGTCGCGGGCATTGGGCCTACCCACGCAAGTGAGGTACCATTTTTCTCGGAAGACTTTGGGGAATGCGGGGTGAGTGGAAATTTGTGGATCCACCCAGATTCCAGAACTTTCCACCACAGAAATGTGAAGAAAATGTTTTGTTTTTTTTACAATTTGGGTTTGCAAGGGATTTTGGGTAACAGAACCTGGAGGGAGGCAGTCAAGTCACCCCATCCTGGATTCCCCTGGATGTCTAGTTTTCAAAAATGTATAGGTTTGCTAGGTTTCCCTTGTTGCCAGCAGAGCTAGGGTTCAAAAACTACAGCTAGGCACTTTGCCAAAAAAGGGTCATTTTTCAGTGTGGAATTGTGTTGTGTCCACGTTGCATTTTGCGCTATTTCAAGTAACGGGTACTTGGCCTACCCACGCAAGTGAGGTACCATTTTTCTCTGATGACTTTTGGGAACGTGGGGTGAGTGAAAATTTGTGGATCCACGCAGATTCCAGAACTTTGCACCACAGAAATGTAAGGAAAATGTGTTTTTTTGACAATTTAATAGGTTTGCAAGGGACTCTGGGTAACAGAACCTGGAGGGAGGCAGTCAAGTCAACCCATCCTGGATTCCCCTGCGTGTCTAGTTTTCAAAAATGTATAGGGTTGCTATGTTTCCCTGGGTGCCAGCAGAGCTAGGGTTCAAAAACTACAGCTAGGCACTTTGCAAAAAGAGGGTCATTTTTCACTGTGAAATTGTGGTGTGTCCACGTTGCATTTTGCGCCGTTTCATCTCGCGGGCAGTAGGCCTACCTACGCAAGTGAGGTACCATTTTTCTCAGAAGACTTTGGGGAAAGCGGGGTGAGTGGACATTGGTGGATCAACGCAGATTCCAGAACTTTCCACCACAGAAATGTGAGGAAAATGTGGGTTTTTTGACTATTTTTTTGGTTTGCACGGGATTCTGGGTAACAGTACATGGAGGAAGGCAGTCAAGACACCCTATCATGGATTCCCCTGGTTGTCTAGTTTTCAAAAATATATAGGTTTGCTAGCTTTCCCTAGGTGCCAGCAGAGCTAGGGTTCAAAAACTACAGCTAGGCACTTTGCCAAAAAAGGGTAATTTTTCAGTGTGAAATTGTGGTGTGTCCACGTTGCATTTTGCGCCATTTCATGTCACGGGTACTTGGCCTATCTACGCAAGTGATGTACCATTTTTCTCTGATGACTTTTGGGAATGTGGGGTGAGTGGAAATTTGTGGATCTACGCTAATTCCAGAACTTTCCACCACAGAAATGTGAGGAAAATGTTTTTTTTTTACAATTTTGTTTGCAAGGGATTCTGGGTAACAGAACCTGGAGGGAGGCAGTCAAGTCACCCCATCCTGGATTCCCCTGGATGTCTAGCTTTAAAAAATGTATAGGTTTGCTAGGTTTCCCTAGTTGCCAGCAGAGCTAGGGTTCAAAAACTACAGCTAGGCACTTTGCCAAAAAAGGGTCATTTTCCAGTGTGAAATTGTGGTGTGTCCACATTACATTTTGCGCCATTTCATGTCACGGGTACTTGACCTACCCATGCAAGTGAGGTACCATTTTTCTCTGATGACTTTTGGGAACGTGGGGTGAGTGGAAATTTGTGGATCCACGCAGATTTCAGAACTTTCCACCACAGAAATGTGAGGAAAATTTAATTTTTTTGGACAAGTTTTTTGGTTTGCAAGGGAATCTGGGTAACAGAACCTGGAGGGAAGAAATCAACTCACCCCATCCTGGATTTCCCTGGGTGTCTAGTTTTCAAAAATGTATAGGTTTGCTAGGTTTCCCTAGATGTCAGCAGAGCTAGGGTTCAAAAACTACAGCTAGGCACTTTGCCAAAAAAGGGTAATTTTTCAGTGTGAAATTGTGGTGTCCACGTTGCATTTGGCGCCATTTCATGTCACGGGTACTTGGCCTACCCACGCAAGTGAGGTACCATTTTTCTCTGATGACTTTGGGGAACGCGGGGTGAGTGGAAATTTGTGGATCCACGCAGATTCCAGAACTTTCCACCACAGAAATGTGAGGAAAATGTGTTTTTTTTGACAATTTTGGTTTGCAAGGGATTCTGGGTAACAGAACCTGGAGGGAGGCAGTCAAGTCACCCCATCCTGGATTCCCCTGGATGTCTAGTTTTCAAAAATTTATAGGTTTGCTAGGTTTCCCTAGTTGCCAGCAGAGCTAGGGTTCAAAGACTACAGCTAGGCACTTTGCCAAAAAAGGGTAATTTTTCAGTGTGAAATTGTGGTGTGTCCACGTTGCATTTTGCGCTATTTCATGTCACGGTTACTTGGCCTACCCACGCAAGTGAGGTACCATTTTTCTATGATGACTTTTGGGAATGTGGGGTGAGTGGTAATTTGTGGATCCACGCAGATTTCAGAACTGTCCACCACAGAAATGTGAGGAAAATTTATTTTTTTGGACAATTTTTTTGGTTTGCAAGGGAATCTGGGTAACAGAGCCTGGAGGGAGGCAGTCAAGACACCCTATCATGGATTCCCCAGGTTGTCTAGTTTTAAAAAATGTATAGGTTTGCTAGGTTTGCCTAGGTGCCAGCAGAGCTAGGGTTCAAAAACTACAGCTAGGCACTGTTGGACCTGTCACCCCTAGGGTAGTCTCCCCATCTATTTTTGATCGTGCCTCATTTTTTCCACCCTCATTTTTGATGTTGGACTTAGGTCTCCGGGCGCCTTTTCATCGCCAACCAGTGTTAAGGTGCAGGTGCTCCCTTCTCCCAAGATGGCTGCCACAGACCCTTGCTACTGCAGAGTGGTCTTTCATAGTAGCACCCTAGCTGCCAGGAGCTGGCTGGAACCCCACAACAATGTTGCGACACCAGCCCGCCTTTTTTGTCCCATAGGTAGAATGGGGAAGCTCCTGGAATGTGCTGGAACCTTCTAGAAGGGAGGTGTGGTTTTTTCTTTTGCCGCCTTGGCTAGAGGTCACCTGACCTAGGGATACATAAGTAAGGGAGGGAACTTTTTACAGTCAGTTGGCCAGTTGGGGTGAAGCAGAGCTGGAGAATCCATGCCGGAGTGTAGGCGGTAGGGCCTAGCCAGGGACTTATGCCTGTGAGAGTGACAGGGCTTAGGTGCTGCCTCTTAAGTGAGTGAGGGATCCTGTGAAACCCACTGATCTTGCCCAGCAGTAGGAGGACCCAGGGAACCTCTGCCCAGCCTGACTAGGAAGGACCTAGTCGCCAACTCATCCCACACCCCCCAAGGAACAGAACCCCAAGGGCGCCAGTATCATCTGCGCCACAAAGACTGAATATTGACACTGCAGAAGCAACATCCTGAAACTTCATGCCAAAGCGAATATTGTAACTTCATGAAACAACTGATTGCCTGACTGCTGGGGATCGACCAGGTACTGGCGCTGTGTTTCCTGCGCTGCCAGACCTGAACTGTGACCCCCTGTGCGGATCTGCTGTCGAGCGCGGTGCTGGCCGAGTTCCCGCTTAATTCGTGACCCCCCCTGGTGCGAGGACCCACAACGCGATCACCGCCGCGGCCCGTAGGTCTCAGGGAAGTGTCAGTGCAAGTCGGGGCCTGTGGAGAAGCCCGGGGCCCCGCCGCTGCCGTCGCAGCATCAGAAGGAAGAGCGAGTGTCCGGGAGTGTCCCGCGCCGTTGCGCGCATCGGAAGAAGGGCCCGGAGTGGAACCGAGCGACGAGACCAAGGTAACCCCCGGGGGCTGGGAGGTAGCGTGGCCGTGTGGCGGCCTGAGACTTGCCCCCCCCCTGCTCCCCGGGAGTCGTGGGAAGGCCCGGTGCGCCCCCTACCAAGTGGGAACGACACCGCATGCAGAGACTGTGACTTTCCCCCCTCCGCGGGATTTCCCGCCGTAATTGTGAGTCTCCCCTCCGTGGGATTACCCTCTCCTGGGGACTGCCGTTCGCAGGACTCAACAGTGCTCAATGCGTTCTATGTCTCAGTAGCGCTGATCATTCCTTTGTATTCAACAGTGCTCAATGCGTTCTATGTTGGAGTAGCGATGATCGTCCAATTGTATTGACCAGTGCTCAATGCGTTCTATGTCTCAGTAGCGCTGATCATTCCTTTGTATTCAACAGTGCTCAATGCGTTCTATGTTGGAGTAGTGCTGATCGTCCAATTGTATTTACCAGTGCTCAATGCGTTCTATGTTGGAGTAGCGCTGATCGTCCAATTGTATTTACCAGTGCTCAATGCGTTCTATGTCTCAGTAGCGCTGATCATTCCTTTGTATTCACCAGTGCTCAGTGCGTTCTATGCCTAAATAGCGCTGATCATCCATTGGCATACGCCAGTGCTCAATGCGTTCTATGTCTCAGTAGCGCTGATCATTCCTGTGTATTCACCAGTACGCAATGCGTTCTAAGTCTAAGGAGCGCTGATCCCATGTGTTGCATTCACCAGCGCTCAGAGCGTGCTAAGTCCAAGTAGTGGGTAACCTCAGTTTGTGGTCTCAAGCGCTCCATGCGCCAGTGGAGGTCCCAAGTGCAAGGCGCTTCCTGTATCCACAACGATTATGCTCAGGGTGCTAGGCAAACATTATACGACCGCAAGTTATGCTCATGTGCCTTTGTTTCTTCGTAGACACCAGTAGCACCACGTGTGCAGGCCCCGGCACGCAGCATTAGGGAAGTTCATACTGCAGGGATTGCTGAGGTAACCGTAATGAGATGCTGTAATGCACATGTTAAAGTGTACAGGTAATGAGATACTGGAATACACCTGTTAAAGTGTACAGGTAATGAGAAGCTGTAATGCAAATGTAGTAGGGCAGGGTCGAGGAGGAGCGCGTCACCAGAGGAGTATGAGGACAGGAGGGAGGAGAGGCAGTTAAAGTGGGAGCTGGCCAAGTTGGAACAAGAGAGAGAAAGGGAATTGGCCAAATTGGAACAAGAGAGAGAAAACAAGAGATGGGCAATGGAGGAAAAGAAGCTGGCGCACGAGCTTCAGCTGAAAGAGTTGGAGCTGCGCGCCCTCCAATTGAATGCGTCCAATAAGGACAATGGTGGCAGCATACCTAAAGAGTCTCACGAGTCAAAATTCTTCCTACCTAAGGAAGTCATTGCCAATTACACCGTGGGGGACGACATTGCTAAATGGTTGGAGGCATACGAGGTAGCCTTGACTGCCCATGGGGTACCCAAGAGTAATTGGGGAGGTGGTTTGTATCGGTATATACCTCCCAATGTCAGGGACACCCTGCTATATTTGGCCAAGGCTGATCAGGTCAGGTATGCCCCCATGAAAGAGGCTTTACTGAAAAAGTTTGGTCTTAACCCCGAGAGTTACAGGCAGAAGTTCCGTGGCAGCCATAAGCTGTCCACACAGTCATGGGTGGATTTTTTTGATTATGCGAGAAAGGCACTAGATGGTTGGGTGCGTGGCAGCGAGGTGCAGGACTATCAAGGGGTGTACAATCTTTTTTTACGGGAGCACCTCTTGGATAAGTGCTTTCCGGAGCTGCGCCAACATCTGGTGGACCGCAAGTTGATGGATCCCCGTAAGCTTGCGGAGGAGGCAGATATTTGGGTGAGCACCCGGGTGTCTCACAAGGGCCCCGGGGGAGATGGCTCGAAAGGCGGACAGGGTTTCCCCCAGGAGGGGGGAGATAAAAAGGTGGAGTTCTCTAAAGGCCCCCAAAATAGGTTTGGGAAGGGAGTAGGAACCCCACCCCCGTCCAATTCCACAAGACCCACTTACCCTGACGGGAGTCAGCAGCCTAGGATTGTGCGGTGCTACGAATGTGGGGAGATTGGAAACTACAAGGGAGATCCCAAGTGTCGCAAGCGACCCCCAGCCCCAACGGGCGGGAAAAGTCCCGGGGTGAGTAGTATAGCGCTTGGGGTGGAGCTGCCCTTAGATAGGGAAGGGGAGTGGACAGGCCTGACCCTGGTTTCACTCGGGGATAGAGAGGTGGTCCCCGTAGTGTCCCTGCCCCCGAACACTGCTAAATATCAGCAGAGGGTGAGAATTAACGGGGAGGAGGTGGAGGCTCTGAGGGGCACAGGTGCCAGCATGACCACTGTAGTGAGGCGGCTGGTGTCCCCAGACCAAGTAGTCCCTGAGGAGTTCCATCCGGCCGTATTGGCTGACGGCAGTGTGAGTCACTATCCAGTGGCTCGTGTTCCATTTGAGTGGGGAGGAGTCAAAGGCCTACTAAGAGTTGCGGTGAGCCCTGCCTTGCCTGTGGGGTGCTTGCTAGGGAACGACCTGGAGCACACCAAGTGGAAAGATGTCGAGTTTCGAGCTCACACCGAGATGCTGGGATTACCAGGGTGGACTTGCGTAGTCACGCGGTCCATGGCTGCCCAGCATGAAACTCTCCCTGGGTTGGAGCCTGGAATCATGGCCCAACCCAACACCAGAAGAGGAAAGAAGAAGGTGGTAAAGGACACGCCCCGTGAGATGGATGGGGAGGCCGCAGAGGTGCCCCCGGAGTCCGTGGAGGTGGTTGTCGTTCCCGTGGAGGACTTGCCGACCCTTGCTGACTGGCATGTGGGAGGAGGCCCTACCCGGGAGGAATTTTGTCAGGCACAAAGGGCTTGCCCCACGCTTGAAGCCATGCGGCGACAGGCCGAAGCCCAAGTGGCCAGTCAGGAGATGGGAGGATATCATGTGTATTGGGAGGATGGTCTCCTATACAGTGAGCCCAGGGTGCCGGTACATGGATCTTCGAGGGCCATAGTGGTCCCCCAATGTTACCAGGCCTTCCTGCTGGAGTTAGCGCACGAGATTCCAATAGCCGGACACCTGGGCCAGGACAAAACCTTTGCACGGTTGGTCCCTCATTTTTATTGGCCCAGGATGAGGATTGCCTCAGACACCTTTTGCAAGACCTGTAAGTCTTGTCAGGCAAGTGGCAAGACTGGGACTAAATTGAAGGTCCCTTTGGAACCGCTCCCCGTGGTCGGGACCCCTTTTGAGAGGGTCGGTATTGATATTGTTGGTCCATTGGACCCTCCGACCGCAGCGGGACACCGGTTCATTCTGGTTTTGGTGGACCACGCCACAAGGTACCCAGAGGCTATTCCTCTGAGGACCATCACTGCACCGGTGGTGGCGCGGGCACTATTGGGGATTTTTACCCGAGTGGGATTCCCCAAGGTCGTGGTGTCGGACAGGGGCACAAATTTCATGTCGGCCTACATGCAGGCCATGTGGAAGGAGTGTGGGGTGACCTACCGGTTCTCCACTCCTTACCACCCCCAGACTAACGGACTTGTAGAGCGCTTCAATAAGACATTGAAGGGTATGATCCGGAGCCTGCCAGAGGGCTTGAGGCGTAAATGGGACGTCCTCCTCCCCTGCTTGTTATTCACCTACCGGGAGGTACCGCAGAAGGGAGTCGGGTTCAGCCCGTTTGAGTTGCTCTATGGCCATCCCGTTAGGGGTCCCCTCAGTTTAGTGAAAGAGGGGTGGGAGAAGACTTCACAGAAGCTTCCCCGTGACATTGTCAGCTACATGCTGGCGTTCCGCAGCCAGATGGCCAAGCTGTGGAAGGCGGCCTCAGAGAACCTGGAGGCTAGCCAGACCGTGATGAAGGAATGGTATGACCGCAACGCTCGGATGGTCGAGTTGGACGTGGGACAGAAGGTGTGGGTCATGGAGCCTGGGGAGCTTTGCGCCCTCCAGGACCGGTGGACTGGTCCGTACGACATTGTGGAGCGACTAGGCCAGACCACATACATAGTAGACTTGAAGACCCCCCGTCAGCCCCTCAGGGTGCTCCATGTCAACCGCATGAAGCCGCACCATGAGCGATCAGAGCTTGCTCTCCTGATGGTGACGGATGGGAGCGAGGAGGAAGAGAGTGAAGCTCTTCCTGACCTTCTAGCGGTACAAGAGAAGGATTGTTCGGTGGAAGGTGTAATGCTCTCCCCATCCTTGACCCCAGAGCAACAGAGGGACTGCCGTCATGTCCTGGGACAGTTCGCCTCGTTGTTCTCCCTCACGCCTGGAATCACTCATCTGTGTACCCATGATGTGGACACAGGGGACAGCCCCCCGGTGAAGAACAAGTCTTACCGGCTCTCCGACCGAGTGAAAGATAGCATCCAGCGTGAGGTGGCAAAGATGCTGGAGCTGGGGGTGATAGAACCTTCCAGCAGCCCGTGGGCTAGTCCAGTGGTGTTGGTGCCGAAAGCGGCCCCACCGCTTGTGTACAAGTTAAGATACATTGCCCTCCAAGATTACCGTGTGTGCTCCTTTGATTAGATATTTCTGATTAATTTGCATTCACCTTATTGTGTGGCGTCCATTATTGTGTGCGTTTACTGCTTCAGAGGATGCGTGTGTTGTATGGTCGCTTAACACACAGGCCTTTGGGTGCCCAGCCGCTCGTGTCACGTTACCCCCTTAGGGCCTGGAGACCCCAGGTCTTACAGGCACTTTGCCAAAAAAGGGTCATTTTTCACTGTGAAATTGTGATGTGTGCACGTTGTGTTTTGCGCCATTTCATGTCGCGGAAACTAGGCCTACCCATGCAAGTGGGGTACCATTATTCTCTGAAGACTTTGGGGAACGCGGGGTGAGTGGAAATTTGTGGATCCACAATGTTTCCAGAACTTTGCACCACAGAAATGGGAGGAAAATGTGGGTTTTTTGACAATTTTATAGGTTTGCAAGGGATTCTGTGTAACAGAACCTGGAGGGAGGCAGTCAAGTCACCCCATTCTGGATTCCCCTGGGTGTCTAGTTTTAAAAAATGTATAGGTTTGCTAGCTTTCCCTAGGTGCCAGCAGAGCTAGGGTTCAAAAACTACAGCTAGGCACTTTGCCAAAAAAGGGTCATATTTCACTGTGAAATTGTGGTGTGTGCATGTTGCATTTTGAGCCGTTTCATGTCGCGGGCACTTGGCCTACCCATGCAAGTGAGGTATCATTTTTCTCAGAAGACTTTGGGGAACGCGGGGTGAATGGAAATTTGTGAATCCACGCAGATTTCAGAACTTTCCACCACAGAAATGTGAGGAAAATGTGTTTTTTTGGACAAGTTTTTTGGTTTGCAAGGGAATCTGGGTAACAGAACCTGGAGGGAGGAAATCAACTCACCCCATCCTGGATTTCCCTGGGTGTCTAGTTTTCAAAAATGTATAGGTTTGCTAGGTATCCCTCGGTGCCAGCAGAGCTATGGTTCAAAAACTACAGCTAGGCACTTTGCCAAAAAAGGGTCATTTTTCACTGTGAAATTGTGGTGTGTGCACGTTGCATTTTGAGCCGTTTCATGTCGCGGGCACTTGGCCTACCCATGCAAGTGAGGTATCATTTTTCTCGGAAGACTTTGGGGAACGCAGGGTGAGTGGAAATTTGTGGATCCACGCAGATCTTAGAACTTTCCACCACAGAAATGTGAGGAAACTGTGTTTTTTTTTACACTTTTGGTTTGCAAGGGATTCTGGGTAACAGAACCTGGAGGGAGGCAGTCCAGTCACCCCATCCTGGATTCCCCTGGATGCCTAGTTTTCAAAAATTTATAGGTTTGCTAGGTTTCCCTAGTTGCCAGCAGAGCTAGGGTTCAAAAACTACAGCTAGGCATTTTGCCGAAAAAGGGTCATTTTTCAGTGTGAAATTGTGGTGTGTCCACGTTGCATTTTGCGCCATTTCATCTCGCGGGAACTAGGCCTACCCATGAAAGTGGGGTACCATTTTTCTCTGAAGACTTTGGGGAACACGGGGTGAGTGGAAATTTGTGGATCCACGCAGATTCCAGAACTTTGCACCACAGAAATATAAGGAAAATGTGTTTTTTTGACAATTTTATAGGTTTGCAAGGGATTCTGGGTAACAGAACCTGGAGGGAGGCAGTCAAGTCACCCCATCCTGGATTCCTCTGCATGTCTAGTTTCAGAAAATGTATAGGTTTGCTAGGTTTCCCTAGGTGCCAGCAGAGCTAGGGTTCAAAAACTACAGCTAGGAACTTTGCCAAAAAAGGGTCATTTTTCACAGTGAATTTATGGTGTGTCCACGTTGCATATTGCGCCATTTCATGTCGCGGACACTAGGTCTACCCACGCAAGTGAGGTAGCATTTTTCTCGTAAGACTTTGGGGAATGCGGGATGAGTGCAAATTTGTGGATCCACACAGATTCCAGAACTTTCCACCACAGAAATGTGAGGAAAATGTGTTTTTTTTTTCAATTTCTTTAGGTTTGCAAGGGATTCTGGGTAACCGAACCTGGAGGGAGGCAGTCAAGACACCCCATGCTGGATTCCCCTGGGTGTCTAGTTTTCAAAAATGTATAGGTTTGCTAGGTTTCCCTAGGTGCCAGCAGAGCTAGGGTTAAAAAACTACAGCTAGGCACTTTGCCATAAAAGGGTCATTTTTCACTGTGAAATTGTGGTGTGTACATGTTGCATTTTGAGCCGTTTCATGTCGCGGGCACTTGGCCTACCCATGCAAGTAAGGTATCATTTTTCTCGGAAGACTTTGGGGAACGTGGGGTGAGTGGAAATTTGTGGATCCACGCAGATCTTAGCACTTTCCACCACAGAAATGTCAGGAAATGTGTTTTTTTTTACACTTTTGGTTTGCAAGGGATTCTGGGTAACAGAACCTGGAGGGAGGCAGTCAAGTCACCCCATCCTGGATTCCACTGGATGTCTAGTTTTCAAAAATTTATAGGTTTGCTAGGTTTCCCTAGTTGCCAGCAGAGCTAGGGTTCAAAAACTACAGCTAGGCACTTTGCCAAAAAAGGGTCATTTTTCAGCGTGAAATTGTGGTGTGTCCACGTTGCATTTTGCGCCGTTTCATCTCGCGGGTACTTGGCCTACCCACGCAAGTGAGGTACCATTTTTCTCAGGAGACTTTGGGGAAAGCGGGGTGACTGGACATTTGTGGATCCACGCAGATTCCAGAACTTTCCACCACAGAAATTAGAGGAAAATGTGGGTTTTTTGACCATTTTTTTGGTTTGCACGGGGTTATGGGTAACAGTACCTGGAGGAAGGCAGTCAAGACACCCTATCATGGATTCCCCTAGGTTGTCTAGTTTTAAAAAATGTATAGGTTTGCTAGGTTTCCCTAGTTGCCAGCAGAACTAGGGTTCAAAAACTACAGCTAGGTACTTTGCCAAAAAAGGGTAATTTTTCAGTGTGAAATTGTGGTGTGTCCACGTTGCATTTTGCGCCATTTCATGTCACGGGTACTTGGCCTACCCATGCAAGTGAGGTACCATTTTTCTCTGATGACTTTTGGGAACGTGGGGTGAGTGGAAATTTGTGGATCCACGCAGATTTCAGAACTTTCCACCACAGAAATGTGAGGAAAATTTATTTTTTGTACAATTTTTTGGGTTTGCAAGGGAATCTGGGTGACAGAACCTGGAGAGAGGAAATCAACTCACCCCATCCTACATTCCCCTGGGTGTTCTAGTTTTCAAAAATGTATAGGTTTGCTAGGTTTCCCTAGATGTCAGCAGAGCTAGGGTTCAAAAACTACAGCTAGGCACTTTGCCAAAAAGGGTCATTTTTCAGTGTGAAATTGTGGTGTGTACACGTTGCATTTTGCGCCATTTCATGTCACGGGTATTTGGCCTACCCACGCAAGTGAGGTACCATTTTTCTCGGAAGACTTTGTGGAATGCGGGGTGAGTGGAAATTTGTGGATCCACGCAGATTCCAGAACTTTGCACCACAGAAATGTAAGGAAAATGTGTTTTTTTGACAATTTTATAAGTTTGCAAGGGACTCTGGGTAACAGAACCTGGAGGGAGGCAGTCAAGTCACCCCATCCTGGATTACCCTGCGTGTCTAGTTTTCAAAAATGTATAGGGTTGCTATGTTTCGCTGGGTGCCAGCAGAGCTAGGGTTCAAAAACTACAGCTAGGCACTTTGCAAAAAGAGAGTCATTTTTCACTGTGAAATTGTGGTGTGTCCACGTTGCATTTTGCGCCGTTTCATCTCGCGGGCACTACTCCTACCTACGCAAGTGAGGTACTATTTTTCTCAGAAGACTTTGGGGAAAGCGGGGTGAGTGGACATTGGTGGATCCACGCAGATTCCAGAACTTTCCCCCACAGAAATGTGAGGAAAATATGGGTTTTTTGACTATTTTTTTGGTTTGCACGGGATTATGGGTAACAGTACATGGAGGAAGGCAGTCAAGACACCCTATCATGGATTCCCCAGGTTGTCTAGTTTTGAAAAATGTATAGGTTTGCTAGCTTTCCCTAGGTGCCAGCAGAGCTAGGGTTCAAAAACTACAGCTAGGCACTTTGCCAAAAAAGGGCCATTTTTCAGTGTGAAATTGTGGTGTGTCCACGTTGCATTTTGCGCCATTTCATGTCACGGGTACTTGGCCTACCCACGCAAGTGAGGTACCATTTTTCTCTGACGACTTTTGGGGATGTGGGGTGAGTGGAAATTTGTGGATCCACGCAGATTCCAGAACTTTCCACCACAGAAATGTGAGGAAAATGTTTTTTTTTAAAAATTTTGGTTTGCAAGGGATACTGGGTAACAGAACCTGGAGGGAGGCAGTCAAGTCACCCCATCCTGGATTCCCCTGGATGTCTAGTTTTCAAAAATGTATAGGTTTGCTAGCTTTCCCTAGTTGCCAGCAGAGCTAGGGTTCAAAAACTACAGTTAGGCACTTTGCCAAAAAAGGGTCATTTTTCAGTGTGAAATTGTGGTGTGTCCACGTTACATTTTGCGCCATTTCATATAACGGGTACTTGACCTACCCACGCAAGTGAGGTACCATTTTTCTCTGATGACTTTTGGGAATGTGGGGTGAGTGGAAATTTGTGGATCCACGCAGATTTCAGAACTTTCCACCACAGAAATGTGAGGAAAATTTATTTTTTTGGACAATTTTTGGGGTTTGCAAGGGAATCTGGGTAACAGAACCTGGAGGGAGGAAATCAACTCACCCCATCCTGGATTTCCCTGGGTGTCTAGTTTTCAAAAATATATAGGTTTGCTAGGTTTCCCTAGATGTCAGCACAGCTAGGGTTCAAAAACTACAGCTAGGCACTTTGCCAAAAAAGGGTCATTTTTCAGTGTGAAATTGTGGTGTGTCCACGTTGCATTTTGCGCCATTTCATGTCACGGGTACTTGGCCTACCCACGCAAGTGAGGTATCATTTTTCTCTGATGACTTTGGGGAACGCGGGGTGAGTGGAAATTTGTGGATCCACGCAGATTCCAGAACTTTCCACCACAGAAATGTGAGGAAAATGTTTTTTTTTTTACAATTTTGATTTGCAAGGGATTCTTGGTGACAGAACCTGGAGGGAGGCAGTCAAGTCACCCCATCCTGAATTCCCCTGGATGTCTAGTTTTAAAAAATGTATAGGTTTGCTCGGTTTCCCTAGTTGCCAGCAGAGCTAGGGTTCAAAAACTACAGCTAGGCACTTTGCCAAAAAAGGGTCATTTTTCAGTGTGAAATTGTGGTGTATCCACGTTGCATTTTACGCCATTTCATGTCACGGGTACTTGGCCTACCCACGCAAGTGAGGTACCATTTTTCTCTGATGACTTTTGGGAATGTGGGGTGAGTGGAAATTTGTGGATCCACGCAGATTTCAGAACTTTCCACCACAGAAATGTGAGGACAATTTATTTTTTTGTACAATTTTTTTGGTTTGCAAGGGAATCTGGGTGACAGAACCTGGAGGGAGGAAATCAACTCACCCCATCCTACATTCCCCTGGGTGTCTAGTTTTCAAAAATGTATAGGTTTGCTAGGTTTCCTGTAGGAGAGTAGGGTCTGCTATCCTATGGTCACCCCAAATTTTTGCTTTTTGCTTCACTGGTTTTTGACAAATTGAGGCTGTGGGCCTGCCAATCAGACCCCCAGCCTGCTGTTCTCTCTACTAAATTTACACTATGCACTCTAGGTGCATAACCAATTGGAACTAGATCACCCTGTGAGCCCTAGTACCAGTGTACACTAGGTACCCAGGGCATTGGTGTATCTAAGGCCTACCAGGGGCTGAAGCATGTATTGTGCCACCCCTGGCCTGGCCTAACAAATTTGACACAACTGGCTGATCACTCAGCTGGGGTAAGTTGGTGTAACCACCTCTTACTTAGGTGTTGTATACCTATACCTAACCTTAAATGGGACACATGTTAACCTATAAGTCACTCCTATGGCAGGCCTTGACAATCCTGAAGGCAGAGTGCTTGGTTCCATGTGAGATGGTGCTCTGGCATGAGCTGAGCCTGTCTGCAGTGGTCGGAACAACTTCCTTCTACTGTTTCCAGATATCGTCATACCATATACTCTTAAGTGCATTATGAACCTCGCGGTTAAATGCTAACTTTGGTTTGGCTTTATCAAAACATGTCGAGTAAGGTGTCATACGAATTGGAATACTAACCCCTCGCCAATTCTGGCGACGGGGTTAGCATTCCACCCTTCTAGAGGGACACGACATGTACAGTACCTGAAACCCGGGTAAAATCAGACATAGCCTCAGCTCCACAAAATGGATGCTGCCACCACAGACACAAGTCTGCCCTCCTGCTGCTGGGAGTCCTTCCAGCTTGGGAGGTGTGGACAAAGGGTTTCCTGCCAGGGGAGGTGCATGCACCACCCCAGACAGGATTTTGTGTATTGGTCAGGTAGGGCTTGAAAGAAACCAGACATGCCTGTGGCTCACAAGGAGCCTCGGTGCATATGCCAGTTCAAACCGGTCCTGGGGCACACCAGTCCCGGGCCTGGGGCGAGCTGGACAAAGGATTGGGGGTGTAACCACCCCCCTTCCTGGTCCCACCCATAGGGAGGGACCTAGCAGGTAGTCCGGCCCCTAGAATCCGCTTAAAGGTAGGAGCTGTGTCCTAAGACTTCAGACATCCTGGAATCAACTTGAAACTAAGAAGAAGACGGGAACTTCGACATTCTGCTGCACAGAAGACTGAAGGAAATCTCCCCTGTGGTCAGGGAGTGACCACCTTGCTAACGCAAGCACCATCCAGCGAATCAACGTCTGCTTTGCCGCGGCCTCCCGCCAGAGCCCGAGCCCAGAGACTGACAAGACCTGGACCTCCAGACCTCTCACCGCCCGATCCACAGTCCCTGAAAAGAGGAGACCCGTGGAGGCACCGAGACACGTGGAGCCAGCCATCTTGGAACGACGACGACAAGCTGCAAGCGCAACAACGGAGGCTCCCTCCAAGTTGTGCTTTGGGATCTGAGAAGCCCAACCCTCGAGCAGCATCTGCACCAAAGGTGAGCCCTCCAGCATCTCCACAATCTGCGTGGGGCCCTTCTGCATTTTGCCACTCGACGCGCCTAACCGGTTGCTGGCCCGCTGGCTAGTGGCCATCTTGGCGACGAAGTTCAAGAAATACACCGCTGGTCTGGTTGCTCCAGACTGGCCCTTGCTCCCCTCCAAAGGAGCAGTCCCTCTGACCTTGCTGGTCAGAACCATCAGCTTATTTCATTTTCCACAACAATTGCTTTTGCCAAGGCTTGTTTGCTTCGATCAAGTCGCCTACACCGCCGACAGCGAGAGCCTGCGTGGGACAGCTCGTGAACCGACTCCTGGACGTCGTCGACCTTCAGGGACCACGTGGCTGCAGAGACAAGCTTCACCTTTCTTCCTGTTTGCACCCGACATCGCCTGGTACCCACCTGGTGCCACGCTGGTCACTGGCTAGTGACTGTGAACACTGTCCCCTCTGCTTACAGGTCTTCTACAACTCCGATCCACTCTTGGATCCACCGCATCTCTTCTGGACCGACCGCCTGCAGCATCTTTGTCTCCAGGCTCCATTGAACAGAGAGAAGAAACCCGACGCACTTCGAGACCTATGCACCCGCTTCCTGTGGGTGAGGTAAAGCTGGCACTCTGGTGCCCAAGTGTAGAGAATCATCTCTAGTGTCTGTGTTTCCAATCTTGAGTTCATAGTCCATCCGGAAGATCCTTTTTGCAGTAACTTTGTAACTTTTACGCACCCATTGAAAACCTATGGGCGCACGCGTGTGACTATTTGCTCTGCACACGCCACCCGTGGACCTCCTGGTCACTAACTGAAGTTAGCTCCTTGTAGGCCCAGCGATTCTAGAGGCCCTAGGCCTTTTCCCTTTTCTGTTCGTGGTACTTATACCACTATTTTAGTATATGGTTTGAGCGGCCACCAGGGCCCATCCATATAAAGTGCAACTTCTGTATATTATAACGTTGTCTTGTTTAACGATTTGTGCTCCTGTGCTCATAAAGAGACTAGGGGTTACTCTGAGAAATAAATACATATATATTTTGAATATATATCTGTGTGGTGTCCTTTCATTGGTATAAAAGGGGGTTGCATTTGGTAAAACAGCTTGCTTAACACGCTTCACGAGTTTAGCCTCAAAGACTGCTTAGCCTACGCTACCACTAGGGCAGCTGGTCCGAAAAGGTTGACTTACAACCACACCATAAGGGTTGCTTGGCATGGTACAAGGTGGTCACTTTAACTAGTGAACATCATATACCAGGCCAACTTCTCACATTTCCCTAGGTGCCAGCAGAGCTAGGGTTCAAAAACTACAGTTAGGCACTTTGCCAAAAAAGGGTCATTTTTCACAGTGAAATTGTGGTGTGTCACATTGCATTTTGCGCCGTTTTGTGTCACGGGCACTAGGCCTACCCACGCAAGTGAGGTACCATTTTTCTCGGAAGACTTTGGGGAATGAGGGGTGAGTGGAATTTTGTGGATCCACCCAGATTCCAGAACTTTCCACCACAGAAATGTGAAGAAAATGTGGTTTTTTTTGACAATTTTGGTTTGCAAGGGATTCTGGGTAACAGAACCTAGAGGGAGGCTGTCAAGTCACCCCATCCTGGATTCCCCTGGATGTCTAGTTTTCAAAATTGTATAGGTTTGCTAGGTTTCCCTAGGTGCCAGCAGAGCTAGGGTTCAAAAACTACAGCTAGGCACTTTGCCGAAAAAGGGTCATTTTTCAGTGTGAAATTGTGGTGTGTCCACGTTGCATTTTGCGCCATTTCATGTCACGGGTACTTGGCCTACCCACGCAAGTGAGGTATCATTTTTCTCTGATGACTTTTGGGAATGTGGGGTGAGTGGAAATTTGTGGATCCACGCAGATTTCAGAACTTTCCACCACAGAAATGTGAGGAAAATTTATTTTTTTGTACAATTTTTTTGGTTTGCAAGGGAATCTGGGTGACAGAACCTGGAGGGAGGAAATCAACTCACCCCATCCTAGATTCCCCTGGGTGTCTAGTTTTCAAAAATGTATAGGTTTGCTAGGTTTCCCTAGGTTCCAGCAGAGCTAGGGTTCAAAAACTACAGCTAGGTACTTTGCCAAAAAAGGGTCATTTTTCAGCGTGAAATTGTGGTGTGTCCACGTTGCATTTTGCGCCATTTCATGTCACGGGTACTTGGCCTACCCACTCAAGTGAGGTACCATTTTTCTCTGACGACTTTTGGGAATGTGGGGTGAGTGGATATTTGTGGATCCACGCAGATTCCAGAACTTTGCACCACAGAAATGTAAGGAAAATGTGTTTTTTTGGACAATTTTGGTTTGCAAGGGATTCTGGGTAACAGAACCTGGAGGGAGGCAGTCAAGTCACCCCATCCTGGATTCCCCTGTGTGTCTAGTTTTCAAAAATGTTTAGGGTTGCTATGTTTCCCTGGGTGCCAGAAGAGCTAGGGTTCAAAAACTACAGCTAGGCACTTTGCAAAAAGACGGTCATTTTTCACTGTGAAATTGTGGTGTGTCCACATTGCATTTTGCGCCGTTTCATCTCGCGGGCACTACTCCTACCTACGCAAGTGAGGTACCATTTTTCTCAGAAGACTTTGGGGAAAGCGGGGTGAGTGGACATTGGTGGATCCACGCAGATTCCAGAACTTTCCACCACAGAAATATGAGGAAAATATGGGTTTTTTGACACTTTTGGTTTGCAAGGGATTCTGGGTAACAGAACCTGGAGGGAGGCAGTCAAGTCACCCCATCCTGGATTCCACTGGATGTCTAGTTTTCAAAAATGTATAGGTTTGCTAGGTTTCCCTAGTTGCCAGCAGAGCTAGGGTTAAAAAACTACAGCTAGGCACTTTGCCAAAAAAGGGTCATTTTTCAGCGTGAAATTGTGGTGTGTCCACGTTGCATTTTGCACCATTTCATGTCACGGGTACTTGGCCTACCCACGCAAGTGAGGTGCCATTTTTCTCTGACGACTTTTGGGAATGTGGGGTGAGTGGAAATTTGTGGATCCACGCAGATTTCAGAACTTTCCACCACAGAAATGTGAGGAAAATTTATTTTTTTGTACAATTTTTTTGGTTTGCAAGGGAATCTGGGTGACAGAACCTGGAGGGAGGAAATCAACTCACCCCATCCTAGATTCCCCTGGGTGTCTAGTTTTCAAAAATGTATAGGTTTGCTAGGTTTCCCTAGATGTCAGCAGAGCTAGGGTTCAAAAACTACAGCTAGGCACTTTGCCAAAAAGGGTCATTTTTCAGTGTGAAATTGTGGTGTGTACACGTTGCATTTTGCGCCATTTCATGTCACGGGTATTTGGCCTACCCACGCAAGTGAGGTACCATTTTTCTCGGAAGACTTTGTGGAATGCGGGGTGAGTGGAAATTTGTGGATCCACGCAGATTCCAGAACTTTGCACCACAGAAATGTGAGGAAAATGTGTTTTTTTGACAATTTTATAAGTTTGCAAGGGACTCTGGGTAACAGAACCTGGAGGGAGGCAGTCAAGTCACCCCATCCTGGATTACCCTGCGTGTCTAGTTTTCAAAAATGTATAGGGTTGCTATGTTTCGCTGGGTGCCAGCAGAGCTAGGGTTCAAAAACTACAGCTAGGCACTTTGCAAAAAGAGAGTCATTTTTCACTGTGAAATTGTGGTGTGTCCACGTTGCATTTTGCGCCGTTTCATCTCGCGGGCACTACTCCTACCTACGCAAGTGAGGTACTATTTTTCTCAGAAGACTTTGGGGAAAGCGGGGTGAGTGGACATTGGTGGATCCACGCAGATTCCAGAACTTTCCCCCACAGAAATGTGAGGAAAATATGGGTTTTTTGACTATTTTTTTGGTTTGCACGGGATTATGGGTAACAGTACATGGAGGAAGGCAGTCAAGACACCCTATCATGGATTCCCCAGGTTGTCTAGTTTTGAAAAATGTATAGGTTTGCTAGCTTTCCCTAGGTGCCAGCAGAGCTAGGGTTCAAAAACTACAGCTAGGCACTTTTCCAAAAAAGGGCCATTTTTCAGTGTGAATTTGTGGTGTGTCCCCGTTGCATTTTGCGCCATTTCATGTCACGGGTACTTGGCCTACCCACGCAAGTGAGGTACCAGTTTTCTCTGACGACTTTTGGGGATGTGGGGTGAGTGGAAATTTGTGGATCCACGCAGATTCCAGAACTTTCCACCACAGAAATGTGAGGAAAATGTTTTTTTTTAAAAATTTTGGTTTGCAAGGGATACTGGGTAACAGAACCTGGAGGGAGGCAGTCAAGTCACCCCATCCTGGATTCCCCTGGATGTCTAGTTTTCAAAAATGTATAGGTTTGCTAGCTTTCCCTAGTTGCCAGCAGAGCTAGGGTTCAAAAACTACAGTTAGGCACTTTGCCAAAAAAGGGTCATTTTTCAGTGTGAAATTGTGGTGTGTCCACGTTACATTTTGCGCCATTTCATATAACGGGTACTTGACCTACCCACGCAAGTGAGGTACCATTTTTCTCTGATGACTTTTGGGAATGTGGGGTGAGTGGAAATTTGTGGATCCACGCAGATTTCAGAACTTTCCACCACAGAAATGTGAGGAAAATTTATTTTTTTGGACAATTTTTGGGGTTTGCAAGGGAATCTGGGTAACAGAACCTGGAGGGAGGAAATCAACTCACCCCATCCTGGATTTCCCTGGGTGTCTAGTTTTCAAAAATATATAGGTTTGCTAGGTTTCCCTAGATGTCAGCAGAGCTAGGGTTCAAAAACTACAGCTAGGCACTTTGCCAAAAAAGGGTCATTTTTCAGTGTGAAATTGTGGTGTGTCCACGTTGCATTTTGCGCCATTTCATGTCACGGGTACTTGGCCTACCCACGCAAGTGAGGTATCATTTTTCTCTGATGACTTTGGGGAACGCGGGGTGAGTGGAAATTTGTGGATCCACGCAGATTCCAGAACTTTCCACCACAGAAATGTGAGGAAAATGTTTTTTTTTTTACAATTTTGATTTGCAAGGGATTCTGGGTTACAGAACCTGGAGGGAGGCTGTCAAGTCACCCCATCCTGGATTCCCCTGGATGTCTAGTTTTCAAAATTGTATAGGTTTGCTCGGTTTCCCTAGTTGCCAGCAGAGCTAGGGTTCAAAAACTACAGCTAGGCACTTTGCCGAAAAAGGGTCATTTTTCAGTGTGAAATTGTGGTGTGTCCACGTTGCATTTTGCGCCATTTCATGTCACGGGTACTTGACCTACCCACGCAAGTGAGGTATCATTTTTCTCTGATGACTTTTGGGAATGTGGGGTGAGTGGAAATGTGTGGATCCACGCAGATTTCAGAACTTTCCACCACAGAAATGTGAGGAAAATTTATTTTTTTGTACAATTTTTTTGGTTTGCAAGGGAATCTGGGTGACAGAACCTGGAGGGAGGAAATCAACTCACCCCATCCTAGATTCCCCTGGGTGTCTAGTTTTCAAAAATGTATAGGTTTGCTAGGTTTCCCTAGGTTCCAGCAGAGCTAGGGTTCAAAAACTACAGCTAGGTACTTTGCCAAAAAAGGGTCATTTTTCAGCGTGAAATTGTGGTGTGTCCACGTTGCATTTTGCGCCATTTCATGTCACGGGTACTTGGCCTACCCACTCAAGTGAGGTACCATTTTTCTCTGACGACTTTTGGGAACGTGGGGTGAGTGGATATTTGTGGATCCACGCAGATTCCAGAACTTTGCACCACAGAAATGTAAGGAAAATGTGTTTTTTTGGACAATTTTGGTTTGCAAGGGATTCTGGGTAACAGAACCTGGAGGGAGGCAGTCAAGTCACCCCATCCTGGATTCCCCTGTGTGTCTAGTTTTCAAAAATGTTTAGGGTTGCTATGTTTCCCTGGGTGCCAGAAGATCTAGGGTTCAAAAACTACAGCTAGGCACTTTGCAAAAAGACGGTCATTTTTCACTGTGAAATTGTGGTGTGTCCACATTGCATTTTGCGCCGTTTCATCTCGCGGGCACTACTCCTACCTACGCAAGTGAGGTACCATTTTTCTCAGAAGACTTTGGGGAAAGCGGGGTGAGTGGACATTGGTGGATCCACGCAGATTCCAGAACTTTCCACCACAGAAATATGAGGAAAATATGGGTTTTTTGACACTTTTGGTTTGCAAGGGATTCTGGGTAACAGAACCTGGAGGGAGGCAGTCAAGTCACCCCATCCTGGATTCCACTGGATGTCTAGTTTTCAAAAATTTATAGGTTTGCTAGGTTTCCCTAGTTGCCAGCAGAGCTAGTGTTCAAAAACTACAGCTAGGCACTTTGCCAAAAAAGGGTCATTTTTCAGCGTGAAATTGTGGTGTGTCCACGTTGCATTTTGCACCATTTCATGTCACGGGTACTTGGCCTACCCACGCAAGTGAGGTGCCATTTTTCTCTGACGACTTTTGGGAACGTGGGGTGAGTGGAAATTTGTGGATCCACGCAGATTCCAGAACTTTGCACCACAGAAATGTAAGGAAAATGTGTTTTTTTGACAATTTTATAGGTTTGAAAGGGACTCTGGGTAACAGAACCTGGAGGAAGGCAGTCGACACACCCTATCATGGATTCCCCAGGTTGTCTAGTTTTCAAAAATGTATAGGTTTGCTAGCTTTCCCTAGGTGCCAGCAGAGCTAGGGTTCAAAAACTACAGCTAGGCACTTTGCCAAAAAAGGATCATTTTCACTGTGAAATTGTGGTGTGTCCACGTTGCATTTTGCGCCGTTTCATGTCGCGGACACTAGGCCTACCCACGCAAGTGAGGTAGCATTTTTTTCGTAAGACTTTGGGGAATGCGGGGTGAGTGCAAATTTGTGGATCCACACAGATTCCAGAACTTTCCACCACAGAAATGTGAGGAAAATGTGTTTTTGTGACAATTTCTTTAGGTTTGCAAGGGATTCTGGGTAACACAACCTGGAAGAAGGCAGTGAAGATACCCCATCCTGGATTCCCCTGTGTGTCCAGTTTCCAAAAATGTATAGGTTTGCTAGGTTTCACTAGGTGCCAGCAGAGCTAGGGTTCAAAAACTACAGCTAGACACTTTGCCAAAAAAGGGTCATTTTTCACTGTGAAATTGTGGTGTGTGCACGTTGTGTTTTGCACCGTTTCATGTCACGGGAACTAGGCCTACCCACGCAAGTGGGGTACCATTTTTCTCGGAAGACTTTGGGGAACGCGGGGTGAGTGGAAATTTGTGGATCCACGCAGATTCCAGAACTTTGCACCACAGAAATGTAAGGAAAATGTGTTTTTTTGACAATTTTATAGGTTTGCAAGGGATTCTGGGTAACAGAACCTGGAGGGAGGCAGTCAAGTCACCCCATCCTGGATTCCCCTGCATGTCTAGTTTTCAAAAATGTATAGAGTTGCTATGTTTCCCTAGGTGCCAGCAGAGCTAAGGTTCAAAAACTACAGCTAGGCACTTTGCAAAAAGAGGGTCATTTTTCACTGTGAAATTGTGGTGTGTCCACGTTGCATTTTGCGCCGTTCCATCTCGCGGGCACTAGGCCTACCTACGCAAGTGAGGTACCATTTTTCTCAGGAGACTTTGGGGAAAGCGGGGTGACTGGACATTTGTGGATCCACGCAGATTCCAGAACTTTCCACCACAGAAATGTGAGGAAAATGTGGGTTTTTTGACTATTTTTTTGGTTTGCACTGGGTTATGGGTAACAGTACCTGGAGGAAGGCAGTCAAGACACCCTATCATGGATTCCCCTAGGTTGTCTAGTTTTAAAAAATGTATAGGTTTGCTAGGTTTCCCTAGTTGCCAGCAGAACTAGGGTTCAAAAACTACAGCTAGGTACTTTGCCAAAAAAGGGTAATTTTTCAGTGTGAAATTGTGGTGTGTCCACGTTGCATTTTGCGCCATTTCATGTCACGGGTACTTGGCCTACCCATGCAAGTGAGGTACCATTTTTCTCTGATGACTTTTGGGAACGTGGGGTGAGTGGAAATTTGTTGATCCACGTAGATTTCAGAACTTTCCACCACAGAAATGTGAGGAAAATGTATTTTTTTGGACAATTATTTTGGTTTGCAAGGGAATCTGGGTGACAGAACCTGGAGGGAGGAAATCAACTCACCCCATCCTAGATTCCCCTGGGTGTCCAGTTTCCAAAAATGTATAGGTTTGCTAGGTTTCCCTAGGTGCCAGCAGAGCTAGGGTTCAAAAACTACAGCTAGGCACTTTGCCAAAAAAGGGTCATTTTTCACTGTGAAATTGTGGTGTGTGCACGTTGTGTTTTGCACCGTTTCATGTCACAGGAACTAGGCCTACCCATGAAAGTGGGGTACCATTTTTCTCGGAAGACTTTGGGGAACGCGGGGTGAGTGGAAATTTGTGGATCCACGCAGATTCCAGAACTTTGCACCACAGAAATGTAAGGAAAATGTGTTTTTTTGTCAATTTTATAGGTTTGCAAGGGATTCTGGGTAACAGAACCTGGAGAGAGGCAGTCAAGACACCCCATCCTGGATTCCCCTGGATGTCTAGTTTTCAAAAATGTATAGGTTTGCTAGGTTTCCCTAGTTGCCAGCAGAGCTAGGGTTCAAAAACTACAGCTAGGCACTTTGCCAAAAAAGGGTCATTTTTCAGTGTGAAATTGTGGTGTGTCCACGTTGCATTTTGCGCCATTTCATGTCACGGGTACTTGGCCTACCCACGCAAGTGAGGTACCATTTTTCTCTGATGACTTTTGGGAACGTGGAGTGAGTGGAAATTTGTGGATCCACGCAGATTTCAGAACTTTCCACCACAGAAATATTAGGAAAATGTATTTTTTGGACAATTATTTTGGTTTGCAAGGGAATCTGGGTAACAGAACCTAGAGGGAGGCAGTCAAGTCACCTCATCCTGGATTCCCCTGAGTGTCTAGTTTTCAAAAATGAGCTAGAGTTAAAAAACTACAGCTAGGCACTTTGCCAAAATAGGGTCATTTTCCACTGTGAAATTGTGGTGTGTCCACGTTGAATTTTTCGCCATTTCATGTCGTGGGCACTAGGCCTAGCTACGCAAGTGAGGTACCATTTTTCTCTGAAGACTTTGGGGAATGCGGGGTGAGTGGAAATGTGTGGATCCACCCAGATTCCAGAACTTTCCACCACAGAAATATGAGGAAAATGTGTTTTTTTTGACAATTTTGGTTTGCAAGGGAATCTGGGTAACAGAACCTGGAGGGAGGAAATCAACTCACCCCATCCTGGATTCCCCTGGGTGCCTAGTTTTTAAAAATGCATAGGTTTGCTAGGTTTCCTGTTGGACTTGGCCCTTTTCCCTGAATTTTTTAGTTTTTTTTTACTTCTCCCAAGATGGCTGCCACAGACCCCTGCTACTGCAGAGTGGTCTTTATTAGTAGCACCCTAGCTGCCAGGAGCTGGCTGGGACCCCACAACAATGTTGCGACACCAGCCTGCCTTTTTTGTCCCATAGGTAGAATGGGGAAGCTCCTGGGATGTGCTGGAACCTTCTAGAAGGGAGGTGTGGTTTTACTTTTAGCGCCTTGGCTAGAGGTCACCTGACCTAGGGCTACTTAAGTGAGGGAGGGAACTTTTTCCAGTCAGTTGGCCAGTGGGGTAAAGCAGAGCTGGAGAATCCACGCAGGAGTGTAGGCGGTAGGGCCTAGCCAGGGACTTATGCCTCTGAGAGTGACAGGATTTAGGTGCTGCCTCTTAAGTGAGTGAGGGATCCTGTGAAACCCACTGATCTTGCCCAGCAGTAGGAGGACCCAGGGAACCTCTGCCCAGCCTGACTAGGAAGGACCTAGTCGCCAACTCATTCCCTACCCCCCAGGAACAGAACCCCCAAGGGCGCCAGAGACATCTGCGCCATTAAGACTTTATAGAACAACTGAATACTGAAACTGAATGCTGTGACTTCGTGTCAAGACTGAACCCTGAAACCAGATGCTAAGCTGATTGTGGAATTGCTGGGGATCGACCAGGTATTAGCGCTGTGACCCCTGCGCTCCATGTCCTGGCCTGGGATCCCCTGCAGCAAGCCCCGTTGAGCGCGGAACTCTCCGCTTAATTTGACCCCCCTCCTGTCGCGGGGGCTAGAGCGCGCTCACCGTCGCGGCCCGGAAGCCTGAAGTGTGCCCCCTCATCGAGGCGAGGCCCGCGGAGAAGCCCGGGGCCCCGTCGCTGCCGTCGCAGCTGCTGAGAGAGGTGCGTGAGGCCATGGCCTGCCTCGTCGTGGAAGGATCAACTGCGGAGGCCGGAGCTGGGTTAGACGCCTCAAGACGTCGTGATCAAGGTAAGCCGGGAGGCTTGGGAAGGACCCCGGTGCGCCCCCTATCGACCGGGAGCCGCACCGCACCCTGCGACTCTGGTTCCCCCTCCGTGGGAGTCCCCCGTTAACCCAGAACTGTGACCCCTCCGAGGGATTGCCCCTTTTCTGCAGACTGTCAAGGAGCGCTGTGCCCCACGAACTGCACCGGAGTGCGAGAGGCTTGCTCCATAGGAATCGTTGTGCTCCATGAACTGCTCCGTTCTGAAGTATACATTGCTATGGATTACGAGTAGCGCTATGTTCTAAATGCTCCGTTCTGAAGTATACATTGCTATGGATTACGAGTAGCGCTAGGTTCTAAATGCTCCGTTCTGAAGTATTCATTGCTATTGATTACGAGTAGCGCTATGTTCTAAATGCTCCGTTCTGAAGTGTACCTTGCTATTGATTAAGAGAAGCGTTATGTTCTAATGCTCTGCGCTGAAGTATTCACTGCTTACTGATTACGAGTAGCGTTATGTTCTAATGCTCAGTGCTGAAGTATTCACTGCTTACTGGTTACGAGTGGTGCTATGTTCTAAGGCTCTGCTCTGAAGTATGCACTGCGTGCTGGTTACGAGTGGCGCTATGTTCTAATGCTCTGCTCTGAAGGTTTCCCTAATTAAAGGTTACTGTGAGAAGTTGGCCTGGTATATGATGTTCACTAGTTAAAGTGACCACCTTGTACCATGCCAAGCAACCCTTATGGTGTGGTTGTAAGTCAACCTTTTCGGACTAGCTGCCCTAGTGGTAGCGTAGGCTAAGCAGTCTTTGAGGCTAAACTCGTTAAAGCGTGTTAAGCAGGCTGTTTTACCAATTGCAACCCCCCTTTATACCAATGAAAGGACACCACACAGATATATATTCAAAATATATATGTATTTATTTCTCAAAGTATCCCCTAGACTCTTTATGAGCACAGGAGCACAAATCGTTAAACAAGACAACGTTATAATATACAGAAGTTGCACTTTATATGGATGGGCCCTGGTGGCCACTCAAACCATATACTAAAATAGTGGTATAAGTACCACGAACAGGAAAGGGAAAAGGCCTAGGGCCTCTAGAATCGCTGGGCCTACAAGGAGCTAACTTCAGTTAGTGACCAGGAGGTCCACGGGTCGCGTGTGCAGTGAGGAAAGTTACACGCGTGCTCCCATAGGTTTTCAATGGGTGCGTAAAAGTTTAAAAGTTACTGCAGAAAGGGTCTTCTGGATGGACTACGATCTTAAGATTCAAAACACAGACACTAGAGATGTTTCTCTACACTTGGGCACCGGAGTGCCAGCTTTACCTCACCCACAGGAAGCGGGTGCATAGGTCTCGAAGTGCGTCGGGTTTCTTCTATCGATTCAATGGAGCCTGATGACAAAGATGCTGCAGGCGGTCGGTCCAGAAGAGATGCGGTGGATCCAAGAGTGGATCGGAGTTGTAGAAGACCTGAAAGCAGAGGGGACAGTGTTCACAGTCACTAGCCAGTGACCGGCGTGGCACTAGGTAGGTACCAGGCGATGTCGGGTGCAAACAGGTGATTAGGTGTAGCTTGTCTCCGCAGCCACGTGGTCCCTGAAGGTCAACGACGTCCAGGAGTCGAGTCACGAGCTATCCCACGCAGGCTCTCGCTTTCGGCGGTGTTGGCGACTCAAAAAAAGCAAACAAGCCTTGGCAAAGGCAGGAGTCGTGGAAGGAGAGGAAAGCTGATTGTTCTGACCAGCAAGGTCAGAGGGGCTTCTCTTTTGGAGAGCAGCTAGGGCAAGTCTGGAGCAACCAGACCAGCATAGTTGATTTCAAAATAGGTCGCCAAAATGGCCACTAGCCAACGGGCCAGGGACCGGGCAGGCGCGTCAAGATGCAAAGTGCAGAGGGGCCCCACGCAGATCGTGGAGATGCTGGAGGGCTCACCTTTGGTGCAGATGCTGCTCGGTGGTTGGGCTTCTCAGGACCCAAAGCACAACTTGGAGGGAGCCTCTGTCGTTGCGCTTGCAGCTTGTCGTCGGTCTTCCAAGATGGCTGGCTCCACGTGTCTCAGTGCCTCCACGGGTTCCTTCTTTGCAGGGACTGTGGATCGGGCTGTGAGAGGTCCGGAGGTCCAGGTCTTGTCGGGCTCTGGGCTCGGGCTCCGGCGGGAGGCGGCGGCAAAGCGGACATTGAATAGCTGGTTGGTGCTTGCGTTAGCAAGATGGTCACTCCCTGACCATAGGGGAGATTTCCTTCAGTCCTCTGTGCAGCAGAGCGTCGAAGTTCCCGTCTTCTTCTTGTGGTTAAGTTGATTCCAGGATGTCTGAAGTCTTAGGACACAGCTCCTACCTTTAAGCGGATTCTAGGGGCCGGACTACCTGCTAGGTCCCTCCCTAAGGGTGGGACCAGGAAGGGGGGTGGTTACACCCCCAATCCTTTGTCCAGCTCGCCCCAGGTCCGGGGCTGGTGTGCCCCAGGACCGGTTTGAACTGGCATATGCACCGAGGCTCCTTGTGAGCCTCAGGCATGTCTGACTCCTTTCAAGCCCTACCTGACCAATACACAAACTCCTGTCTGGGGTGGTGCTCGCACCTCCCCTGGCAGGAAACCCTTTGTCCACGTCTCCCAAGCTGGAAGGACTCCCAGCAGCAGGAGGGCAGACTTGTGTCTGTGGTGGCAGCATCCATTTTGTGGAGCTGAGGCTATGTCTGATTTTACCCGGGTTTCGGGTACTGTACATGTCGTGTCCCTCTAGAAGGGTGGAATGCTAACCCCGTCGCCAGAATTGGTGAGGGGTTAGTATTCCAATTCGTATGACACCTTACTCTACATGTTTTGATAAAGCCAAACCAAAGATAGCATTTAACCGCGAGGTTCATAATGCACTTAAGAGTATATGGTATGACGATATCTGGAAACGGTAGAAGGAAGTTGTTCCGACCACTGCAGACAGGCTCAGCTCATGCCAGAGCACCATCTCACATGGAACCAAGCACTCTGCCTTCAGGATTGTTAAGGCCTGCCATAGGAGTGACTTATAGGTTAACATGTGTCCCATTTAAGGTTAGTTATAGGTACACTACACCTAAGTAAGAGGTGGTTACACCAACTTACCCCAGCTGAGTGATCAGCCAGTTGTGTCAAATTTGTTAGGCCAGGCCAGGGGTGGCACAATACATGCTTCAGCCCCTGGTAGGCCTTAGATACACCAATGCCCTGGGTACCTAGTGTACACTGGTACAGGGGCTCACAGGGTGATCCAATTCCTATTGGTTATGCACCTAGGGTGCATAGTGTCAATTTAGTTAGAGAGAACAGCAGGCTGGGGGTCTGATTAGCAGGCCCACAGCCTCAATATGTCAAAAACCAGTGAAGCAAAAAGCAAAAAATTTGGGGTGACCATAGGATAGCAGACCCTACTGTCCTACAGCCAGCATAGCTAGGGTTAACAAACTACAGCTAGGCACTTTGCCAAAAAAGGGTCATTATTCACTGTGAAATTGTAGTGTGTCCACCTTGCGTTTTTTGCTGTTTCATGTCGCGGGAACTAGGCCTACCCACGCAAGTGAGGTACCATTTTTCTCAGCAGACTTTGGGGAATGTGGGGTGAGTGGACATTTGTGGATCCACGCAGAATCCAGAACTTTCCACCACAGAAATATGAGAAATATGTGTGTTTTTTGACAATTGTTTACGTTTGCAAGGGATTCTGGGTAACAGAACCTGGAGGGATGCAGTCAAGTCACCCCATCCTGGATTCCCCTGGGTGTCTAGTTTTCAAAAATTTATTGGTTTGCTAGGTTTCCCTAGGTGCCAGCAGAGCGAGGGTTGAAAAACTACAGCAAGGCACTTTGCCAAAAAAGGGTCATTTTTCACGGTGAAATTGTGGCGTGTCCACGTTGCATTTTGCGCCGTATCATGTCACGGGAACTAGGCCTACCCAAACAAGTTGAGTACCATTTTTCTCAGAAGACTTTGGGGAACGCGGGGTGAGTGGAAATTTGTGGATCCACGCAGATTCCAGAACTTTACACCACAGAAATGTGAGGAAAATATGCTTTTTTTGACACTTTTTTAGGTTTGCAAGTTATTCTGGGTAACAGAACCTGGAGGGAGGCAGTCAAGTCACCCCATCCTGGATTCCCCTGGGTGTCTAGTTTTCAAAAATGTATAGGTTTGCTAGGTTTCCCTAGAAGTCAGCAGAGTTAGGGCTAAAAAACTCCAGATAGGCACTTTTCCAAAAAAGGTCATTTTTCACTGTGAAATTGTGGTGCTTCCGCGTTGCGTTTTGCGCCGTTTCCTGTCGCGGGAACTAGGCCGACCCACACAAGTGGGGTACCATTTTTCTCAGAAGACTTTGGGGAATGCGGGGTGAGTGGAAATATGTGGATTGACGCAGATTCCAGAACTTTGCACCACAGAAATGTGAGGTAAATGTGCTTTTTTGACACTTTTTTAGGTTTGCAAGGGATTCTGGGTAACAGAACCTGGAGGGAGGCAGTCACGACACCCCACCCTGGATTCCCTGGGTGTCTAGTTTTCAAAAATGTATAGGCTTGCTAGGTTTCCCTAGGTGCCAGCAGAGCTAGGGTTCAAAAACTGCAGCTAGGCACTTTGCCAAAAAAGGGTCATTTTTCACTGTGAAATTGTGGTGTGTCCACGTTGCATTTTGCGCCGTTTCATGTAGCGGGCACTAGGGTTACCCACGCAAGTGAGGTACCATTTTTCTTGGCAGACTTTGAGGAATGCGGGGTGAGTGGAAATTTGTGGATCCACGCAGATTCCAAAACTTTCCACCACAGAAATGTGGGAAATATGTGTGTTTTTTGACAATTGTTTAGGTTTGCAAGGAATTCTGGGTAACAGAACCTGGAGGGAGGCAGTCAAGTCACCCCATCCTGGATTCCCCTGGTTGTCTAGTTTGGAAAAATGTATAGGTTTGCTAGGTTGCCCTAGGTGCCAGCAGAGCAGGGTTCAAAAACTACAGCTAGGCACTTTGCTAAAAAAAGGGTCATTTTTCACTGTGAAATTATGGTGTGTTCACGTTGCGTTTTGCACCGTTTATTGTCGCGGGAACTAGGCCTACCCATGCAAGTGGGGTACTATGTTTCTCGTAAGACTTTGGGGAACGAGGGGTGAGTGGAAATTTGTGGATCCACGCAGATTCCAGAACTTTCCACCACAGAAATGTGAGGAAAATGTGGGTTTTTTGACTATTTTTTTTGATTTACAAGGGATTCTGGGTAACAGAACCTGGAGGGATGCAGTCAAGTCACCCCATCCTGGATTCCCCTGGGTGTCTAGTTTTCAAAAATGTATTGGTTTGCTAGGTTTCCCTAGGGGACAGCAGAGCTAGGGTTCAAAAACTACAGCTAGGCACTTTGCCAAAAAAGGGTCATTTTTCACTGTGATATTGTTGGGTGTCCACGTTGCATTTTTCCCCATTTCATGTGACGGGCACTTGGCTTACCCATGCAAGTGAGGTACCATTTCTCTCGGAAGACTTTGGGAGACGCGGGGTGAGTGGAAATTTGTGGATCCACGCAGATGCTAGAACTTTCCACCACAGAAAAATGAGGAAAATGTGTTTTTTTGACAATTTTTTGATTTACAAGGGATTCTGGGTAACAGAACCTAGAGGGAGGCAGTCAAGTCACCCCATCCTGGGGTCCCCTGGGTGTCTAGTTTTCAAAAATGTTTAGGTTTACTATGTTTCTCTAGGTGCCAGCAGAGCTAGTGTTCAAAAACTACAGCTAGGCACTTTGCCAAAAAAGGTTCATTTTTCTCTCTTAAATTGTGGTGTGTCCACATTGCGTTCCGCGCCGTTTCATTTCGCGGGAACTAGGCCTACCCACGCAAGTGAGGTACCTTTTTTCTCGGAAGACTTTGGGAAATGCGGGATGAGTGGAAATTTGTGGATCCACGTAGATTCCAGAACTTTCCACCACAGAAATGTGAGGAAAATTTGTTTTTTTGACAATTTTTTGATTTACAAGGGATTCTGGGTAACAGAACCTGGAGGGATGCAGTCAAGTCACCCCATCCTGGATTCCCCTGGGTGTCTAGTTTTAAAAAATGTATTGGTTTACTAGGTTTCCCTAGGTGCCAGCAGAGCTAGGGTTCAAAAACTACAGCTAGGCACTTTGCCAAAAAGGGGTCATTTTTCACTGGGGTACCATTTTTCTCGGAAGACTTTGGGAAATGCGGAGTGAGTGGAAATTGGTGTATCCACGCAGATTCCAGAACTTTCCTCCACTGAAATGTGAGGAAAATGTGTTTTTTAAACATTTTTTTTAGGTTTGCAAGGGATTCTGCTTAACAGAACCTGAAGGGAGGCAGTCAAGGCACGCCATCCTGGATTCCCCTTGGTGTGTAGTTTTCAAAAATTTATAGGTTTGCTAGGTTTCCCTAGGTGCCAGCAGGTCTAGGGTTCAAAAACTACAGCTAGGCACTTTGTCAAAAAAGGGTCATTTTTCACTGTGATAATGTGGTGTGTCCACGTTCTCTTTTGCGCCGCTTCATGTCGCGGGAACTAGAGCTACCCACGTAAGTGGGGTACCATTTTTCTCAGAAGACTTTGAGGAATGCGGGGTGAGTGGAAATTCGTGGATCCACGCAGATTCCAGAACTTTCCACCACGGAAATGTGAGGGAAATGTGTTTTTTTGATACTTTTTTATGTTTGCAAGGGATTCTGGGTAACAGTACCTGGAGGGAGGCAGTCAAGTCACCCCATCCTGGATTCCCCTGGGTGTCTAGTTTTCAAAAATGTATAGGTTTGCTAGGTTTCCCTAGGTGCCAGCCGAGCTAGGGTTCAAAAACTATAGCTAGGCACCTTGCCAAAAAAGGGTCATTTTTCACGGTGAAATTGTGGTGTTTATATTGCGTTGTGCGCCATTTCATGTCGTGGGCACTAGGCCTAGCTACGTAAGTGAGGTACCATTTTTCTCGGAAGACTTTGGGGAAAGCGGGGTGAGTGGAAATTTGTGGATCCACGCTGATTCCAGAACTTTGCACCACAGAAATGTCAGGAAAATGTGTTTCTTTTGACAATTTTACAGGTTTACAAGGGATTCTGGGTAACAGAACCTGGAGGGAGGCAGTCAAGTCACCTCATCCTGGATTCCCCTGGGAGTCTAGTTTTCAAAAATGCATAGGTTTGCTAGGTTTCCCTAGGTGCCAGCAGAGCTAGGGTTCTAAAACTACAGCTAGGCACTTTGCCAAAAAAGGGTCATTTTTCACTGTGAAATTGTGGCGTGTCCACGTTGCATTTTGTGCCTTTTCATGTCACGGGAACTAAGCCTACCCAAACAAGTGGAGTACCATTTTTCTCAGAAGACTTTGGGGAACGCGGTGTGAGTGGAAATTTGTGGATCCACGCAGATTCCAGATCTTTACACCACAGAAATGTGAGGAAAATGTGCTTTTTTTGACACTTTTTTAGGTTTGCAAGGGATTCTGGGTAACAGATCCTGGAGGGAGGCAGTCAAGTCACCCCATCCTGGATTCCCCTGGGTGTCTAGTTTTCAAAAATGTGTAGGTTTGCTATTTTTCCCTAGGTGCCAGCAGAGCTAGAGTTCAAAAACTACAGCTAGGCACTTTTCCAAAAAAGGGTCATTTCTCACTGTGAAATTGTGGTGTGTCCATGTTGCATTTTGCGCCACTTTATGTTGTGGGCACTAGGCCTAGCTATGTAAGTGAGGTACCATTTTTCTCAGCAGACTTTGGGGAATGCGCGCTGAGTGGAAATTTGTGGATCCATGCAGATTCCAGAACTTTCCACCACAGAAATGTGAGAAAGATGTGTGTTTTTTGACAATTGTTTAGGTTTGCAAGGAATTCTGGGTAACAGAACCTGGAGGAAGGCAGTCAAGTCACCCCATCCTGGATTCCCCTGGGTGTCTAGTTTTCAAAAATGCATAGGTTTGCTAGGTTTCCCTAGGTGCTAGCAGAGCTACGGTTCAAAAACTACAGCTAGGCACTTTGCCAAAAAAGGGTCATTTTTCACTGTGAAATTGTGGTGTGTCCACGTTGCATTTTGCGCCGTTTCATGTCTCGGGCACTAGGTTTACCCACGCAAGTGAGGTACCATTTTTCTCGGAAGTCTTTGAGGAACGTGGGGTGAGTGGAAATTTGTGGATCCACGCAGATTCCAGAACTTTGCACTACAGAAATGTGTTTTTTTTATACTGTTTTACGTTTGCAAGGGATTCTGGGTAACAGAACCTAGACGGGAGGCAGTCAAGTCACCCCATCATGGATTCCCCTGGGTGTCTAGTTTTCAAAAATGTGTAGGCTTGCTAGGTTTCCCTAGGTGCCAGCAGAGCTAGGGTTCAAAAACTACAGCTAGGCACTTTGCCAAAAAAGGGTCATTTTTCACTGTGAAATTGTGGTGTGTCCACGTTGCATTTTGTGCCGTTTCATGTCGCGGGCACAAGGACTACCTATGCAATTGAGGTACCCTTTTTCCCGGAAGAGTTTGGGGAGTGCGGGGTGAGTGAAACTTTGTGGATCCACGCAGATTCCAGAACTTTCCACCACAGAAATGTGAGGAAAATGTGCTTTTTTGACAATTTTTTCGGTTTGCAAGGGATTCTGGGTAACAGAACCTGGAGGGAGGCAGTCAAGTAACCCCATCCTGGATTCCCCTGGGTGTCTAGATTTCAAAAATGTATCGGTTTCCTAGGTTTCCCTAGGTGCCAGCAGAGCTAGAGTTCAAAAACTACAGCTACGCACTTTGCAAAAAAGGGTCATTTTTCACTGTGAAATGGTGGACAGTCCTCATTGCATTTTGCGCCGTTTCATGTCACGGGCACTAGGCCTACCCGCAAGTGAGGTACCATTTTTCTTGGACGACTTTGGCGAGCGCGGGGTGAGTCGAAATTTGTGGATCCACGCAGATTCCAGAACTTTCCACCACAGAAATGTGAGGAAAATGTGTTTTTTTGACAATTTTTTTGGTGTGCTAGGGATTCTGGGTAACAGAACCTGGAGGGACGCAGTCAAGTCACCCCATCCTGTATTCCTCTGGGTGTCTAGTTTTAAAAAATGTATAGGTTTGCTAGGTTTCCCTAGTTGCCAGCAGAGCTAGGGTTCAAAAACTACAGCTAGGCACTTTGCTAAAAAAAGGGTCATTTTTCACTGTGAAATTATGGTGTGTTTACGTTGCGTTTTGCGCCGTTTATTGTAGCGGGGACTAGGCCTACCTATGCAAGTGGGGTACTATGTTTCTCTGAAGACTTTGGGGAACGCGGGGTGAGTGGAAATTTGTGGATACATGCTAATTCCAGAACTTTCCACCACAGAAATGTGAGGAAAATTTTTTTTTGTAATATTTTTTAGGTTTGCAAGGGATTCTGGGTAACAGAACCTGGAGGGAGGCAGTCAAGTCACCCCATCCTGGATTCCCCTGGGTTTCTAGTTTTCAAAAATGTATAGGTTTTCTGGTTTTCCCTATGTGCCAGCATAGCTAGGGTTAACAAACTACAGCTAGGCACTTTGCCAAAAAAGGGTCATTTTTCACGGTGAAACTGTGGCGTGTCCACATTGCATTTTACGCCGTTAAATGGCGCGGGAACTAGGCCTACCCAAACAAGTGGAGTACCATTTTTCTCAGAAGACTTTGGGGAATGCGGGGTGAGCGGAAATTTGTAGATCCACGCAGATTCCAGAACTTTCCACCACAGAAATGTGAGAAATATGTGTGTTTTTTGACAATTGTTTACGTTTGCAAGGGATTCTGGGTAACAGAACCTGGAGGGAGGCAGTCAAGTCACCCCATCCTGGATTCCCCTGGATGTCTAGTTTTCAAAAATGTATAGGTTTGCTAGGTTTCCCTAGTTGCCAGCAGAGCTAGGGTTCAAAAACTACAGCTAGGCACTTTGCCAAAAAAGGGTCATTTTTCAGTGTGAAATTGTGGTGTGTCCACGTTACATTTTGCGCCATTTCATGTCACGGGTACTTGACCTACCCACGCAAGTGAGGTACCGTTTTTCTCTGATGACTTTTGGGAATGTGGGGTGAGTGGAAATTTGTGGATCCACGCAGATTTCAGAACTTTCCACCACAGAAATGTGAGGAAAATGTATTTTTTTGGACAATTTTTTTGGTTTGCAAGGGAATCTGGTTAACAGAACCTGGAGGGAGACAGTCAAGTCACCCCATCCTAGATTCCCCTGTATGTCTAGTTTTAAAAAATGTATAGGGTTGCTATGTTTCCCTGGATGCCAGCAGAGCTAGGGTTCAAAAACTACAGCTAGGCACTTTGTAAAAAGAGGGTCATTTTTCACTGTGAAATTGTGGTGTGGCCACGTTGCATTTTGTGCCGTTTCATCTCGCGGGCACTAGGCCTACCTACGCAAGTGAGGTACCATTTTTCTCAGAAGACTTTGGGGAAAGCGGGGTGAGTGGACATTTGTGGATCCACGCAGATTCCAGAACTTTCCACCACAGAAATGTGAGGAAAATGTGGGTTTTTTGACAATTTTTTTGGTTTGCACGGGATTCTGGGTAACAGTACCTGGAGGAAGGCAGTCAAGACACCCTATCATGGATTCCCCAGGTTGTCTAGTTTTGAAAAATGTATAGGTTTGCTAGCTTTCCCTAGGTGCCAGCAGAGCTAGGGTTCAAAAACTACAGCTAGGCACTTTGCCAAAAAAGGGTAATTTTTCAGTGTGAAATTGTGGTGTGTCCACGTTACATTTTGCGCCATTTCATGTCACGGGTACTTGGCCTACCCACGCAAGTGAGGTACCATTTTTCTCTGAAGACTTTTGGGAATGTGAGGTGAGTGGAAATTTGTGGAACCACGCAGATTTCAGAACTTTCCACCACAGAAATGTGAGGAAAATTTATTTTTTTGGACAATTTTTTTGGTTTGCAAGGGAATCTGGGTAACAGAACCTGGAGGGAGGCAGTCAAGTCACCCCATCCTGGATTCCCCTGGATGTCTAGTTTTCAAAAATGTATAGGTTTGCTAGGTTTCCCTTGTTGCCAGCAGAGCTAGGGTTCAAAAACTACAGCTAGGCACTTTGCCAAAAAAGGGTCATTTTTCAGTGTGAAATTGTGGTGTGTCCACGTTGCATTTTGCGCCATTTCATGTCACGGGTACTTGGCCTACCCATGCAAGTGAGGTACCATTTTTCTCGGAAGACTTTGGGGAACGCGGGGTGAGTGGAAATTTGTGGATCCACGCAGATTCCAGAACTTTCCACCACAGAAATGTGAAGAAAATGTGTTTTTTTTTGACAATTTTGGTTTGCAAGGGATTCTGGGTAACAGAACCTGGAGGGAGGCAGTCAAGTCACCCCATCCTGGATTCCCCTGGATGTCTAGTTTTCAAAAATGTATGGGTTTGCTAGGTTTCCCTTGTTGCCAGCAGAGCTAGGGTTCAAAAACTACAGCTAGGCACTTTGCCAAAAAAGGGTCATTTTTCAGTGTGAAATTGTGGTGTGTCCACGTTGCATTTTGCGCCATTTCATGTCACGGGTACTTGGCCTACCCACGCAAGTGAGGTACCATTTTTCTCTGATGACTTTTGGGAACGTGGGGTGAGTGGACATTTGTGGATCCACGCAGATTCCAGAACTTTCCACCACAGAAATGTGAGGATAATGTTTTTTTTTTACAATTTTGGTTTGCAAGGGATACTGGGTAACAGAACCTGGAGGGAGGCAGTCAATTCACCCCATCCTGGATTACCCTGGATGTCTAGTTTTCAAAAATGTATAGGTTTGCTAGGTTTCCCTAGTTGCCAGCAGAGCTAGGGTTCAAAAACTACAGCTAGGCACTTTGCCAAAAAAGGGTCATTTTTCAGTGTGAAATTGTGGTGTGTCCACGTTACATTTTGCGCCATTTCATGTCACGGGTACTTGACCTACCCACGCAAGTGAGGTGCCATTTTTCTCCGATGACTTTTGGGAATGTGGGGTGAGTGGAAATTTGTGGATCCACGAGAATTTCAGAACTTTCCACCACAGAAATGTGAGGAAAATTTATTTTTTTGGACAATTTTTTTGGTTTGCAAGGAAAACTGGGTAACAGAACCTGGAGGGAGGAAATTCACTCACCCCATCCTGGATTTCCCTGGGTGTCCAGTTTTCAAAAATATATAGGTTTGCTAGGTTTCCCTAGATGTCAGCAGAGCTAGGGTTCAAAAACTACAGCTAGGCACTTTGCCAAAAAAGGGTCATTTTTCAGTGTGAAATTGTGGTGTGTCCACGTTGCATTTTGCACCATTTCATGTCACGGGTACTTGGCCTACCCACGCAAGTGAGGTACCATTTTTCTCTGATGACTTTGGGGAACGCGGGGTGAGTGGAAATTTGTGGATCCACGCAGATTCCAGAACTTTCCACCACAGAAATGTGAGGAAAATGTTTTTTTTTTTACAATTGTTTTTTACAATTTTGGTTTGCAAGGGATTCTGGGTAACAGAACCTGGAGGGAGGCAGTCAAGTCACCCCATCCTGGATTCCCCTGGATGTCTAGTTTTTAAAAATGTATAGGTTTGCTAGGTTTTCCTAGTTGCCAGCAGAGCTAGGGTTCAAAAACTACAGCTAGGCACTTTGCCAAAAAAGGGTCATTTTTCAGTGTGAAATTGTGGTGTGTCCACGTTGCATTTTACGCCATTTCATGTCACGGGTACTTGGCCTACCCACGCAAGTGAGGTACCATTTTTCTCTGATGACTTTTGGGAATGTGGGGTGAGTGGAAATTTGTGGATCCACGCAGATTTCAGAACTTTCCACCACAGAAATGTGAGGAAAATTTATTTTTTTGTACAATTTTTTTGGTTTGCAAGGGAATCTGGGTGACAGAACCTGGAGGGAGGAAATCAACTCACCCCATCCTAGATTCCCCTGGGTGTCTAGTTTTAAAAAATGTATAGGTTTGATAGGTTTCCCTAGGTGCCAGCAGAGCTAGGGTTCAAAAACTACAGCTAGGCACTTTGCCAAAAAAGGGTCATTTTTCACTGTGAAATTGTGGTGTATCCACGTTGCATTTTGCGCCATTTCATGTCATGGGTACTTGGCCTACCCATGCAAGTGAGGTACCATTTATCTCAGAAGATTTTGGGGAACGCGGGGTGAGTGGAAATTTGTGGATCCACGCAGATTCCAAAACTTTCCATCACAGAAATGTGAATAAAATGTGTTTTTTTTTGACAATTTTGGTTTGCAAGGGATTCTGGGTAACAGAACCTGGAGGGAGGCAGTCAAGTCACCCCATCCTGGATTCCCCTGGATGTCTAGTTTTCAAAAATGTATAGGTTTGCTAGGTTTCCTGTTGGACCCGGCCCTTCTGGCAGGTTCACCCCGAAACTTTTTGCTTTTTATTGGTGACTTGGTGTAGTGATTTTTGGTTTCTGCGCACTTTACCACTGTGTCCCAGGGTAAAGTGCGTGCGTGTTGTGAGGTTGGCCTGCCCTCCCATAGGAATGCATGGGGGAATGTATGTGTCCTGGTAGTTCCTGATGCGTGGGGTGTGCAGGTCCAAGTTTGGTATGTGCGGACTCGTGTGATTGAATGCTGCGCGATGATGTGTGCGGCGTGCATGTACCTAGTGTGGAAGTACCACTTCTAGAAGTGGGCACTTCTGTGTGCAGTGTGAAATGTGTGGCTTGTCTGGCGATTGGCTGGAGGAGGTCATGTGACGGACTAGGGAAATCCCCAGGGTCAGGAGGAGTCACCCAGTGGTGAATGGGGAGTTTAGCATACTGATGGCTGGGGAGGAGTACACCTGGGTCCTGAATAGGACAGGGCTTTCCCCACACAATGCTGGCTCCGGCCCCTGTGGTGCGTCTAATGACCCTAGCCCTGCCAGTGAATAGGGAGAGGGGCTGAGCAAAACAAAGTGCTCAGGAACCTGTTGTAACTGGTTCGCCCCTTCCCTGCACCTTCAGACAAAGACTTTTACTGTATGAAAAGGGGCTGTGTCCCCTTACAATTTGTTCTCTTGCAGGATCAACTTGAGGGGGGCTTGCTGCTGCTGGGCGCCAGGAGAGACCGCCACTGGGGACCGCCTCCCTGCTGGAGGGCCCTGTGAGCTGGCCCCTGGGCCCAGTCTTTGCCCCCTCTGCCTTTTGAAGACTTTGTTGCTGGACTTTTACTGGCAGCGCCTGGGAGCGTTTTTTTCATTGATAGCGCTAGGAGCGCTTTGTGTTGGGACACCAGCGTAGAGGAGCGCCTCCCTGGGTGCTTCGCTGAAGCCCCCAGTGCCTGAGAGTGCTGGAATTGCCTTCGGCGCAGAGAGCGCTCTTCCCTGCGCCCTTGGGGCCAGGAGCGCTTTATTTCTCAAAACCGGTGCCCACCCGGCGTTTGCCCCGTCCTTGGCGATTCCTAAGTCCCCTGGCAGGTGCCCACCCTGCCAGGGACATTGCTGTGGCTGTAAGCGGGTGCCCACCCCACGGGATATTGTTTTTGTTATCTCGAGGGAGCCCACCCCTCTTACGGCAGGAGAAATCACCGCAGCGGCCCGAGCCGCGGCCAGCAGGAAGTCAGGCAAACCTTCAAGGGACGTGGGCGGGGCCTCGCCTCAAGATCCGGAAGCCGGTGGGAGCCTACCCCGGGCTCCGGAAGTGCAGGAGAAGGAAGCCGGCACTGAGAAAGGTGCGTCGATCCCCCGGCGGAGCTCTCGTGAAGTGAGAGAGCCCCGCCCACCACAGAGGAAACGGAGCATTGTAGGCTCCTTCGCTGGCCCAGCAGAGATCGACCGGTAGGCGGGAGCCTACCCTGCCGGGAGAAGCCAGGAGATCAACGCGTGCAGCCTGGGTCCCGACGGAGACCGGTGAGTGGGGGCTCCTTGGTACCTTGAGCAGGGCTCCTCGTCGTGCTCTCTGAGCGGCCCCGCACCTGACAGCGGGCCGCTCCAACGTCTGGGCTCCTCGTGTCTCAGAGCCCAGAGGGGCTCCAACGTAAGGGGGCAGTAGTATTCATGAGTCCGGCAGGACTCCCACGTTAAGGGGCATCAGCGTCCTTAAAGGTTCCCCAGAGTCCAGAGGGACTCCGATGACGGGGACAGTGTTCACGAGCCCCGAGAAGGCTCCAACGACGGGGGCACATTGATCTTGAGCCACGAAGGCTCTTGGGGGCATTTTGCGAGGAGAGCCCAGGAGAGGCTCCACGAGAGAGGCGGATTAGTTTTAAAGGGCACAGTGGTGCCCACGCTCATTCCTACAGCTGCCCAGCACTTAGTGGGCAGCTGCAACGTTTAGGTTGGGATCCTTACGCTTTTGGCTTGCGCAGCAGGCGCAGCTTGACTGGGACAGAGCGTCCTAGCCCCGACAAGGCCAGTTGGCCCAGGGACTGCCACAGGTGGTGGCGTATGTGAGTTTCTCGCCAAGGTTCCTACCCTGCACCTCTGAATGTACTTTATGCGTCATGTGCCTTGCTTTACACCGCTGAATGTATTTCTATGCATCATGTGTTTTCCTTCCTTACACCTCTGAATGTTTTTATGCATCATGTGTTTTCCTAACCTGCACCTCTGAATGTTTTTATGCATCATGTGTTTTCCTAACCTGCACCTCTGAATGTGTTTTTATGCGTCATGTGCCATTGCTTTACACCGCTGAATGTATTTTATGCATCATGTGTTTTCCTTCCCTACACCTCTGAATGTGTTAGGCATCATGTGTAATGTGCGTTTACCCCTACAGATATTGTGATACTTAGGTGGTTGTTTGTTTTCTCCTAGTACAGGTGGTGCTAATGAGGTCCTAGTTCCCTGCGTGACATTCTCCTAAGGTGGTTAGGGTTGCGTAGGTGGTACTTACCTGATACCAGTAAGTACTGGTTGTGTGCTACATATGTTATTTTGTGCTATGTTCTAAAGTGTTATTTCTAAAAAGTGCTAATTCCCGACAGTGGTCCATGTGGCCCTGTCCCCTGTACATATAATCCCTTGTAAATTCTGCCCGTGCCTGTTGGCACATTGTAAAGTGTGTGTTTTATCTAATATGTTTTGGTAATACAAAGGTTATTTTTATAGAATACCTTGTGTGGAGTTTCCTTTGTGGTGGGCCTTGGGTGTTGTTGCTGGGTGCGCGCGCAAACGCTTTGCACATCGCCTCAGAGATAAGCCTGACTGCTCGTGCCAAGCTACCAAGGGGGTGAGCAGGGGTTATCTTTGGCGTGTAACTTCCTTGCCCTGACTAGAGTGGTGGTTTGTGCCTGACTTTGGCGCAAGCCTTAGCCAACCAGAAATCGCCATTTCTAACATTTCCCTTGTTGCCAGCAGAGCTAGGGTTCAAAAACTACAGCTAGGCACTTTGCCAAAAAAGGGTCATTTTTCAGTGTGAAATTGTGGTGTGTCCACGTTGCATTTTGCACCATTTCATGTCACGGGTACTTGGCCTACCCACGCAAGTGAGGTACCATTTTTCTCTGACGACTTTTGGGAACGTGGGGTGAGTGGAAATTTGTGGATCCACGCAGATTCCAGAACTTTCCACCACAGAAATGTGAGGATAATGTTTTTTTTTTACAATTTTGGTTTGCAAGTGATACTGGGTAACGGAACCTGGAGGGAGGCAGTCAAGTCACCCCATCCTGGATTCCCCTGCGTGTCTAGTTTTCAAAAATGTATAGGGTTGCTATGTTTCCCTGGGTGCCAGCAGAGCTAGGGATCAAAAACTACAGCTAGGCACTTTGCAAAAAGAGGGTCATTTTTCACTGTGAAATTGTGGTGTGTCCACGTTGTATTTTGCGCCTTTTCATCTCGCGGGCACTACTCCTACCTACGCAAGTGAGGTACCATTTTTCTCAGAAGACTTTGGGGAAAGCGGGGTGAGTGGACATTGGTGGATCCACGCAGATTCCAGAACTTTCCACCACAGAAATGTGAGGAAAATGTTTTTTTTTTACAATTTTGGTTTGCAAGGGATTCTGGGTAACAGAACCTGGAGGGAGGCAGTCAAGTCACCCCATCCTGGATTCCCCTGGATGTCTAGTTTTCAAAAATGTATAGGTTTGCTAGGTTTCCCTAGTTGCCAGCAGAGCTAGGGTTCAAAACTACAGCTAGGCACTTTGCCAAAAAAGGGTCATTTTTCAGTGTGAAATTGTGGTGTGTCCACGTTGCATTTTGCGCCATTTCATGTCACGGGTACTTGGCCTACCCACGCAAGTGAGGTACCATTTTTCTCTGATGACTTTTGGGAATGTGGGGTGAGTGGAAATTTGTGGATCCACGTAGATTTCAGAACTTTCCACCACAGAAATGTGAGGACAATTTATTTTTTTGTACAATTTTTTGGGTTTGCAAGGGAATCTGGGTAACAGAACCTGGAGGGAGGAAATCAACTCACCCCATCCTAGATTCCCCTGGGTGTCTAGTTTTCAAAAATGTATAGGTTTGCTAGGTTTCCCTAGGTGCCAGCAGAGCTAGGGTTCAAAAACTACAGCCAGGCACTTTGCCAAAAAAGGGTCATTTTTCACTGTGAAATTGTGGTGTATCCACGTTGCATTTTGCGCCATTTCATGTCATGGGTACTTGGCCTACCCATGCAAGTGAGGTACCATTTTTGTCCGAAGACTTTGGGGAACGCGGGGTGAGTGGAAATTTGTGGATCCACGCAGATTCCAAAACTTTCAACCACAGAAATGTGAATAAAATGTGGGTTTTTTTTGACAATTTTGGTTTGCAAGGGATTCTGGGTAACAGAACCTGGAGGGAGGCAGTCAAGTCACCCCATCCTGGATTCCCCTGGATGTCTAGTTTTCAAAAATGTATAGGTTTGCTAGGTTTCCTGTTGGACCCGGCCCTTCTGGCAGGTTCACCCCGAAACTTTTTGCTTTTTATTGGTGACTTGGTGTAGTGATTTTTGGTTTCTGCGCACTTTACCACTGTGTCCCAGGGTAAAGTGCGTGCGTGTTGTGAGGTTGGCCTGCCCTCCCATAGGAATGCATGGGGGAATGTATGTGTCCTGGTAGTTCCTGATGCGTGGGGTGTGCAGGCCCAAGTTTGGTATGTGCGGACTCGTGTGATTGAATGCTGCGCGATGATGTGTGCGACGTGCATGTACCTAGTGTGGAAGTACCACTTCTAGAAGTGGGCACTTCTGTGTGCAGTGTGAAATGTGTGACTTGTCTGGCGATTGGCTGGAGGAGGTCATGTGACGGACTAGGGAAATCCCCAGGGTCAGGAGGAGTCACCCAGTGGTGAATGGGGAGTTTAGCATATTGATGGCTGGGGAGGAGTACACCTGGGTCCTGAATAGGACAGGGCTTTCCCCACACAATGTTGGCTCCGGCCCCTGTGGTGCGTCTAATGACCCTAGCCCTGCCAGTGAATAGGGAGAGGGGCTGAGCAAAACAAAGTGCTCAGGAACCTGTTGTAACTGGTTCGCCCCTTCCCTGCACCTTCAGACAAAGACTTTTACTGTATGAAAAGGGGCTGTGTCCCCTTACAATTTGTTCTCTTGCAGGATCAACTTGAGGGGGGCTTGCTGCTGCTGGGCGCCAGGAGAGACCTCCACTGGGGACCGCCTCCCTGCTGGAGGGCCCTGTGAGCTGGCCCCTGGGCCCAGTCTTTGCCCCCTCTGCCTTTTGAAGACTTTGTTGCTGGACTTTTACTGGCAGCGCCTGGGAGCGTTTTTTTCATTGATAGCGCTAGGAGCGCTTTGTGTTGGGACACCAGCGTAGAGGAGCGCCTCCCTGGGTGCTTCGCTGAAGCCCCCAGTGCCTGAGAGCGCTGGAATTGCCTTCGGCGCAGAGAGCGCTCTTCCCTGCGCCCTTGGGGCCAGGAGCGCTTTATTTCTCAAAACCGGTGCCCACCCGGCGTTTGCCCCGTCCTTGGCGATTCCTAAGTCCCCTGGCAGGTGCCCACCCTGCCAGGGACATTGCTGTGGCTGTAAGCGGGTGCCCACCCCACGGGATATTGTTTTTGTTATCTCGAGGGAGCCCACCCCTCTTACGGCAGGAGAAATCACCGCAGCGGCCCGAGCCGCGGCCAGCAGGAAGTCAGGCAAACCTTCAAGGGACGTGGGCGGGGCCTCGCCTCAAGATCCGGAAGCCGGTGGGAGCCTACCCCGGGCTCCGGAAGTGCAGGAGAAGGAAGCCGGCACTGAGAAAGGTGCGTCGATCCCCCGGCGGAGCTCTCGTGAAGTGAGAGAGCCCCGCCCACCACAGAGGAAACGGAGCATTGTAGGCTCCTTCGCTGGCCCAGCAGAGATCGACCGGTAGGCGGGAGCCTACCCCGCCGGGAGAAGCCAGGAGATCAACGCGTGCAGCCTGGGTCCCGACGGAGACCGGTGAGTGGGGACTCCTTGGTACCTTGAGCAGGGCTCCTCGTCGTGCTCTCTGAGCGGCCCCGCACCTGACAGCGGGCCGCTCCAACGTCTGGGCTCCTCGTGTCTCAGAGCCCAGAGGGGCTCCAACGTAAGGGGGCAGTAGTATTCATGAGTCCGGCAGGACTCCCACGTTAAGGGGCATCAGCGTCCTTAAAGGTTCCCCAGAGTCCAGAGGGACTCCGATGACGGGGACAGTGTTCACGAGCCCCGAGAAGGCTCCAACGACGGGGGCACATTGATCTTGAGCCACGAAGGCTCTTGGGGGCATTTTGCGAGGAGAGCCCAGGAGAGGCTCCACGAGAGAGGCGGATTAGTTTTAAAGGGCACAGTGGTGCCCACGCTCATTCCTACAGCTGCCCAGCACTTAGTGGGCAGCTGCAACGTTTAGGTTGGGATCCTTACGCTTTTGGCTTGCGCAGCAGGCGCAGCTTGACTGGGACAGAGCGTCCTAGCCCCGACAAGGCCAGTTGGCCCAGGGACTGCCACAGGTGGTGGCGTATGTGAGTTTCTCGCTAAGGTTCCTACCCTGCACCTCTGAATGTACTTTATGCGTCATGTGCCTTGCTTTACACCGCTGAATGTATTTCTATGCATCATGTGTTTTCCTTCCTTACACCTCTGAATGTTTTTATGCATCATGTGTTTTCCTAACCTGCACCTCTGAATGTTTTTATGCATCATGTGTTTTCCTAACCTGCATCTCTGAATGTGTTTTTATGCGTCATGTGCCATTGCTTTACACCGCTGAATGTATTTTATGCATCATGAGTTTTCCTTCCCTACACCTCTGAATGTGTTAGGCATCATGTGTAATGTGCGTTTACCCCTACAGGTATTTTGATACTTAGGTGGTTGTTTGTTTTCTCCTAGTACAGGTGGTGCTAGTGAGGTCCTAGTTCCCTGCGTGACATTCTCCTAAGGTGGTTAGGGTTGCGTAGGTGGTACTTACCTGATACCAGTAAGTACTGGTTGTGTGCTATATATGTTATTTTGTGCTATGTTCTAAAGTGTTATTTCTAAAAAGTGCTAATTCCCGACAGAGGTCCATGTGGCCCTGTCCCCTGTACATATAATCCCTTGTAAATTCTGCCCGTGCCTGTTGGCACATTATAAAGTGTGTGTTTTATCTAATATGTTTTGGTAATACAAAGGTTATTTTTATAGAATACCTTGTGTGGAGTTTCCTTTGTGGTGGGCCTTGGGTGTTGTTGCTGGGTGCGCGCGCAAACGATTTACACATTGCCTCAGAGATAAGCCTGACTGCTCGTGCCAAGCTACCAAGGGGGTTAGCAGGGGTTATCTTTGGCGTGTAACTTCCTTGCCCTGACTAGAGTGGTGGTTTCTGCCTGACTTTGGCGCAAGCCTTAGCCAACCAGAAATCGCCATTTCTAACATTTCCCTTGTTGCCAGCAGAGCTAGGGTTCAAAAACTACAGCTAGGCACTTTGCCAAAAAAGGGTCATTTTTCAGTGTGAAATTGTGGTGTGTCCACGTTGCATTTTGCACCATTTCATGTCACGGGTACTTGACCTACCCACGCAAGTGAGGTACCATTTTTCTCTGACGACTTTTGGGAACGTGGGGTGAGTGGAAATTTGTGGATCCACGCAGATTCCAGAACTTTCCACCACAGAAATGTGAGGATAATGTTTTTTTTTTACAATTTTGGTTTGCAAGGGATACTGGGTAACAGAACCTGGAGGGAGGCAGTCAAGTCACCCCATCCTGGATTCCCCTGCGTGTCTAGTTTTCAAAAATGTATAGGGTTGCTATGTTTCCCTGGGTGCCAGCAGAGCTAGGGATCAAAAACTACAGCTAGGCACTTTGCAAAAAGAGGGTCATTTTTCACTGTGAAATTGTGGTGTGTCCACGTTGTATTTTGCGCCTTTTCATCTCGCGGGCACTACTCCTACCTACGCAAGTGAGGTACCATTTTTCTCAGAAGACTTTGGGGAAAGCGGGGTGAGTGGTCATTGGTGGATCCACGCAGATTCCAGAACTTTCCACCACAGAAATGTGAGGAAAATGTTTTTTTTTTTACAATTTTGGTTTGCAAGGGATTCTGGGTAACAGAACCTGGAGGGAGGCAGTCAAGTCACCCCATCCTGGATTCCCCTGGATGTCTAGTTTTCAAAAATGTATAGGTTTGCTAGGTTTCCGTAGTTACCAGCAGAGCTAGGGTTCAAAAACTACAGCTAGGCACTTTGCAAAAAGAGGGTCATTTTTCACTGTGAAATTGTGGTGTGTCCACGTTGCATTTTGCGCCGTTTCATCCTGCGGGCACTAGACCTACCTACGCAAGTGAGGTACCATTTTTCTCAGAAGACTTTGGGGAAAGCGGGGTGAGTGGACATTGGTGGATCCACGCAGATTCCAGAACTTTCCACCACAGAAATGTGAGGAAAATATGGGTTTTTTGACTATTTTTTTGGTTTGCACGGGATTCTGGGTAACAGTACATGGAGGAAGACAGTCAAGACACCCTATCATGGATTCCCCAGGTTGTCTAGTTTGAAAAATGTATAGGTTTGCTAGCTCTCCCTAGGTGCCAGCAGAGCTAGGGTTCAAAAACTACAGCTAGGCACTTTGCCAAAAAAGGGTCATTTTTCAGTGTGAAATTGTGGTGTGTCCACGTTACATTATGCGCCATTTCATGTCACGGGTACTTGGCCTACCCACGCAAGTGAGGTACCATTTTTCTCTGATGACTTTTGGGAATGTGGGGTGAGTGGAAATTTGTGGATCCACGCAGATTTCTGAACTTTCCACCACAGAAATGTAAGGAAAATTTGTTTTTTTGGACAATTTTTTTGGTTTGCAAGGGAATCTGGGTAACAGAACCTGGAGGGAGGAAATCAACTCACCCCATCCTGGATTTCCCTGGGTGTCTAGTTTTCAAAAATGTATAGGTTTGCTAGGTTTCCCTAGATGTCAGCAGAGCTAGGGTTCAAAAACTACAGCTAGGCACTTTGCCAAAAAAGGGTCATTTTTCAGTGTGAAATTGTGGTGTGTCCACGTTACATTTTGCGCCATTTCATGTCACGGGTACTTGACCTACCCACGCAAGTGAGGTACCATTTTTCTCTGATGACTTTTGGGAATGTGGGGTGAGTGGAAATGTGTGGCTCCATGCAGATTTCAGAACTTTCCACCACAGAAATGTGAGGAAAATTTATTTTTTTGGACAATTGTTTTGGTTTGCAAGGGAATCTGGGTAACAGAACCTGGAGGGAGGAAATCAACTCACCCCATCCTGGATTTCCCTGGGTGTCTAGTTTTCAAAAATATATAGGTTTGCTAGGTTTCCCTAGATGTCAGCAGAGCTAGGGTTAAAAAACTACAGCTAGGCACTTTGCCAAAAAAGGGTCATTTTTCAGTGTGAAATTGTGGTGTGTCCACGTTGCATTTTGCGCCATTTCATGTCACGGGTACTTGGCCTACCCACGCAAGTGACGTACCATTTTTCTCTGATGACTTTGGGGAACGCGGGGTGAGTGGATATTTGTGGATCCACGCAGATTCCAGAACTTTCCACCACAGAAATGTGAGGAAAATGTTTTTTTTTTACAATTTTGGTTTGCAAGGGATTCTGGGTAACAGAACCTGGAGGGAGGCAGTCAAGTCACCCCATCCTGGATTCCCCTGGATGTCTAGTTTTTAAAAATGTATATGCTTGCTAGGTTTCCCTAGTTGCCAGCAGAGCTAGGGTTCAAAAACTACAGCTAGGCACTTTGCCAAAAAAGGGTCATTTTTCAGTGTGAAATTGTGGTGTGTCCACGTTGAATTTTACGCCATTTCATGTCACGGGTACTTGGCCTACCCACGCAAGTGAGGTACCATTTTTCTCTGATGACTTTTGGGAATGTGGGGTGAGTGGAAATTTGTGGATCCACGCTGATTTCAGAACTTTCCACCACAGAAATGTGAGGAAAATTTATTTTTTTGTACAATTTTTTTGGTTTGCAAGGTAATCTGGGTGACAGAACTTGGAGGGAGGAAATCAACTCACCCCATCCTAGATTCCCCTGGGTGTCTAGTTTTAAAAAATGTATAGGTTTGCTAGGTTTCCCTAGGTGCCAGCAGAGCTAGGGTTAAAAAACTACAGCTAGGCACTTTGCCAAAAAAGGGTCATTTTTTACAGTGAAATTGTGGTGTGTCAGATTGCATTTTGCGCCGTTTCGTGTCGTGGGCACTAGGCCTACCCACGCAAGTGAGGTACCATTTTTCTCGGAAGACTTTGGGGAATGCGGGGTGAGTGGAATTTTGTGGATCCACCCAGATTCCAGAACTTTCCACCACAGAAATGTGAAGAAAATGTGGGGTTTTTTGACAATTTTGGTTTGCAAGGGATTCTGGGTAACAGAACCTGGAAGGAGGCAGTCAAGTCACCCCATCCTGGATTCCCCTGGATGTCTAGTTTTCAAAAATGTATAGGTTTGCTAGGTTTCCCTAGTTGCCAGCAGAGCTAGGGTTCAAAAACTACAGCTAGGCACTTTGCCAAAAAAGGGTCATTTTTCAGTGCGAAATTGTGGTGTGTCAACGTTGCATTTTGCGCCATTTCATGTCACGGGTACTTGGCCTACCCACGCAAATGAGGTACCATTTTTCTCTGATGACTTTGGGGAACGCGGGGTGAGTGGAAATTTGTGGCTCCACGCAGATTCCAGAACTTTCCACCACAGAAATGTGACGAAAATTTATTTTTTTGTACAATTTTTTTGGTTTGCAAGGAAATCTGGGTCACAGAACCTGGAGGGAGGAAATCAACTCACCCCATCCTAGATTCCCCTGGGTGTCTAGTTTTCAAAAATGTATAGGTTTGCTAGGTTTCCATATGTGCCAGCAGAGCTAGGGTTAAAAAACTACAGCTAGGCACTTTGCCAAAAAAGGGTAATTTTTCAGTGTGAAATTGTGGTGTGTCCACGTTGCATTTTGCGCCATTTCATGTCACGGGTACTTGGCCTACCCACGCAAGTGAGGTACCATTTTTCTCTGACGACTTTTGGGAATGTGGGGTGAGTGGAAATTTGTGGATCCACGCAGATTCCAGAACTTTGCACCACAGAAATGTAAGGAAAATGTGTTCTTTTTGACAATTTTGGTTTGCAAGGGATTCTGGGTAACCGAACCTGGAGGGAGGCAGTCAAGTCACCCCATCCTGGATTCCCCTGCGTGTCTAGTTTTCAAAAATGTATAGGGTTGCTATGTTTCCCTGGGTGCCAGCAGAGCTAGGGTTCAAAAACTACAGCTAGGCACTTTGCAAAAAGAGGGTCATTTTTCACTGTGAAATTGTGGTGTGTCCACGTTGCATTTTGCGCCGTTTCATCCTGCGGGCACTAGGCCTACCTACGCAAGTGAGGTACCATTTTTCTCTGATGACTTTTGGGAATGTGGGGTGAGTGGAAATTTGTGGCTCCACGCAGATTTCAGAACTTTCCACCACAGAAATGTGAGGAAAATTTATTTTTTTGGACAATTTTTGGGGTTTGCAAGGGAATCTGGGTAACAGAACCTGGAGGGAGGAAATCAACTCACCCCATCCTGGATTTCCCTGGGTGTCTAGTTTTCAAAAATGTATAGGTTTGCTAGGTTTCCCTAGATGTCAGCAGAGCTAGGGTTCAAAAACTACAGCTAGGCACTTTGCCAAAAAAGGGTCATTTTTCAGTGTGAAATTGTGGTGTGTCCACGTTACATTTTGCGCCATTTCATGTCACGGGTACTTGACCTACCCAAGCAAGTGAGGTACCATTTTTCTCTGATGACTTTTGGGAATGTGGGGTGAGTGGAAATTTGTGGCTCCACGCAGATTTCAGAACTTTCCACCACAGAAATGTGAGGAAAATTTATTTTTTTTGGCAATTTTTTGGGTTTGCAAGGGAATCTGGGAAACAGAACCTGGAGGGAGGAAACCAACTCACCCCATCCTGGATTTCCCTGGGTGTCTAGTTTTCAAAAATATATAGGTTTGCTAGCTTTCCCTAGGTGCCAGCAGAGCTAGGGTTCAAAAACTACAGCTAGGCACTTTGCCAAAAAAGGGTCATTTTTCAGTGTGAAATTGTGGTGTGTCCACGTTACATTTTGCGCCATTTCATGTCACGGGTACTTGGCCTACCCACGCAAGTGAGGAACCATTTTTCTCTGATGACTTTTGGGAATGTGGGGTGAGTGGAAATTCGTGGATCCACGCAGATTTCAGAACTTTCCACCACAGAAATGTGAGGAAAATTTATTTTTTTGGACAATTTTTTTGGTTTGCAAGGGAATCTGGGTAACAGAACCTGGAGGGAGGAAATCAACTCACCCCATCCTGGATTTCCCTGGGTGTCTAGTTTTCAAAAATGTATAGGTTTGCTAGGTTTCCCTAGATGTCAGCAGAGCTAGGGTTCAAAAACTACAGCTAGGCACTTTGCCAAAAAAGGGTCATTTTTCAGTGTGAAATTGTGGTGTGTCCACGTTGCATTTTGCGCCATTTCATATCACGGGTACTTGGCCTACCCACGCAAGTGAGGTACCATTTTTCTCTGACGACTTTTGGGAACGTGCGGTGAGTGGAAATTTGTGGATCCATGCAGATTCCAGAACTTTCCACCACAGAAATGTGAGGAAAATGTTTTTTTTTTACAATTTTGGTTTGCAAGGGATACTGGGTAACAGAATCTGGAGGGAGGCAGTCAAGTCACCCCATCCTGGATTCCCCTGGATGTCTAGTTTTCAAAAATGTATAGGTTTGCTAGGTTACCCTAGTTGCCAGCAGAGCTAGGATTCAAAAACTACAGCTAGGCACTTTGCCAAAAAAGGGTCATTTTTCAGTGCGAAATTGTGGTGTGTCCACGTTGCATTTTGCGCCATTTCATGTCACGGGTACTTGGCCTACCCACGCAAGTGAGGTACCATTTTTCTCTGACGACTTTTGGGAATGTGGGGTGAGTGGAAATTTGTGGATCCACGCAGATTCCAGAACTTTGCACCACAGAAATGTAAGGAAAATGTGTTTTTTTTGACAATTTTGGTTTGCAAGGGATTCTGGGTAACAGAACCTGGAGGGAGGCAGTCAAGTCACCCCATCCTGGATTCCCCTGCGTGTCTAGTTTTCAAAAATGTATAGGGTTGCTATGTTTCCCTGGGTGCCAGCAGAGCTAGGGTTCAAAAACTACAGCTAGGCACTTTGCAAAAAGAGGGTCATTTTTCACTGTGAAATTGTGGTGTGTCCATGTTGCATTTTGCGCCGTTTCATCCTGCGGGCACTAGGCCTACCTACGCAAGTGAGGTACCATTTTTCTCAGAAGACTTTGGGGAAAGCGGGGTGAGTGGACATTGGTGGATCCACGCAGATTCCAGAACTTTCCACCACAGAAATGTGAGGAAAATATGGGTTTTTTGACTATTTTTTTGGTTTGCCCGGGATTCTGGGTAACAGTACATGGAGGAAGGCAGTCAAGACACCCTATCATGGATTCCCCAGGTTGTCTAGTTTTGAAAAATGTATAGGTTTGCTAGCTTTCCCTAGGTGCCGGCAGAGCTAGGGTTCAAAAACTACAGCTAGGCACTTTGACAAAAAAGGGTCATTTTTCAGTGTGAAATTGTGGTGTGTCCACATTACATTTTGCGCCATTTCATGTCACGGGTACTTGGCCTACCCACGCAAGTGAGGTACCATTTTTCTCTGATGACTTTTGGGAATGTGGGGTGAGTGGAAATTTGTGGATCCACGCAGATTTCAGAACTTTCCACCACAGAAATGTGAGGAAAATTTATTTTTTTGGACAATTTTTTTGGTTTGCAAGGGAATCTGGGTAACAGAACCTGGAGGGAGGAAATCAACTCACCCCATCCTGGATTTCCCTGGGTGTCTAGTTTTCAAAAATGTATAGGTTTGCTAGGTTTCCCTAGATGTCAGCAGAGCTAGGGTTCAAAAACTACAGCTAGGCACTTTGCCAAAAAAGGGTCATTTTTCAGTGTGAAATTGTGGTGTGTCCACGTTGCATTTTGCGCCATTTCATATCACGGGTACTTGGCCTACCCACGCAAGTGAGGTACCATTTTTCTCTGACGACTTTTGGGAACGTGCGGTGAGTGGAAATTTGTGGATCCATGCAGATTCCAGAACTTTCCACCACAGAAATGTGAGGAAAATGTTTTTTTTTTACAATTTTGGTTTGCAAGGGATACTGGGTAACAGAATCTGGAGGGAGGCAGTCAAGTCACCCCATCCTGGATTCCCCTGGATGTCTAGTTTTCAAAAATGTATAGGTTTGCTAGGTTACCCTAGTTGCCAGCAGAGCTAGGATTCAAAAACTACAGCTAGGCACTTTGCCAAAAAAGGGTCATTTTTCAGTGCGAAATTGTGGTGTGTCCACGTTGCATTTTGCGCCATTTCATGTCACGGGTACTTGGCCTACCCACGCAAGTGAGGTACCATTTTTCTCTGACGACTTTTGGGAATGTGGGGTGAGTGGAAATTTGTGGATCCACGCAGATTCCAGAACTTTGCACCACAGAAATGTAAGGAAAATGTGTTTTTTTTGACAATTTTGGTTTGCAAGGGATTCTGGGTAACAGAACCTGGAGGGAGGCAGTCAAGTCACCCCATCCTGGATTCCCCTGCGTGTCTAGTTTTCAAAAATGTATAGGGTTGCTATGTTTCCCTGGGTGCCAGCAGAGCTAGGGTTCAAAAACTACAGCTAGGCACTTTGCAAAAAGAGGGTCATTTTTCACTGTGAAATTGTGGTGTGTCCATGTTGCATTTTGCGCCGTTTCATCCTGCGGGCACTAGGCCTACCTACGCAAGTGAGGTACCATTTTTCTCAGAAGACTTTGGGGAAAGCGGGGTGAGTGGACATTGGTGGATCCACGCAGATTCCAGAACTTTCCACCACAGAAATGTGAGGAAAATATGGGTTTTTTGACTATTTTTTTGGTTTGCCCGGGATTCTGGGTAACAGTACATGGAGGAAGGCAGTCAAGACACCCTATCATGGATTCCCCAGGTTGTCTAGTTTTGAAAAATGTATAGGTTTGCTAGCTTTCCCTAGGTGCCGGCAGAGCTAGGGTTCAAAAACTACAGCTAGGCACTTTGACAAAAAAGGGTCATTTTTCAGTGTGAAATTGTGGTGTGTCCACATTACATTTTGCGCCATTTCATGTCACGGGTACTTGGCCTACCCACGCAAGTGAGGTACCATTTTTCTCTGATGACTTTTGGGAATGTGGGGTGAGTGGAAATTTGTGGATCCACGCAGATTTCAGAACTTTCCACCACAGAAATGTGAGGAAAATTTATTTTTTTGGACAATTTTTTTGGTTTGCAAGGGAATCTGGGTAACAGAACCTGGAGGGAGGAAATCAACTCACCCCATCCTGGATTTCCCTGGGTGTCTAGTTTTCAAAAATGTATAGGTTTGCTAGGTTTCCCTAGATGTCAGCAGAGCTAGGGTTCAAAAACTACAGCTAGGCACTTTGCCAAAAAAGGGTCATTTTTCAGTGTGAAATTGTGGTGTGTCCACGTTGCATTTTGCGCCATTTCATGTCACGGGTACTTGGCCTACCCATGCAAGTGAGGTACCATTTTTCTCGGAAGACTTTGGGGAACGCGGAGTGAGTGGAAATTTGTGGATCCACGCAGATTCCTGAACTTTCCACCACAGAAATGTGAAGAAAATGTGTTTTTTTTGACAATTTTGGTTTGCAAGGGATTCTGGGTAACAGAACCTGGAGGGAGGCAGTCAAGTCACCCCATCCTGGATTCCCCTTGATGTCTAGTTTTCAAAAATGTATAGGTTTGCTAGGTTTCCCTTGTTGCCAGCAGAGCTAGGGTTCAAAAACTACAGCTAGGCACTTTGCCAAAAAAGGGTCATTTTTCAGTGTGAAATTGTGGTGTGTCCACGTTGCATTTTGCGCCATTTCATGTCACGGGTGCTTGGCCTACCCACGCAAGTGAGGTACCATTTTTCTCTGACGACTTTTGGGAACGTGGAGTGAGTGGAAATTTGTGGATCCATGCAGATTCCAGAACTTTCCACCACAGAAATGTGAGGAAAATGTTTTTTTTTTACAATTTTGATTTGCAAGGGATACTGGGTAACAGAACCTGGAGGGAGGCAGTCAAGTCACCCCATCCTGGATTCCCCTGGATGTCTAGTTTTCAAAAATGTATAGGTTTGCTAGGTTTCCCTAGTTGCCAGCAGAGCTAGGGTTAAAAAACCTACAGCTAGGCACTTTGAAAAATGACCCTTTTTTGGCAGTGTGAAATTGTGGTGTGTCCACGTTACATTTTGCGCCATTTCATATCACGGGTACTTGACCTACCCACGCAAGTGAGGTACCATTTTTCTCTGATGACTTTTGGGAATGTGGGGTGAGTGGAAATTTGTGGCTCCACGCAGATTTCAGAACTTTCCACCACAGAAATGTGAGGAAAATTTATTTTTTTGGACAATTTTTTTGGTTTGCAAGGGAATCTGGGTAACAGAACCTGGAGGGAGGAAATCGACTCACCCCATCCTGGATTTCCCTGGGTGTCTAGTTTTCAAAAATATATAGGTTTGCTAGGTTTCCCTAGATGTCAGCAGAGCTAGGGTTCAAAAACTACAGCTAGGCACTTTGCCAAAAAAGGGTCATTTTTCACTGTGAAATTGTGGTGTATCCACGTTGCATTTTGCGCCATTTCATGTCATGGGTACTTGGCCTACCCATGCAAGTGAGGTACCATTTTTCTCGGAAGACTTTGGGGAATGCGGGGTGAGTGGAATTTTATGGATCCACCCAGATTCCATAACTTTCCACCACAGAAATGTGAAGAAAATGTGGGTTTTTTTGACAATTTTGGTTTGCAAGGGATTCTGGGTAACAGAACCTGGAAGGAGGCAGTCAAGTCACCCCATCCTGGATTCCCCTGGATGTCTAGTTTTCAAAAATGTATAGGTTTGCTAGGTTTCCATAGTTGCCAGCAGAGCTAGGGTTCAAAAACTACAGCTAGGCACTTTGCAAAAAGAGGGTCATTTTTCATTGTGAAATTGTGGTGTGTCCACGTTGCATTTTGCGCCGTTTCATCCTGCGGGCACTAGACCTACCTACGCAAGTGAGGTACCGTTTTTCTCTGAAGACTTTGGGGAAAGCGGGGTGAGTGGACATTGGTGGATCCACGCAGATTCCAGAACTTTCCACCACAGAAATGTGAGGAAAATATGGGTTTTTTGACTATTTTTTTGGTTTGCACGGGATTCTGGGTAACAGTACATGGAGGAAGACAGTCAAGACACCCTCTCATGGATTCCCCAGGGTGTCTAGTTTTGAAAAATGTATAGGTTTGCTAGCTTTCCCTAGGTGCCAGCAGAGCTAGGGTTCAAAAACTACAGCTAGGCACTTTGCCAAAAAAGGGTCATTTTTCAGTGTGAAATTGTGGTGTGTCCACGTTACATTATGCGCCATTTCATGTCACGGGTACTTGGCCTACCCACGCAAGTGAGGTACCATTTTTCTCTGATGACTTTTGGGAATGTGGGGTGAGTGGAAATTTGTGGATCCACGCAGATTTCTGAACTTTCCACCACAGAAATGTAAGGAAAATTTGTTTTTTTGGACAATTTTTTTGGTTTGCAAGGGAATCTGGGTAACAGAACCTGGAGGGAGGAAATCAACTCACCCCATCCTGGATTTCCCTGGGTGTCTAGTTTTCAAAAATGTATAGGTTTGCTAGGTTTCCCTAGATGTCAGCAGAGCTAGGGTTCAAAAACTACAGCTAGACACTTTGCCAAAAAAGGGTCATTTTTCAGTGTGAAATTGTGGTGTGTCCACGTTACATTTTGCGCCATTTCATGTCATGGGTACTTGACCTACCCACGCAAGTGAGGTACCATTTTTCTCTGATGACTTTTGGGAATGTGGGGTGAGTGGAAATTTGTGGCTCCATGCAGATTTCAGAACTTTCCACCACAGAAATGTGAGGAAAATTTATTTTTTTGGACAATTTTTTTGGTTTGGAAGGGAATCTGGGTAACAGACCCTGGAGGGAGGAAATCAACTCACCCCATCCTGGATTTCCCTGGGTGTCTAGTTTTCAAAAATATATAGGTTTGCTAGGTTTCCCTAGATGTCAGCAGAGCTAGGGTTAAAAAACTACAGCTAGGCACTTTGCCAAAAAAGGGTCATTTTTCAGTGTGAAATTGTGGTGTGTCCACGTTGCATTTTGCGCCATTTCATGTCACGGGTACTTGGCCTACCCACGCAAGTGACGTACCATTTTTCTCTGATGACTTTGGGGAACGCGGGGTGAGTGGATATTTGTGGATCCACGCAGATTCCAGAACTTTCCACCACAGAAATGTGAGGAAAATGTTTTTTTTTTACAATTCTGGTTTGCAAGGGATTCTGGGTAACAGAACCTGGAGGAAGGCAGTCAAGTCACCCCATCCTGGATTCCCCTGGATGTCTAGGTTTTAAAAATGTATATGCTTGCTAGGTTTCCCTAGTTGCCAGCAGAGCTAGGGTTCAAAAACTACAGCTAGGCACTTTGCCAAAAAAGGGTCATTTTTCAGTGTGAAATTGTGGTGTGTCCACGTTGAATTTTACGCCATTTCATGTCACGGGTACTTGGCCTACCCACGCAAGTGAGGTACCATTTTTCTCTGATGACTTTGGGGAATGCGGGGTGAGTGGAATTTTATGGATCCACCCAGATTCCAGAAATTTATTTTTTTGGACAATTTTTTTGGTTTGGAAGGGAATCTGGGTAACAGACCCTGGAGGGAGGAAATCAACTCACCCCATCCTGGATTTCCCTGGGTGTCTAGTTTTCAAAAATATATAGGTTTGCTAGGTTTCCCTAGATGTCAGCAGAGCTAGGGTTAAAAAACTACAGCTAGGCACTTTGCCAAAAAAGGGTCATTTTTCAGTGTGAAATTGTGGTGTGTCCACGTTGCATTTTGCGCCATTTCATGTCACGGGTACTTGGCCTACCCACGCAAGTGACGTACCATTTTTCTCTGATGACTTTGGGGAACGCGGGGTGAGTGGATATTTGTGGATCCACGCAGATTCCAGAACTTTCCACCACAAAAATGTGAAGAAAATGTGGGTTTTTTTGACAATTTTGGTTTGCAAGGGATTCTGGGTAACAGAACCTGGAAGGAGGCAGTCAAGTCACCCCATCCTGGATTCCCCTGGATGTCTAGTTTTCAAAAATGTATAGGTTTGCTAGGTTTCCCTAGTTGCCAGCAGAGCTAGGGTTCAAAAACTACAGCTAGGCACTTTGCCAAAAAAGGGTCATTTTTCAGTGCGAAATTGTGGTGTGTCCACGTTGCATTTTGCGCCATTTCATGTCACGGGTACTTGGCCTACCCACGCAAGTGAGGTACCATTTTTCTCTGATGACTTTTGGGAATGTGGGGTGAGTGGAAATTTGTGGATCCACGCAGATTTCAGAACTTTCCACCACAGAAATGTGAGGAAACTTTATTTTTTTGTACAATTTTTTTGGTTTGCAAGGGAATCTGGGTGACAGAACCTGGAGGGAGGAAATCAACTCACCCCATCCTAGATTCCCCTGGGTGTGTAGTTTTCAAAAATGTATAGGTTTGCTAGGTTTCCCTATGTGCCAGCAGAGCTAGGGTTCAAAAACTACAGCTAGGCACTTTGCCAAAAAAGGGTCATTTTTCAGTGTGAAATTGTGGTGTGTCCACGTTGCATTTTGCGCCATTTCATGTCACGGGTACTTGGCCTACCCACGCAAGTGAGGTACCATTTTTCTCTGACGACTTTTGGGAATGTGGGGTGTTAGAAATGGGATTTCTGGTTGGCTGAGGCTTGCGCCAAAGCCAGGCAGAAACCACCACTCTAGTCAGGGCTGGGGAGTTACACGCCAAAGATAACCCCTGCTCACCCCCCTTGGTAGCTTGGCACGAGCAGTCAGGCTTATCTCTGGGGCAATGTGTAAAGCGTTTGCGCGCGCACCCAGCAACAACACCCAAGGCCCACCACAAAGGAAACTCCACACAAGGTATTATATGAAAATAGCCTTCGTATTATACCAAACACATTAGATAAAAACACACACTTTACAATGTGCCAACAGGCACGGGCAGAATTTACAAGGGATTATATATACAGGGGACAGGGCCACATGGACCACTGTCAGGAATTAGCACTTAGAACATAGCACAAATCACCAATAGTAAACGTAGAACATAACACAAAGTAACTGTAGAGCACAACCAGTCTCTACTGGCGCAATAATGACCTCAGCGTCATCACACTCGCATCAGGTATCAAACCTATCCTGCATCTATCACAGGGGCATAAATCACATTATGCAATTCTCATTGGTCTAACGCATTAGACCTAACCACCTAAGTATAACTATACTAGGGGCGCACATCGCACAGGGGAGTACATTCTCCCTACCATCAACCTACGCAGGTAAAACAACCTTCTAGGCAGAAATAACCACATTTAGAGGTATAAGACACAGGGTGCGCAAAACATGCTATATACAGTACATTTCCTAGCACCAAAAGCATGAAGACAGGGGGTGCAAAACATACTACACCGTACATTTCCTAGCACCAAAATCACATCAGAGAGTCGCAATAATACCTCAATCACATTAGGGCCCAGGTCGCACCAGAACCTAAACGTAGCAGCTGCCCACTACTTGCTGGGCAGCTGGGGACAAAGCAGGGCCTAAACACTGCAGCTGGCACTAAGTGCTGTGCAGCTGTGGAAGGCAACTAGGGGCCTGGGCTCTCAAGGGCCCTGGAACCAATGTCAAAACGTTGGAGCCACCTAGGCTCTAAGACAACATGTCCCCATAGCGTGGGAGCCACAGAGGCTCTAATAAACAAATCATGCCCCCTAGCGTTGGAGCCTTTCCTGGCTCTTAACGACAAATGCCCCCAAGTAACGTTGGAGCCTCGTGGGCTCAGAGAAAATAATGCCCCCGACGATAGAGCCAGCTGGGGCTCTAAGAATAGTGAGGCCCAATCTTGGAGCGGCCCGCTGCCAGTCGGGGCCGCTCTGACTCCGTACGGCCGTCAGGGTAAGGTGCGGGCACCCCTGGGGCACTTTAAACAAACCTGCTCCCGATGGAGCGGCCCGCTGTCAGGTGGGGCCGCTCAGAGGGTCGGCACCGATCTCACCTCCCCTCAGCCATCCCACTCACCGGGCTCTCTCTTGCTCGTAGGCTGGCTTCGCCCGGTCCCCGTCTCGGGACCGGGCCTCTCACCGCGGGGTGGGCTCCTGCCATCAACACTCCTCTCTTCACCTCCCTTCTGCCGGCAACGCGGGGCTCTCCCTCGCTCTTGGGAGCTCCGCCGAACTCCTGGTGCTGAACTCCGCTCTCGTGGGGCTTCCCTTCCGTCCCGGAAGCCCCGCCCACAAAGGAACAGCTTTGCCTGCCTTCCGGGTCGCGCTGGGCAGCGGCCCGGAAGGGATTTAGAGCGCGACGCGGGTCGCGGCGGTGATTTCTTCGTAAGAGGGGTAGTGTGAGAAGTTGGCCTGGTATATGATGCTCACTAGTTAAAGTGATCACCTTGTACCATGCCAAGCAACCCTTATGGCGTGGTTGTAAGTCAACCTTTTCGGACTAGCTGCCCTAGTGGTAGCGTAGGCTAAGCAGTCTTTGAGGCTAAACTCGTGAAGCGTGTTAAGCCAGCTGTTTTACCAAATGCAACCCCCTTTTATACCAATGAAAGGACACCACACAGATATATATTCAAAATATATATGTATTTATTTCTCAAAGTAACCCCTAGTCTCTTTATGAGCACAGGAGCACAAATCGTCAAACAAGATTATCACAGAATACACAGAAGTTGCACGTTATATGGATAGGCCCTGGTGGCCACTCGAACCATATACTAAAATAGTGGTATAAGTACCACGAACAGAAAAGGGAAAAGGCCTAGGGCCTCTAGAATCGCTGGGCCTACAAGGAGATAACGTCAGTTAGTGACCAGGAGGTCCACGGGTGGCGTGTGCAGAGCAAATAGTCACACGCGTGCTCCCATAGGTTTCAATGGGTGCGTAAAAAGTACAAAGTTACTGCAAAGAGGATCTTCCGGATGGACTAGGAACTCAAGATTTGGAACACAGGCACTAGAGATGTAATACTACACTTGGACACAGATGTGCCAGCTTTACCTCACCCACAGGAAGCGGGTGCATAGGCCTCGAAGTGCGTCGGGTTTCTTCTATCTGTTCCGTGGAGCTTGAAGACAAAGATGCTGCAGGCGGTCGGTCCGGGAGAGATGCAGTGGATCCAAGAGTGGATCGGAGATGTTGAAGACCTGTAAGCAGAGGGGACAGTGTTCACAGTCACTAGCCAGTGACCAGTGTGGCACCAGGTGGGTACCAGGCAATGTCGGGTGCAAACAGGAAGAAAGGTGTAGCTTGTCTCTGCAGCCACGTGGTCCCTGGAGGTCGACGACGTCCAGGAGTTGAGTCACGAGCTGTCCCACGCAGGCTCTCGCTGTCGGCGGTGTCGGCGACTTGATCGAAGTAAACAAGCCTTGGCAAAAGCAATTGTTGTAGGAAAAGGAAATAAGCTGATGGTTCTGACCAGCAAGGTCAGAAGGACTGCTCCTTTGGAGGGGAGCAAGGGCTAGTCTGGAGCAACCAGACCAGCGGTGTATTTCTTGAAGTTCGTCGCCAAGATGGCTACTAGCCAGCGGGCCAGCAACCGGTTAGGCGCGTCGAGTGGCAAAATGCAGAAGGGCCCCACGCAGATCGTGGAGATGCTGGAGGGCTCACCTTTGGTGCAGATGCTGCTCGGGGGTGGGGCTTCTCAGATCCCAAAGCACAACTTGGAGGGAGCCTCGGTTGTTGCACTTGTCAGCTTGTCGTAGTCGTTCCAAGATGGCTGGCTCCACGTGTCTCGGTGCCTCCACGGGTCTCCTCTTTTCAGGGACTGTGGATCGGGCGGTGAGAGGTCTGGAGGTCGGTCTTGTCAGTCTCTGGGCTCGGGCTCCGGCGGGAGGCGGCGGCAAAGCAGACGTTGATTCGCTGGATGGTGCTTGCGTTAGCAAGGTGGTCACTCCCTGACCACAGGGGAGATTGGCTTCAGTCCTCTGTGCAGCAGAGCGTCGAAGTTCCCGTCTTCTTCTTAGTTTTAAGTTGATTCCAGGATGTCTGAAGTCTTAGGACACAGCTCCTACCTTTAAGCGGATTCTAGGGGCCGGACTACCTGCTAGGTCCCTCCCTATGGGTGGGACCAGGAGGGGGGGTGGTTACACCCCCAATCCTTTGTCCAGTTCGCCCCAGGCCCGGGACTGGTGTGCCCCAGGACCGGTTTGAACTGGCATATGCACCGAGGCTCCTTGTGAGCCACAGGCATGTCTGGTTTCTTTCAAGCCCTACCTGACCAATACACAAAATCCTGTCTGGGGTGGTGCACGCACCTCCCCTGGCAGGAAACCCTTTGTCCACACCTCCCAAGCTGGAAGGACTCCCAGCAGCAGGAGGGCAGACTTGTGTCTGTGGTGGCAGCATCCATTTTGTGGAGCTGAGGCTATGTCTGATTTTACCCGGGTTTCAGGCACTGTACATGTCGTGTCCCTCTAGAAGGGTGGAATGCTAACCCCGTCGCCAGAATTGGCGAGGGGTTAGTATTCCAATTCGTATGACACCTTACTCGACATGTTTTGATAAAGCCAAACCAAAGATAGCATTTAACCGCGAGGTTCATAATGCACTTAAGAGTATATGGTATGACGATATCGGGAAACAGTAGAAGGAAGTTGTTCCGACCACTGCAGACAGGCTCAGCTCATGCCAGAGCACCATCTCACATGGAACCACGCACTCTGCCTTCAGGATTGTTAAGGCCTGCCATAGGAGTGACTTATAGGTTACCAGGTGTCCCATTTAAGGTTAGGTATAGGTATACTACACCTAAGTAAGAGGTGATTACACCAACTTACCCCAGCTGAGTGATCAGCCAGTTGTGTCAAATTGTTAGGCCAAGCCTGGGGTGGCATAATACATGCTGCAGCCCCTGGCAGGCCTTGGGTACACCAATGCCCTGGGTACCTAGTGTACACTGGTACAGGGGCTGACAGGGTGATCCACTTCCAATTGGTTATGCACCTAGGGTGCATAGTTTTAATTTAGTAGAGAGAACAGCAGGCTGGGGGTCTGATTGGCAGGCCCACAGCCTCAATATGTCAAAAACCAGTGAAGCAAAAAGCAAAAATCTGGGGTGACCATAGGATAGCAGACCCTACTCTCTTACACAACCCCCCCCCAAACACAGGGACATTAAACTAGCCTTGACCAGTCTCGTCTTCATGTCCTAAGTGGAAGTACCTGGAGAGACCATCTGCATTCCCATGGTCAGTACCTGGCCGGTGCTCCACTGTAAAGTCCATCCCCTGTAGGGAAATGGACCACCTAAGCAGTTTGGGGTTTTCACCCTTCATCTGATTTAGCCACAAGAGGGGCTTATGGTCGGTCTGAATCTTGAAGTGAGTGCCAAACAAGTATGGCCTCAGCTTCTTCAGGGCCCACACCACAGCAAAGGCCTCCCTCTCAATAGCTGACCAATTCTTCTCTCTGGGGGTCAACCTTCTGCTAATAAAAGCAATGGGTTGGTCTTGACCATCTACATTAAGTTGTGACAGCACAGCTCCCACACCCAACTCAGAAGCATCTGTTTGGACAATAAACTCTTTGGAGTAGTCAGGACTTTTCAGGATAGGTGCAGAGCACATGGCCTCCTTCAGGTCATCAAATGCCTTTTGACAGCTTACTGTCCACTGAACCTTTTTGGGCATCTTCTTGGATGTCAGATCATTAAGAGGAGTCACAATGGACCCATAGTTCTTAACAAACTTCCTGTAGTACCCTGTCAAGCCCAAGAAAGCTCAAACTTGAGTCTGGGTGGTTGGAGGGGACCAGTCCTTGATGGATTGTATCTTACTCTCCAGTGGTTGAACTTGGCCTCCACCTACAAGGTGGCCCAAATATACAACCTTACTCTGCCCTATCTGGCACTTAGTAGCCTTGATAGTGAGGCCTGCCCTTTGCAGAGCCTCAAGAGCCTTCTTCAGGTGGATCAGGTGATCCTCCCAGGTGGAGCTAAAGACAGCAATGTCATCCAGATATGCTGCGCAAAAGTCATCCAACCCAGTAAGGACTTGGTTCACCAGCCTTTGGAAGGTGGCAGGTGCATTCTTCAGACCAAAGGGCATCACCACAAACTGGTAGTGCCCACCTGGGGTTGAGAATGCTGTTTTGGCCTTAGACTCCTCAGCTAATCTGATTTGCCAATAGCCAGCTGTTAAGTCAAATGTGCTCAAAAACTTTGCAGAAGCTAGTTTGTCTATGAGCTCATCTGCCCTTGGAATAGGGTGTGCATCTGTCCTGGTGACAGCATTGAGTCCTCTGTAATCCACACAGAACCTCATCTCTCTCTTGCCATCTTTGGTGTGAGGTTTGGGGACCAGAACCACTGGGCTAGCCCAGGGGCTCTCTGAGGGTTCAATGACACCTAATTCCAGCATTTTATGTACCTCAGCCTTTATACAGTCCCTGACGTGGTCAGGTTGTCTGTAAAGCTTGTTCTTTACAGGCAGACTGTCACCAGTGTCCACCACATGGGTACACCAGTCAGTTTGACTAGGTATCAAGGAAAACATATGTGAAAATGATTGTAGAACCTGTCTACATTCAGTCTTCTGATGGGCAGTGAGGTTGCCTCCAAGGGTCACTCCTTCAACTGAGCCATCTTCAGGGTTCTGAGACAACAGGTCTGGGAGAGGGTCACTCTCTTCCTCCTGTCCCTCATCTGTAGCCATGAGCAAGCCCATGTCTGCCCTGTCAACATATGCTTTAAGCCTGTTAACATGGAGTACCCTGTGGGGACTCCTGGGAGTTCCTAGGTCGACCAAGTAGGTGACTTCTCCCTTCTTTTCCAGGATTGTATGGGGTCCAGACCATTTGTCTTGGAGTGCTGCTGGGGCCACTGGCTCCAACACCCATACCTTCTGTCCTGGCTGAAACTCAACCAAGACAGCCTTTTGGTCATGCCAAGCTTTCTGTAAGGCCTGGCTTGCCTCAAGGTTTTTGGATGCCTTCTCCATATACTCAGCCATCCTGGAGCGGAGACCAAGTACATAGTCCACTATGTCTAGCTTAGGCTTTTTGAGAGGTAACTCCCATCCTTCCTTCACCAAACACAGTGGGCCTCTCACAGGGTGCCCAAACAACAATTCAAAGGGGCTGTAGCCAACTCCTTTTTGTGGGACCTCTCTGTAAGCAAACAGAAGGCAGGGTAGAAGGATGTCCCATCTTGGCCTGAGCTTTTCAGGTAATCCTTTGATCATACCCTTTAGGGTCTTGTTGAATCTCTCAAGAAGCCCATTGCATTGTGGGTGATAAGGGGTGGTGAACTTGTAGTTGACACCACATTCCTTCCACATAGCTGTCAAGTATCCTGACATAAAGTTGGTACCTCTGTCAGATACTACCTCCTTAGGAAACCCCACTCTGGAGAATACTCCCAGCAGGGCCCTGGCCACAACAGGAGCTGTAGTGGTCCTAAGGGGAATTGCCTCTGGATACCTGGTGGCATGATCCACTACCACCAGTATAAATCTGTGCCCAGATGCAGTGGGAGGATCCATGGGACCCACTATGTCTATTCCCACTCTTTCAAAGGGGACCCCCACCACAGGTAGTGGTATTAGGGGGGCCTTTGTTGTGCCACCTGATTTGCCACTGGCTTGGCAGGTAACACAGGAGCGACAAAACTCCTTTGTATCTTCATTCATGTGAGGCCAGTGAAAGTGAGGGACAAGTCTGTCCCAAGTCTTGTTCTGGCCTAAGTGTCCTGCTAAAGGAATGTCATGGGCCAAGGTAAGAAGGAAGCCCCTAAATTGCAGAGGTATAACCAACCTCCTGGTTGCACCAGGCTTGGGGTCTCTAGCCTCTGAATAAAGGAGCCCTTCATCCCAATACACTTTATGGGTACCTTGAGCATTCCCAGCAGCCTCAGCAGCAGCCAGCTGTCTGAGGGGTTCAAGAGAGGGACAGGATAACTGAGCCTGCCTCAAGTCAGCCCTTGAAGGTCCCCCTGTCCCCAGAAACTCAACCTGATCAGGTTCAAGCTCTTCAGGGACAGTTCCTTCAGGGTCCTCTAGATCAGCTTCCTGGGAAGGCTGATCATCACTCTGAGGCAGGGGGGAAGGCACAGCCTTGACCCTCCTGTTCTTCTTCTTGGTAGGTGCTTGGTCCATTGTTCCAGGATCCAAGACCTGAGGTTCAGTGAGGCACTTTTTGGCCTGTGACCTGGTCACAGCAAGGACATGTGATGATATACCTAACATCTCTGCATGAGTCCTGTACTCCACTTCTGACCATAGAGAACTCTCTAGGTCATTGCCCAACAAACATTCTACTGGGAGGTCTGCACTAACCACAACCCTTTTGAGGCCAGTTACCCCTCCCCATGAGAAGTTAACAACTGCCACACTGTGTGAAGTAGTGGCATTGCTGGCATTGGTCACCAGGTAGTTCTCACCTGGTATGTACTGTCCAGGGTCCACAAAGCCTGGTGTCACCATAGTGACACTGGCACATGTGTCCCTGTAGGCTTGAGCCACTTTGTCATTAATTAAAGGAGTCTGTCTGTACTTGCCCAGGTTACTGGGGCTCACAGTCAGGGACAAATCAATGTCCCCATCACAGATCCAGACTGCCTGTGTCAGGGTTCTGTCTAAGTCAGAATCTCCTTCAGTTCCCATAGTGATTCCCACTACACCCTTTGTCTGGGGACCAACACTGCTAACAGTAGTACTGGGAGCAGGTGCCTTAGGGGTAACAGTGTTGGGGGCTCCACCCTTTTTGCAATCACTAGTCCAGTGAGTTGTATTTTTGCAATGATTGCACCAGGGTTTCTTTTGACCTTCTTTCTTCTTTTTGGACTGTTGTTGGGACCCACCCTCCTTAGCAGTAGTTTGGGGCCCTGTTGAAGACTTCTGGTCTTTAGGTTTCTGATCTCCACCCTTTTGGTCTGTTTTCTTCTGATCACCCCCTTGGCCCTGGTTCTGGTTCTTTTGCTTAACCCTGGTTCTGACCCATTTGTCTGCCTTCTTTCCCAATTCTTGGGGAGAGGTCAGATCAGAGTCAACCAAGTGTTGATGCAGTTGCTGGTTTTGACAGTTATTTAAAATCTGTTCTCTCATCATCAAATTATACAATCCTGTAAAATCAGATACCTTACTTCCCAGCAACCAACCCTCCAAAGCCTTAGTGGCACATTCAACATATTCAGACCAGTCCTGAGTCTGTGTCTTTTGGGTGTCTCTGAACATTAACCTGTACTGTTCAGTGGTTAAGCCTAACACATCTACCAGAACACTCTTCAGGACTCTGTAGTTTCTGACATCCTCTTCTCTAACAGTGAGGAGTCTGTCTCTGCCTCTTCCTTCAAAGGAGAGCCAGAGGATTGCTGCCCACTGGTCTTCAGGAACCTGCTGTACTTTGCAGGCTCTCTCAAGAGCAGTTATCCATTTGTGGATGTCATCCCCACTTTTGTAGGGGGGCACAACCTTAGACAGGTTCCTATTATCAAAGACCCTATCTTTGTCCTTAGGGACAATGCTGCCACCAGTGGGTATAGACCCACTCTCTCTAGGTTGCCTAGCCTTGTTCAGTTTTTCTTCCATCAGGGCTACTTCTAGCTCCTGCTTCCTGATCCTCAGCTGGGCTTCCTGCATTCTGGCCTCATGCTCCCTCCTCTGAGGGGTGGTCAGTCTCCTTCTGGAGTGACCTTGAGAGCCTCTAGAGCCATGGGAAGCATTGGAGTCACCTGAGCGATTCCTTTGCCTTCCAAGCCCTGTGTTAAGTCCACTGGGGAGATCCAATGGGGTGAACCCACTGTCAGTCCCCAATAGCCTTAGTTTAGCTGGGCCAAGTATAACACTTGGCACTGGGCTAGTTCTCCCTTCATCCCCACTCACATCTGTATCCCCATCACTTTCTTCCTCTGTGGTAGGCATCCCATCTAAGGGGTGACTATTGGAAGGGGGTACCTCTGTGGCATCTTCAGAAGGGGGGCCTCCTGTTCCTGACCCTAAGGGGGCTAACTGGGAAGCTTTCTTGAGTTCTCTCTGATTCTCATCATTCTGTAAGAGTTCTCTGAGCTCAGCAGAGGTAGGGTTCTTGGGCTGTTTAAGGCCTCTAAGAGTTGCCAAATGCCTGAGCTCATTCTGATTAAGGGTAGCAAAGCTGGATGGTGCCCTCTGGGGGTCACTCTCAACAGAGATGGGTACAGTGGACCCCTCTGCCCCGGCCATTGCTCTTAAGTGTGGGTGGATGTGTTACCTACACTTGGGTTTACCTACTAAACCTATCTAGTAGTTGTAGTCAGGGTGTGCTACTCCCTTTGCTCTACAACAACTAAGTTCAGTAGAACTTATGTATATCTAATCTTGTTTTATTTGTACCTACAGGTACCTATGTGATCTTTCAATTGGTAACCAAGAGATTACAATGGTAAAACACAGCAAGCTCAAATCCAACCGCTGCTCACCAATGTGAGAAGTTGGCCTGGTATATGATGCTCACTAGTTAAAGTGATCACCTTGTACCATGCCAAGCAACCCTTATGGTGTGGTTGTAAGTCAACCTTTTCGGACTAGCTGCCCTAGTGGTAGCGTAGGCTAAGCAGTCTTTGAGGCTAAACTCGTGAAGCGTGTTAAGCCAGCTGTTTTACCAAATGCAACCCCCTTTTATACCAATGAAAGGACACCACACAGATATATATTCAAAATATATATGTATTTATTTCTCAAAGTAACCCCTAGTCTCTTTATGAGCACAGGAGCACAAATCGTCAAACAAGATTATCACAGAATACACAGAAGTTGCACGTTATATGGATAGGCCCTGGTGGCCACTCGAACCATATACTAAAATAGTGGTATAAGTACCACGAACAGAAAAGGGAAAAGGCCTAGGGCCTCTAGAATTGCTGGGCCTACAAGGAGCTAACGTCAGTTAGTGACCAGGAGGTCCACGGGTGGCGTGTGCAGAGCAAATAGTCACACGCGTGCTCCCATAGGTTTCAATGGGTGCGTAAAAAGTACAAAGTTACTGCAAAGAGGATCTTCCGGATGGACTAGGAACTCAAGATTTGGAACACAGGCACTAGAGATGTAATACTACACTTGGACACAGATGTGCCAGCTTTACCTCACCCACAGGAAGCGGGTGCATAGGCCTCGAAGTGCGTCGGGTTTCTTCTATCTGTTCCGTGGAGCTTGAAGACAAAGATGCTGCAGGCGGTCGGTCCGGGAGAGATGCAGTGGATCCAAGAGTGGATCGGAGATGTTGAAGACCTGTAAGCAGAGGGGACAGTGTTCACAGTCACTAGCCAGTGACCAGCGTGGCACCAGGTGGGTACCAGGCAATGTCGGGTGCAAACAGGAAGAAAGGTGTAGCTTGTCTCTGCAGCCACGTGGTCCCTGGAGGTCGACGACGTCCAGGAGTCAAGTCACGAGCTGTCCCACGCAGGCTCTCGCTGTCGGCGGTGTCGGCGACTTGATCGAAGCAAACAAGCCTTGGCAAAAGCAATTGTTGTAGGAAAAGGAAATAAGCTGATGGTTCTGACCAGCAAGGTCAGAAGGACTGCTCCTTTGGAGGGGAGCAAGGGCTAGTCTGGAGCAACCAGACCAGCGGTGTATTTCTTGAAGTTCGTCGCCAAGATGGCTACTAGCCAGCGGGCCAGCAACCGGTTAGGCGCGTCGAGTGGCAAAATGCAGAAGGGCCCCACGCAGATCGTGGAGATGCTGGAGGGCTCACCTTTGGTGCAGATGCTGCTCGGGGGTGGGGCTTCTCAGATCCCAAAGCACAACTTGGAGGGAGCCTCGGTTGTTGCACTTGTCAGCTTGTCGTCGTCGTTCCAAGATGGCTGGCTCCACGTGTCTCGGTGCCTCCACGGGTCTCCTCTTTTCAGGGACTGTGGATCGGGCGGTGAGAGGTCTGGAGGTCCAGGTCTTGTCAGTCTCTGGGCTCGGGCTCCGGCGGGAGGCGGCGGCAAAGCAGACGTTGATTCGCTGGATGGTGCTTGCGTTAGCAAGGTGGTCACTCCCTGACCACAGGGGAGATTGGCTTCAGTCCTCTGTGCAGCAGAGCGTCGAAGTTCCCGTCTTCTTCTTAGTTTTAAGTTGATTCCAGGATGTCTGAAGTCTTAGGACACAGCTCCTACCTTTAAGCGGATTCTAGGGGCCGGACTACCTGCTAGGTCCCTCCCTATGGGTGGGACCAGGAAGGGGGGTGGTTACACCCCCAATCCTTTGTCCAGCTCGCCCCAGGCCCGGGACTGGTGTGCCCCAGGACCGGTTTGAACTGGCATATGCACCGAGGCTCCTTGTGAGCCACAGGCATGTCTGGTTTCTTTCAAGCCCTACCTGACCAATACACAAAATCCTGTCTGGGGTGGTGCACGCACCTCCCCTGGCAGGAAACCCTTTGTCCACACCTCCCAAGCTGGAAGGACTCCCAGCAGCAGGAGGGCAGACTTGTGTCTGTGGTGGCAGCATCCATTTTGTGGAGCTGAGGCTATGTCTGATTTTACCCGGGTTTCAGGCACTGTACATGTCGTGTCCCTCTAGAAGGGTGGAATGCTAACCCCGTCGCCAGAATTGGCGAGGGGTTAGTATTCCAATTCGTATGACACCTTACTCGACATGTTTTGATAAAGCCAAACCAAAGATAGCATTTAACCGCGAGGTTCATAATGCACTTAAGAGTATATGGTATGACGATATCGGGAAACAGTAGAAGGAAGTTGTTCCGACCACTGCAGACAGGCTCAGCTCATGCCAGAGCACCATCTCACATGGAACCACGCACTCTGCCTTCAGGATTGTTAAGGCCTGCCATAGGAGTGACTTATAGGTTACCAGGTGTCCCATTTAAGGTTAGGTATAGGTATACTACACCTAAGTAAGAGGTGATTACACCAACTTACCCCAGCTGAGTGATCAGCCAGTTGTGTCAAATTGTTAGGCCAAGCCTGGGGTGGCATAATACATGCTGCAGCCCCTGGCAGGCCTTGGGTACACCAATGCCCTGGGTACCTAGTGTACACTGGTACAGGGGCTGACAGGGTGATCCACTTCCAATTGGTTATGCACCTAGGGTGCATAGTTTTAATTTAGTAGAGAGAACAGCAGGCTGGGGGTCTGATTGGCAGGCCCACAGCCTCAATATGTCAAAAACCAGTGAAGCAAAAAGCAAAAATTTGGGGTGACCATAGGATAGCAGACCCTACTCTCCTACAGGTAGGCTCCCTCTAAATTCACGACATATTCCGGGGTGGGCAGCCGCCGGACACGGCAAATCGCGGGGTGGGCACCCGCTCTTTCCCAATGAAAGCACAATCGGACAACGAGGGGTAGGCTCCCTCCGAAGTCACAACATGCAGCTCAGCGCTGCGAAGCTCCAGCGCTCCTCTGGCCTGAAGTAAATCTTTATAGTGCTCCCAGGGCGCTAGGAGAAGCAAGGAAGCGCTCACTAGGCGCTAGAAGTGTGCAAAGGTCCTGGGGCCAAGAAGATAGATCCAAGCAGGTCCCAGGAGTTCCTTAGGCATCCAGGGGCTGGGCAGGACCCAGGGAGGCAAGCCTTCCCCTGGGCCCCAGCAGCAGCACGCCCCTGGTAGATTCAAGACAGAACGCAAGAACATTTTCATGGGGTCACAGCCCCTCTTTTATACACCAAATCCCTTTGTTCTGGGTTCAGGGTGAGGGGGAAAACCAGTCGCAGCTGGTTGGGGAGCACCCTTGATGTGCTCAGCCCCTCACTCTATTCACTGGCAGGGCTAGGGTCGTCAGTCGCACCACAGGGGGCGGAGCCAGCATTGTGTTGGGAAAGCCCTGCCCTATTCAGGACCCAGGTGTACTCCTCCCACCCATCTAGCTGCTGATCTCTCTATTCACCACCTGGTGACTCCTCCTGACTCTGGGGAATCCCTAGCCCGTCACATGACCTCAGCCAGCCAATCACGCGACAAGGCACACATTTTACACTGCACACCGAAGTGCCCACTTTTAGAAGTGGCACTTCTATACTAGCTACACGCACGCCGCACGCATCATTGCGCAGCATTTAACCACACGAATCTGTACATACAAGACTCGACCATGCACACCCCACGCATCAGGAACTACCAGGGACGCATACATTCCCCATGCATTCCTATGGGAGGGCAAGCCTATCTCATCACATGCACTCAAAGTGCGCACGCACTTTACCTTGGAACCCAGGGAAAGTGCGCAGGAACCAAAAACCACTATCACCAAGTCACCAATAAAAGCAAAAAAAGTTCAGAGGTGAACCTGCCAGAAGGGCCAAGTCCAACATGGGGTGAGTGGAAATTTGTGGATCCACGCAGATTCCAGAACTTTGCACCACAGAAATGTAAGGAAAATGTGTTTTTTTTGACAATTTTGGTTTGCAAGAGATTCTGGGTAACAGAACCTGGAGGGAGGAAGTCAAGTCACCCCATCCTGGATTCCCCTGCGTGTCTAGTTTTAAAAAATGTATAGGGTTGCTATGTTTCCCTGGGTGCCAGCAGAGCTAGGGTTCAAAAACTACAGCTAGGCACTTTGCAAAAAGAGGGTCATTTTTCACTGTGAAATTGTGGTGTGTCCACGTTGCATTTTGCGCCGTTTCATCCTGCGGGCACTAGGCCTACCTACGCAAGTGAGGTACCATTTTTCTCAGAAGACTTTGGGGAAAGCGGGGTGAGTGGACATTGGTGGATCCACGCAGATTCCAGAACTTTCCACCACAGAAATGTGAGGAAAATATGGGTTTTTTGACTATTTTTTTGGTTTGCACGGGATTCTGGGTAACAGTACATGGAGGAAGGCAGTCAAGACACCCTATCATGGATTCCCCAGGTTGTCTAGTTTTCAAAAATGTATAGGTTTGCTAGGTTTCCCTAGTTGCCAGCAGAGCTAGGGTTCAAAAACGACAGCTAGGCACTTTGCCAAAAAAGGGTCATTTTTCAGTGCGAAATTGTGGTGTGTCCAGGTTGCATTTTGCGCCATTTCATGTCACGGGTACTTGGCCTACCCACGCAAGTGAGGTACCATTTTTCTCTGATGACTTTTGGGAATGTGGGGTGAGTGGAAATTTGTGGATCCACGCAGATTTCAGAACTTTACACCACAGAAATGTGAGGAAAATTTATTTTTTTGTACAATTTTTTTGGTTTGCAAGGGAATCTGGATGACAGAACCTGGAGGGAGGAAATCAACTCACCCCATCCTACATTCCCCTGGGTGTCTAGTTTTCAAACATGTATAGGTTTGCTAGGTTTCCCTATGTGCCAGCAGAGCTAGGGTTCAAAAACTACAGCTAGGCACTTTGCCAAAAAAGGGTCATTTTTCAGTGTGAAATTGTGGTGTGTCCACGTTGCATTTTGCGCCGTTTCATCCTGCGGGCACTAGGCCTACCTACGCAAGTGAGGTACCATTTTTCTCAGAAGACTTTGGGGAAAGCGGGGTGAGTGGACATTGGTGGATTCACGCAGATTCCAGAACTTTCCACCACAGAAATGTGAGGAAAATATGGGTTTTTTGACTATTTTTTTGGTTTGCACGGGATTCTGGGTAACAGTACATGGAGGAAGGCAGTCAAGACACCCAATCATGGATTCCCCAGGTGGTCTAGTTTTCAAAATGTATAGGTTTTCTAGGTTTCCCTAGTTGCCAGCAGAGCTAGGGTTCAAAAACTACAGCTAGGCACTTTGCCAAAAAAGGGTCATTTTTCAGTGTGAAATTGTGGTGTGTCCACGTTGCATTTTGCGCCATTTCATGTCACGGGTACTTGGCCTACCCATGCAAGTGAGGTACCATTTTTCTCTGATGACTTTTGGGAATGTGGGGTGAGTGGAAATTTGTGGCTCCACGCAGATTTCAGAACTTTCCACCACAGAAATGTGAGGAAAATTTATTTTTTGGGACAATTTTTTGGGTTTGCAAGGGAATCTGGGTAACAGACCCTGGAGGGAGGAAATCAACTCACCCCATCCTGGATTTCCCTGGGTGTCTAGTTTTCAAAAATATATAGGTTTGCTAGGTTTCCCTAGATGTCAGCAGAGCTAGGGTTCAAAAACTACAGCTAGGCACTTTGCCAAAAAAGGGTCATTTTTCACTGTGAAATTGTGGTGTATCCACGTTGCATTTTGCGCCATTTCATGTCATGGGTACTTGGCCTACCCATGCAAGTGAGGTACCATTTTTCTCGGAAGACTTTGGGGAATGCGGGGTGAGTGGAATTTTATGGATCCACCCAGATTCCAGAACTTTCCACCACAGAAATGTGAAGAAAATGTGGGTTTTTTTGACAATTTTGGTTTGCAAGGGATTCTGGGTAACAGAACCTGGAAGGAGGCAGTCAAGTCACCCCATCCTGGATTTCCCTGGATGTCTAGTTTTCAAAAATGTATAGGTTTGCTAGGTTTCCGTAGTTGCCAGCAGAGCTAGGGTTCAAAAACTACAGCTAGGCACTTTGCAAAAAGAGGGTCATTTTTCACTGTGAAATTGTGGTGTGTCCACGTTGCATTATGCGCCATTTCATGTCACGGGTACTTGGCCTACCCACGCAAGTGAGGTACCATTTTTCTCTGATGACTTTTGGGAATGTGGGGTGAGTGGAAATTTGTGGATCCACGCAGATTTCTGAACATTCCACCACAGAAATGTAAGGAAAATTTGTTTTTTTGGACAATTTTTTTGGTTTGCAAGGGAATCTGGGTAACAGAACCTGGAGGGAGGAAATCAACTCACCCCATCCTGGATTTCCCTGGGTGTCTAGTTTTCAAAAATGTATAGGTTTGCTAGGTTTCCCTAGATGTCAGCAGAGCTAGGGTTCAAAAACTACAGCTAGGCACTTTGCCAAAAAAGGGTCATTTTTCAGTGTGACATTGTGGTGTGTCCACGTTACATTTTGCGCCATTTCATGTCACGGGTACTTGACATACCCACGCAAGTGAGGTACCATTTTTCTCTGATGACTTTTGGGAATGTGGGGTGAGTGGAAATTTGTGGCTCCATGCAGATTTCAGAACTTTCCACCACAGAAATGTGAGGAAAATTTATTTTTTTGGACAATTTTTTTGGTTTGCAAGGGAATCTGGGTAACAGACCCTGGAGGGAGGAAATCAACTCACCCCATCCTGGATTTCCCTGGGTGTCTAGTTTTCAAAAATATATAGGTTTGCTAGGTTTCCCTAGATGTCAGCAGAGCTAGGGTTAAAAAACTACAGCTAGGCACTTTGCCAAAAAAGGGTCATTTTTCAGTGTGAAATTGTGGTGTGTCCACGTTGCATTTTGCGCCATTTCATGTCACGGGTACTTGGCCTACCCACGCAAGTGACGTACCATTTTTCTCTGATGACTTTGGGGAATGCGGGGTGAGTGGATATTTGTGGATCCACGCAGATTCCAGAACTTTCCACCACAGAAATGTGAGGAAAATGGTTTTTTTTTACAATTTTGGTTTGCAAGGGATTCTGGGTAACAGAACCTGGAGGGAGGCAGTCAAGTCACCCCATCCTGGATTCCCCTGGATGTCTAGTTTTTAAAAATGTATATGCTTGCTAGGTTTCCCTAGTTGCCAGCAGAGCTAGGGTTCAAAAACTACAGCTAGGCACTTTGCCAAAAAAGGGTCATTTTTCAGTGTGAAATTGTGGTGTGTCCACGTTGAATTTTACGCCATTTCATGTCACGGGTACTTGGTCTACCCACGCAAGTGAGGTACCATTTTTCTCTGATGACTTTTGGGAATGTGGGGTGAGTGGAAATTTGTGGATCCACGCTGATTTCAGAACTTTCCACCACAGAAATGTGAGGAAAATTTATTTTTTTGTACAATTTTTTTGGTTTGCAAGGTAATCTGGGTGACAGAACTTGGAGGGAGGAAATCAACTCACCCCATCCTGGATTCCCCTGGATGTCTAGTTTTTAAAAATGTCTAGGTTTGCTAGGTTTCCCTAGGTGCCAGCAGAGCTAAGGTTAAAAAACTACAGCTAGGCACTTTGCCAAAAAAGGGTCATTTTTTACAGTGAAATTGTGGTGTGTCAGATTGCATTTTGCGCCGTTTCGTGTCGTGGGCACTAGGCCTACCCACGCAAGTGAGGTACCATTTTTCTCGGAAGACTTTGGGGAATGCGGGGTGAGTGTAATTTTGTGGATCCACCCAGATTCCAGAACTTTCCACCACAGAAATGTGAAGAAAATGTGTTTTTTTTTGACAATTTTGGTTTGCAAGGGATTCTGGGTAACAGAACCTGGAAGGAGGCAGTCAAGTCACCCCATCCTGGATTCCCCTGGATGTCTAGTTTTCAAAAATGTATAGGTTTGCTAGGTTTCCCTAGTTGCCAGCAGAGCTAGGGTTCAAAAACTACAGCTAGGCACTTTGCCAAAAAAGGGTCATTTTTCAGTGTGAAATTGTGGTGTGTCCACGTTGCATTTTGCGCCGTTTCAGCCTGCGGGCACTAGGCCTACCTACGCAAGTGAGGTACCATTTTTCTCAGAAGACTTTGGGGAAAGCGGGGTGAGTGGACATTGGTGGATTCACGCAGATTCCAGAACTTTCCACCACAGAAATGTGAGGAAAATATGGGTTTTTTGACTATTTTTTTGGTTTGCACGGGATTCTGGGTAACAGTACATGGAGGAAGGCAGTCAAGACACCCTATCATGGATTCCCCAGGTTGTCTAGTTTTCAAAAATGTATAGGTTTGCTAGCTTTCCCTAGGTGCCAGCAGAGCTAGGGTTCAAAAACTACAGCTAGGCACTTTGCCAAAAAAGGGTCATTTTTCAGTGTGAAATTGTGGTGTGTCCACGTTACATTTTGCGCCATTTCATGTCACGGGTACTTGACCTACCCACGCAAGTGAGGTACCATTTTTCTCTGATGACTTTTGGGAATGTGGGGTGAGTGGAAATTTGTGGCTCCATGCCGATTTCAGAACTTTCCACCACAGAAATGTGAGGAAAATTTATTTTTTTGGACAATTTTTTTGGTTTGCAAGGGAATCTGGGTAACAGAACCTGGAGGGAGGAAATCAACTCACCCCATCCTGGATTTCCCTGGGTGTCTAGGTTTCAAAAATATATAGGTTTGCTAGGTTTCCCTAGATGTCAGCAGAGCTAGGGTTCAAAAACTACAGCTAGGCACTTTGCCAAAAAAGGGTCATTTTTCAGTGTGAAATTGTGGTGTGTCCACGTTGCATTTTGCGCCATTTCATGTCACGGGTACTTGGCCTACCCACGCAAGTGATGTACCATTTTTCTCTGATGACTTTGGGGAACGCGGGGTGAGTGGATATTTGTGGATCCACGCAGATTCCAGAACTTTCCACCACAGAAATGTGAGGGTAATGTTTTTTTTTTACAATTTTGGTTTGCAAAGGATTCTGGGTAACAGAACCTGGAGGGAGGCAGTCAAGTCACCCCATCCTGGATTCCCCTGGATGTCTAGTTTTTAAAAATGTATAGGCTTGCTAGGTTTCCCTAGTTGCCAGCAGAGCTAGGGTTCAAAAACTACAGCTAGGCACTTTGCCAAAAAAGGGTCATTTTTCAGTGTGAAATTGTGGTGTGTCCACGTTGCATTTTACGCCATTTCATGTCACGGGTACTTGGCCTACCCACGTAAGTGAGGTACCATTTTTCTCTGATGACTTTTGGGAATGTGGGGTGAGTGGAAATTTGTGGATCCACGCTGATTTCAGAACTTTCCACCACAGAAATGTGAGGAAAATGTATTTTTTTGTACAATTTTTTTGGTTTGCAAGGTAATCTGGGTGACAGAACTTGGAGGGAGGAAATCAACTCACCCCATCCTGGATTCCCCTGGATGTCTAGTTTTTAAAAATGTATAGGTTTGCTAGGTTTCCCTAGGTGCCAGCAGAGCTAGGGTTAAAAAACTACAGCTAGGCACTTTGCCAAAAAAGGGTCATTTTTTACAGTGAAATTGTGGTGTGTCAGATTGCATTTTGCGCCGTTTCGTGTCGTGGGCACTAGGCCTACCCACGCAAGTGAGGTACCATTTTTCTCGGAAGACTTTGGGGAATGCGGGGTGAGTGTAATTTTGTGGATCCACCCAGATTCCAGAACTTTCCACCACAGAAATGTGAAGAAAATGTGTTTTTTTTGACAATTTTGGTTTGCAAGGGATTCTGGGTAACAGAACCTGGAAGGAGGCAGTCAAGTCACCCCATCCTGGATTCCCCTGGATGTCTAGTTTTCAAAAATGTATAGGTTTGCTAGGTTTCCCTAGTTGCCAGCAGAGCTAGGGTTCAAAAACTACAGCTAGGCACTTTGCCAAAAAAGGGTCATTTTTCAGTGTGAAATTGTGGTGTGTCCACGTTGCATTTTGCGCCGTTTCAGCCTGCGGGCACTAGGCCTACCTACGCAAGTGAGGTACCATTTTTCTCAGAAGACTTTGGGGAAAGCGGGGTGAGTGGACATTGGTGGATTCACGCAGATTCCAGAACTTTCCACCACAGAAATGTGAGGAAAATATGGGTTTTTTGACTATTTTTTTGGTTTGCACGGGATTCTGGGTAACAGTACATGGAGGAAGGCAGTCAAGACACCCTATCATGGATTCCCCAGGTTGTCTAGTTTTCAAAAATGTATAGGTTTGCTAGCTTTCCCTAGGTGCCAGCAGAGCTAGGGTTCAAAAACTACAGCTAGGCACTTTGCCAAAAAAGGGTCATTTTTCAGTGTGAAATTGTGGTGTGTCCACGTTACATTTTGCGCCATTTCATGTCACGGGTACTTGACCTACCCACGCAAGTGAGGTACCATTTTTCTCTGATGACTTTTGGGAATGTGGGGTGAGTGGAAATTTGTGGCTCCATGCCGATTTCAGAACTTTCCACCACAGAAATGTGAGGAAAATTTATTTTTTTGGACAATTTTTTTGGTTTGCAAGGGAATCTGGGTAACAGAACCTGGAGGGAGGAAATCAACTCACCCCATCCTGGATTTCCCTGGGTGTCTAGGTTTCAAAAATATATAGGTTTGCTAGGTTTCCCTAGATGTCAGCAGAGCTAGGGTTCAAAAACTACAGCTAGGCACTTTGCCAAAAAAGGGTCATTTTTCAGTGTGAAATTGTGGTGTGTCCACGTTGCATTTTGCGCCATTTCATGTCACGGGTACTTGGCCTACCCACGCAAGTGATGTACCATTTTTCTCTGATGACTTTGGGGAACGCGGGGTGAGTGGATATTTGTGGATCCACGCAGATTCCAGAACTTTCCACCACAGAAATGTGAGGGTAATGTTTTTTTTTTACAATTTTGGTTTGCAAGGGATTCTGGGTAACAGAACCTGGAGGGAGGCAGTCAAGTCACCCCATCCTGGATTCCCCTGGATGTCTAGTTTTTAAAAATGTATAGGCTTGCTAGGTTTCCCTAGTTGCCAGCAGAGCTAGGGTTCAAAAACTACAGCTAGGCACTTTGCCAAAAAAGGGTCATTTTTCAGTGTGAAATTGTGGTGTGTCCACGTTGCATTTTACGCCATTTCATGTCACGGGTACTTGGCCTACCCACGTAAGTGAGGTACCATTTTTCTCTGATGACTTTTGGGAATGTGGGGTGAGTGGAAATTTGTGGATCCACGCTGATTTCAGAACTTTCCACCACAGAAATGTGAGGAAAATTTATTTTTTTGTAGAATTTTTTTGGTTTGCAAGGGAATCTGGGTGACAGAACTTGGAGGGAGGAAATCAACTCACCCCATCCTAGATTCCCCTGGGTGTCTAGTTTTAAAAAATGTATAGGTTTGCTAGGTTTCCCTAGGTGCCAGCAGAGCTAGGGTTAAAAAACTACAGCTAGGCACTTTGCCAAAAAAGGGTCATTTTTTACAGTGAAATTGTGGTGTGTCAGATTGCATTTTGCGCCGTTTCGTGTCGTGGGCACTAGGCCTACCCACGCAAGTGAGATACCATTTTTCTCGGAAGACTTTGGGGAATGCGGGGTGAGTGGAATTTTGTGGATCCACCCAGATTCCAGAACTTTCCACCACAGAAATGTGAAGAAAATGTGGGGTTTTTTGACAATTTTGGTTTGCAAGGGATTCTGGGTAACAGAACCTGGAAGGAGGCAGTCAAGTCACCCCATCCTGGATTCCCCTGGATGTCTAGTTTTAAAAAATGTATAGGTTTGCTAGGTTTCCCTAGTTGCCAGCAGAGCTAGGGTTCAAAAACTACAGCTAGGCACTTTGCCAAAAAAGGGTCATTTTTCAGTGCGAAATTGTGGTGTGTCCACGTTGCATTTTGCGCCATTTCATGTCACGGGTACTTGGCCTACCCACGCAAGTGAGGTACCATGTTTCTCTGATGACTTTTGGGAATGTGGGGTGAGTGGAAATTTGTGGATCCACGCAGATTTCAGAACTTTCCACCACAGAAATGTGAGGAAAATTTATTTTTTTGTACAATTTTTTTGGTTTGCAAGGGAATCTGGGTGACAGAATCTGGAGGGAGGGAATCAACTCACCCCATCCTAGATTCCCCTGGGTGTCTAGTTTTCAAAAATGTATAGGTTTGCTAGGTTTCCCTATGTGCCAGCAGAGCTAGGGTTCAAAAACTACAGCTAGGCACTTTGCCAAAAAAGGGTCATTTTTCAGTGTGAAATTGTGGTGTGTCCACGTTGCATTTTGCGCCGTTTCAGCCTGCGGGCACTAGGCCTACCTACGCAAGTGAGGTACCATTTTTCTCAGAAGACTTTGGGGAAAGCGGGGTGAGTGGACATTGGTGGATTCACGTAGATTCCAGAACTTTCCACCACAGAAATGTGAGGAAAATATGGGTTTTTTGACTATTTTTTTGGTTTGCACAGGATTCTGGGTAACAGTACATGGAGGAAGGCAGTCAAGACACCCAATCATGGATTCCCCCAGGTGGTCTAGTTTTCAAAAATGTATAGGTTTTCTAGGTTTCCCTAGTTGCCAGCAGAGCTAGGGTTCAAAAACTACAGCTAGGCACTTTGCCAAAAAAGGGTCATTTTTCAGTGTGAAATTGTGGTGTGTCCACGTTGCATTTTGCGCCATTTCATGTCACGGGTACTTGGCCTACCCATGCAAGTGAGGTACCATTTTTCTCTGATGACTTTTGGGAATGTGGGGTGAGTGGAAATTTGTGGCTCCACGCAGATTTCAGAACTTTCCACCACAGAAATGTGAGGAAAATTTATTTTTTTGGACAATTTTTTGGGTTTGCAAGGGAATCTGGGTAACAGAACCTGGAGGGAGGAAATCAACTCACCCCATCCTGGATTTCCCTGGGTGTCTAGTTTTCAAAAATGTATAGGTTTGCTAGGTTTCCCTAGATGTCAGCAGAGCTAGGGTTCAAAAACTACAGCTAGGCACTTTGCCAAAAAAGGGTCATTTTTCAGTGTGAAATTGTGGTGTGTCCACGTTACATTTTGCGCCATTTCATGTCACGGGTACTTGACCTACCCACGCAAGTGAGGTACCATTTTTCTCTGATGACTTTTGGGAATGTGGGGTGAGTGGAAATTTGTGGCTCCACGCAGATTTCAGAACTTTCCACCACAGAAATGTGAGGAACATTTTTTTTTTTGGCAATTTTTTAGGTTTGCAAGGGAATCTGGGTAACAGAACCTGGAGGGAGGAAACCAACTCACCCCATGCTGGATTTCCCTGGGTGTCTAGTTTTCAAAAATATATAGGTTTGCTAGCTTTCCCTAGGTGCCAGCAGAGCTAGGGTTCAAAAACTACAGCTAGGCACTTTGCCAAAAAAGGGTCATTTTTCAGTGTGAAATTGTGGTGTGTCCACGTTACATTTTGCGCCATTTCATGTCACGGGTACTTGGCCTACCCACGCAAGTGAGGAACCATTTTTCTCTGATGACTTTTGGGAATGTGGGGTGAGTGGAAATTTGTGGATCCACGCAGATTCCTGAACTTTCCACCACAGAAATGTGAAGAAAATGTGTTTTTTTTTGACAATTTTGGTTTGCAAGGGATTCTGGGTAACAGAACCTGGAGGGAGGCAGTCAAGTCACCCCATCCTGGATTCCCCTGGATGTCTAGTTTTCAAAAATGTATAGGTTTGCTAGGTTTCCCTTGTTGCCAGCAGAGCTAGGGTTCAAAAACTACAGCTAGGCACTTTGCCAAAAAAGGGTCATTTTTCAGTGTGAAATTGTGGTGTGTCCACGTTAAATTTTGCGCCATTTCATGTCACAGGTACTTGACCTACCCACGCAAGTGAGGTACCATTTTTCTCTGATGACTTTTGGGAATGTGGGGTGAGTGGAAATTTGTGGCTCCATGCCGATTTCAGAACTTTCCACCACAGAAATGTGAGGAAAATTTATTTTTTTGGACAATTTTTTTGGTTTGCAAGGGAATCTGGGTAACAGAACCTGGAGGGAGGAAATCAACTCACCCCATCCTGGATTTTCCTGGGTGTCTAGTTTTCAAAAATATATAGGTTTGCTAGGTTTCCCTTGTTGCCAGCAGAGCTAGGGTTCAAAAACTACAGCTAGGCACTTTGCCAAAAAAGGGTCATTTTTCAGTGTGAAATTGTGGTGTGTCCACGTTGCATTTTACGCCATTTCATGTCACGGGTACTTGGCCTACCCACGCAAGTGAGGTACCATTTTTCTCTGATGACTTTTGGGAATGTGAGGTGAGTGGAAATTTGTGGATCCACGCAGATTTCAGAACTTTCCACCACAGAAATGTGAGGAAAATTTGTTTTTTTGGACAATTTTTTTGGTTTGCAAGGGAATCTGGGTAACAGAACCTGGAGGGAGGAAATCAACTCACCCCATCCTGGATTTCCCTGGGTGTCTAGTTTTCAAAAATGTATAGGTTTGCTAGGTTTCCCTAGATGTCAGCAGAGCTAGGGTTAAAAAACTACAGCTAGGCACTTTGCCAAAAAAGGGTCATTTTTCAGTGTGAAATTGTGGTGTGTCCACGTTACATTTTGCGCCATTTCATGTCACAGGTACTTGACCTACCCACGCAAGTGAGGTACCATTTTTCTCTGATGACTTTTGGGAATGTGGGGTGAGTGGAAATTTGTGGCTCCATGCCGATTTCAGAACTTTCCACCACAGAAATGTGAGGAAAATTTATTTTTTTGGACAATTTTTTTGGTTTGCAAGGGAATCTGGGTAACAGAACCTGGAGGGAGGAAATCAACTCACCCCATCCTGGATTTCCCTGGGTGTCTAGTTTTCAAAAATATATAGGTTTGCTAGGTTTCCCTAGATGTCAGCAGAGCTAGGGTTCAAAAACTACAGCTAGGCACTTTGCCAAAAAAGGGTCATTTTTCAGTGTGAAATTGTGGTGTGTCCACGTTGCATTTTGCGCCATTTCATGTCACGGGTACTTGGCCTACCCACGCAAGTGATGTACCATTTTTCTCTGATGACTTTGGGGAAAGCGGGGTGAGTGGACATTGGTGGATCCACGCAGATTCCAGAACTTTCCACCACAGAAATGTGAGGAAAATATGGTTTTTTTGACTATTTTTTTGGTTTGCACGGGATTCTGGGTAACAGTACATGGAGGAAGGCAGTCAAGACACCCTATCATGGATTCCCCAGGTTGTCTAGTTTTGAAAAATGTATAGGTTTGCTAGCCTTCCCTAGGTGCCAGCAGAGCTAGGGTTCAAAAACTACAGCTAGGCACTTTGCCAAAAAAGGGTCATTTTTCAGTGTGAAATTGTGGTGTGTCCACGTTACATTTTGCGCCATTTCATGTCACGGGTACTTGACCTACCCACGCAAGTGAGGTACCATTTTTCTCTGATGACTTTTGGGAATGTGGGGTGAGTGGAAATTTGTGGCTCCATGCCGATTTCAGAACTTTCCACCACAGAAATGTGAGGAAAATTTATTTTTTTGGACAATTTTTTTGGTTTGCAAGGGAATCTGGGTAACAGAACCTGGAGGGAGGAAATCAACTCACCCCATCCTGGATTTCCCTGGGTGTCTAGTTTTCAAAAATATATAGGTTTGCTAGGTTTCCCTAGATGTCAGCAGAGCTAGGGTTCAAAAACTACAGCTAGGCACTTTGCCAAAATAGGGTCATTTTTCAGTGTGAAATTGTGGTGTGTCCACGTTGCATTTTGCGCCATTTCATGTCACGGGTACTTGGCCTACCCACGCAAGTGATGTACCATTTTTCTCTGATGACTTTGGGGAACGCGGGGTGAGTGGATATTTGTGGATCTACGCAGATTCCAGAACTTTCCACCACAGAAATGTAAGGATAATGTTTTTTTTTTACAATTTTGGTTTGCAAGGGATTCTGGGTAACAGAACCTGGAGGGAGGCAGTCAAGTCACCCCATCCTGGATTCCCCTGGATGTCTAGTTTTTAAAAATGTATAGGCTTGCTAGGTTTCCCTAGTTGCCAGCAGAGCTAGGGTTCAAAAACTACAGCTAGGCACTTTGCCAAAAAAGGGTCATTTTTCAGTGCGAAATTGTGGTGTGTCCACGTTGCATTTTGCGCCATTTCATGTCACGGGTACTTGGCCTACCCACGCAAGTGAGGTACCATTTTTCTCTGATGACTTTTGGGAATGTGGGGTGAGTGGAAATTTGTGGATCCACGCAGATTTCAGAACTTTCCACCACAGAAATGTGAGGAAAATTTTTTTTTTGTACAATTTTTTTGGTTTGCAAGGGAATCTGGGTGACAGAACCTGGAGGGAGGAAATCAACTCACCCCATCCTAGATTCCCCTGGGTGTCTAGTTTTCAAAAATGTATAGGTTTGCTAGGTTTCCCTATGTGCCAGCAGAGCTAGGGTTCAAAAACTACAGCTAGGCACTTTGCCAAAAAAGGGTCATTTTTCAGTGTGAAATTGTGGTGTGTCCACGTTGCATTTTGCGCCGTTTCAGCCTGCGGGCACTAGGCCTACCTACGCAAGTGAGGTACCATTTTTCTCAGAAGACTTTGGGGAAAGCAGGGTGAGTGAACATTGGTGGATTCACGCAGATTCCAGAACTTTCCACCACAGAAATGTGAGGAAAATATGGGTTTTTTGACTATTTGTTTGGTTTGCACGGGATTCTGGGTAACAGTACATGGAGGAAGGCAGTCAAGACACCCAATCATGGATTCCCCAGGTGGTCTAGTTTTCAAAAATGTATAGGTTTTCTAGGTTTCCCTAGTTGCCAGCAGAGCTAGGGTTCAAAAACTACAGCTAGGCACTTTGCCAAAAAAGGGTCATTTTTCAGTGTGAAATTGTGGTGTGTCCACGTTGCATTTTGCGCCATTTCATGTCACGGGTACTTGGCCTACCCATGCAAGTGAGGTACCATTTTTCTCTGATGACATTTTGGAATGTGGGGTGAGTGGAAATTTGTGGCTCCACGCAGATTTCAGAACTTTCCACCACAGAAATGTGAGGAAAATTTATTTTTTTGGACAATTTTTTGTTTTGGGTTTGCAAGGGAATCTGGGTAACAGAACCTGGAGGGAGGAAATCAACTCACCCCATCCTGGATTTCCCTGGGTGTCTAGTTTTCAAAAATGTATAGGTTTGCTAGGTTTCCCTAGATGTCAGCAGAGCTAGGGTTCAAAAACCACAGCTAGGCACTTTGCCAAAAAAGGGTCATTTTTCAGTGTGAAATTGTGGTGTGTCCACGTTACATTTTGCGCCATTTCATGTCACGGGTACTTGACCTACCCACGCAAGTGAGGTACCATTTTTCTCTGATGACTTTTGGGAATGTGGGGTGAGTGGAAATTTGTGGCTCCACGCAGATTTCAGAACTTTCCACCGCAGAAATGTGAGGAAAATTTATTTTTTTGGACAATTTATTTGGTTTGCAAGGGAATCTGGGTAACAGAACCTGGAGGGAGGAAATCAACTCACCCCATCCTGGATTTCCCTGAGTGTCTAGTTTTCAAAAATGTATAGGTTTGCTAGGTTTCCCCAGATGTCAGCAGAGCTAGGGTTCAAAAACTACAGCTAGGCACTTTGCCAAAAAAGGGTCATTTTTCAGTGTGAAATTGTGGTGTGTCCACGTTGCATTTTGCGCCATTTCATGTCACGGGTACTTGGCCTACCCATGCAAGTGAGGTACCATTTTTCTCGGAAGACTTTGGGGAATGCGGGGTGAGTGGAAATTTGTGGATCCACGCAGATTCCTGAACTTTCCACCACAGAAATGTGAAGAAAATGTGTTTTTTTTGACAATTTTGGTTTGCAAGGGATTCTGGGTAACAGAACCTGGAGGGAGGCAGTCAAGTCACCCCATCCTGGATTCCCCTGGATGTCTAGTTTTCAAAAATGTATAGGTTTGCTAGGTTTCCCTTGTTGCCAGCAGAGCTAGGGTTCAAAAACTACAGCTAGGCACTTTGCCAAAAAAGGGTCATTTTTCAGTGTGAAATTGTGGTGTGTCCACGTTAAATTTTGCGCCATTTCATGTCACAGGTACTTGACCTACCCACGCAAGTGAGGTACCATTTTCCTCTGATGACTTTTGGAAATGTGGGGTGAGTGGAAATTTGTGGCTCCATGCCGATTTCAGAACTTTCCACCACAGAAATGTGAGGAAAATTTATTTTTTTGGACAATTTTTTTGGTTTGCAAGGGAATCTGGGTAACAGAACCTGGAGGGAGGAAATCAACTCACCCCATCCTGGATTTCCCTGGGTGTCTAGTTTTCAAAAATATATAGGTTTGCTAGGTTTCCCTTGTTGCCAGCAGAGCTAGGGTTCAAAAACTACAGCTAGGCACTTTGCCAAAAAAGGGTCATTTTTCAGTGTGAAATTGTGGTGTGTCCACGTTGCATTTTGCGCCATTTCATGTCACGGGTACTTGGCCTACCCACGCAAGTGATGTACCATTTTTCTCTGATGACTTTGGGGAACGCGGGGTGAGTGGATATTTGTGGATCCACGCAGATTCCAGAACTTTCAACCACAGAAATGTGAGGAAAATGTTTTTTTTTACAATTTTGGTTTGCAAGGGATTCTGGGTAACAGAACCTGGAGGGAGGCAGTCAAGTCACCCCATCCTGGATTCCCCTGGATGTCTAGTTTTTAAAAATGTATAGGCTTGCTAGGTTTCCCTAGTTGCCAGCAGAGCTAGGGTTCAAAAACTACAGCTAGGCACTTTGCCAAAAAAGGGTCATTTTTCAGTGTGAAATTGTGGTGTGTCCACGTTGCATTTTACGCCATTTCATGTCACGGGTACTTGGCCTACCCACGCAAGTGAGGTACCATTTTTCTCTGATGACTTTTGGGAATGTGGGGTGAGTGGAAATTTGTGGATCCACGCTGATTTCAGAACTTTCCACCACAGAAATGTGAGGAAAATTTATTTTTTTGTACAATTTTTTTGGTTTGCAAGGGAATCCGGGTGACAGAACTTGGAGGGAGGAAATCAACTCACCCCATCCTAGATTCCCCTGGGTGTCTAGTTTAAAAAAATGTATAGGTTTGCTAGGTTTCCCTAGGTGCCAGCAGAGCTAGGGTTAAAAAACTACAGCTAGGCACTTTGCCAAAAAAGGGTCATTTTTTACAGTGAAATTGTGGTGTGTCAGATTGCATTTTGCACCGTTTCGTGTTGTGGGCACTAGGCCTACCCACGCAAGTGAGATACCATTTTTCTCGGAAGACTTTGGGGAATGCGGTGTGAGTGGAATTTTGTAGATCCACCCAGATTCCAGAACTTTCCACCACAGAAATGTGAAGAAAATGTGGGTTTTTTTGACAATTTTGGTTTGCAAGGGATTCTGGGTAACAGAACCTGGAAGGAGGCAGTCAAGTCACCCCATCCTGGATTCCCCTGGATGTCTAGTTTTCAAAAATGTATAGGTTTGCTAGGTTTCCCTAGTTGCCAGCAGAGCTAGGGTTCAAAAACTACAGCTAGGCACTTTGCCAAAAAAGGGTCATTTTTCAGTGCGAAATTGTGGTGTGTCCACGTTGCATTTTGCGCCATTTCATGTCACGGGTACTTGGCCTACCCACGCAAGTGAGGTACCATTTTTCTCTGATGACTTTTGGGAATGTGGGGTGAGTGGAAATTTGTGGATCCACGCAGATTTCAGAACTTTCCACCACAGAAATGTGAGGAAAATATATTTTTTTGTACAATTTTTTTGGTTTGCAAGGGAATCCGGGTGACAGAACTTGGAGGGAGGAAATCAACTCACCCCATCCTAGATTCCCCTGGGTGTCTAGTTTAAAAAAATGTATAGGTTTGCTAGGTTTCCCTAGGTGCCAGCAGAGCTAGGGTTAAAAAACTACAGCTAGGCACTTTGCCAAAAAAGGGTCATTTTTTACAGTGAAATTGTGGTGTGTCAGATTGCATTTTGCACCGTTTCGTGTTGTGGGCACTAGGCCTACCCACGCAAGTGAGATACCATTTTTCTCGGAAGACTTTGGGGAATGCGGGGTGAGTGGAATTTTGTGGATCCACCCAGATTCCAGAACTTTCCACCACAGAAATGTGAAGAAAATGTGGGTTTTTTTGACAATTTTGGTTTGCAAGGGATTCTGGGTAACAGAACCTGGAAGGAGGCAGTCAAGTCACCCCATCCTGGATTCCCCTGGATGTCTAGTTTTCAAAAATGTATAGGTTTGCTAGGTTTCCCTAGTTGCCAGCAGAGCTAGGGTTCAAAAACTACAGCTAGGCACTTTGCCAAAAAAGGGTCATTTTTCAGTGCGAAATTGTGGTGTGTCCACGTTGCATTTTGCGCCATTTCATGTCACGGGTACTTGGCCTACCCACGCAAGTGAGGTACCATTTTTCTCTGATGACTTTTGGGAATGTGGGGTGAGTGGAAATTTGTGGATCCACGCAGATTTCAGAACTTTCCACCACAGAAATGTGAGGAAAATATATTTTTTTGTACAATTTTTTTGGTTTGCAAGGGAATCTGGGTGACAGAACCTGGAGGGAGGAAATCAACTCACTCCATCCTAGATTCCCCTGGGTGTCTAGTTTTCAAAAATGTATAGGTTTGCTAGGTTTCCCAATGTGCTAGCAGAGCTAGGGTTCAAAAACTACAGCTAGGCACTTTGCCAAAAAAGGGTCATTTTTCAGTGTGAAATTGTGGTGTGTCCACGTTGCATTTTGCGCCATTTCATGTCACGGGTACTTGGCCTACCCACGCAAGTGAGGTACCATTTTTCTCTGACGACTTTTGGGAATGTGGGGTGTTAGAAATGGGATTTCTGGTTGGCTGAGGCTTGCGCCAAAGCCAGGCAGAAACCACCACTCTAGTCAGGGCTGGGGAGTTACACGCCAAAGATAACCCCTGCTCACCCCCCTTGGTAGCTTGGCACGAGCAGTCAGGCTTATCTCTGAGGCAATGTGTAAAGCGTTTGCGCGCGCACCCAGCAACAACACCCAAGGCCCACCACAAAGGAAACTCCACACAAGGTATTATATGAAAATAGCCTTTGTATTATACCAAACACATTAGATAAAAACACACACTTTACAATGTGCCAACAGGCACGGGCAGAATTTACAAGGGATTATATATACAGGGGACAGGGCCACATGGACCACTGTCAGGAATTAGCACTTAGAACATAGCACAAATCACCAATAGTAAACGTAGAACATAACACAAAGTAACTGTAGAGCACAACCAGTCTCTACTGGCGCAATAATGACCTCAGCGTCATCACACTAGCATCAGGTATCAAACCTATCCTGCATCTATCACAGGGGCATAAATCACATTATGCAATTCTCATTGGTCTAACGCATTAGACCTAACCACCTAAGTATAACTATACTTGGGGCGCACATCGCACAGGGAAGTACATTCTCCCTACCATCAATCTACGCAGGTAAAACAACCTTCTAGGCAGAAATAACCACATTTAGAGGTATAAGACACAGGGTGCGCAAAGCATGCTATATACAGTACATTTCCTAGCACCAAAAGCATGAAGACAGGGGGCGCAAAACATACTACACCGTACATTTCCTAGCACCAAAATCACATCAGAGAGTCGCAATAATACCTCAATCACATTAGGGCCCAGGTCGCACCAGAACCTAAACGTAGCAGCTGCCCACTACTTGCTGGGCAGCTGGGGACAAAGCAGGGCCTAAACGCTGCAGCTGGCACTAAGTGCTGTGCAGCTGTGGAAGGCAACTAGGGGCCTGGGCTCTCAAGGGCCCTGGAACCAATGTCAAAACGTTGGAGCCACCTAGGCTCTAAGACAACATGTCCCCATAGCGTGGGAGCCACAGAGGCTCTAATAAACAAATCATGCCCCCGCGTTGGAGCCTTTCCTGGCTCTTAACGACAAATGCCCCCAAGTAACGTTGGAGCCTCGTGGGCTCACAGAAAATAATGCCCCCGATGATAGAGCCAGCTGGGGCTCTAAGAATAGTGAGGCCCAATGTTGGAGCGGCCCGCTGCCAGTCGGGGCCGCTCTGACTCCGTACGGCCGTCAGGGTAAGGTGCGGGCACCCCTGGGGCCCTTTAAACAAACCTGCTCCCGATGGAGCGGCCCGCTGTCAGGTGGGGCCGCTCAGAGGGTCGGCACCGATCTCACCTCCCCTCAGCCATCCCACTCACCGGGCTCTCTCTTGCTCGTAGGCTGGCTTCGCCCGGTCCCCGTCTCGGGACCGGGCCTCTCACCGCGGGGTGGGCTCCTGCCATCAACACTCCTCTCTTCACCTCCCTTCTGCCGGCAACGCGGGGCTCTCCCTCGCTCTTGGGAGCCCCGCCGAACTCCTGGCGCTGAACTCCGCTCTCGTGGGGCTTCCCTTCCGTCCCGGAAGCCCCGCCCACAAAGGAACAGCTTTGCCTGCCTTCCGGGTCGCGCTGGGCAGCGGCCCGGAAGGGATTTGAAGCGCGACGCGGGTCGCGGCGGTGATTTCTTCGTAAGAGGGGTTGGCTCCCTCTAAATTCACGACATAATACGGGGTGGGCACCCGCCGGACACGGCAAATCGCGGGGTGGGCACCCGCTCTTTCCCAATGAAAGCACAATCGGACAACGAGGGGTAGGCTCCCTCTGAAGTCAAAACATGCAGCTCAGCGCTGCGAAGCTCCAGCGCTCCTCTGGCCTGAAGTAAATCTTTATAGTGCTCCCAGGGCGCTAGGAGAAGCAAGGAAGCGCTCACTAGGCGCTAGAAGTGTGCAAAGGTCCTGGGGCCAAGAAGATAGATCCAAGCAGGTCCCAGGAGTTCCTTAGGCATCCAGGGGCTGGGCAGGACCCAGGGAGGCAAGCCTTCCCCTGGGCCCCAGCAGCAGCACGCCCCTGGTAGATTCAAGACAGAACGCAAGAACATTTTCATGGGGTCACAGCCCCTCTTTTATACACCAAATCCCTTTGTTCTGGGTTCAGGGTGAGGGGGAAAACCAGTCGCAGCTGGTTGGGGAGCACCCTTGATGTGCTCAGCCCCTCACTCTATTCACTGGCAGGGCTAGGGTCGTCAGTCGCACCACAGGGGGCGGAGCCAGCATTGGGTTGGGAAAGCCCTGCCCTATTCAGGACCCAGGTGTACTCCTCCCACCCATCTAGCTGCTGATCTCCCTATTCACCACCGGGTGACGCCTCCTGACTCTGGGGAATCCCTAGCCCGTCACATGACCTCAGCCAGCCAATCACGCGACAAGGCACACATTTTACACTGCACACTGAAGTGCCCACTTCTAGAAGTGGCACTTCTATACTAGCTACACGCACGCCGCACGCATCATTGCGCAGCATTTAACCACACGAATCTGTACATACCAGACTCGACCATGCACACCCCACGCATCAGGAACTACCAGGGACGCATACATTCCCCATGCATTCCTATGGGAGGGCAAGCCTATCTCACCACATGCACTCAAAGTGCGCACGCACTTTACCTTGTGACCCAGGGAAAGTGCGCAGGAACCAAAAACCACTATCACCAAGTCACCAATAAAAGCAAAAAAAGTTCAGGGGTGAACCTGCCAGAAGGGCCAAGTCCAACATGGGGTGAGTGGAAATTTGTGGATCCACGCAGATTCCAGAACTTTGCACCACAGAAATGTAAGGAAAATGTGTTTTTTTGACAATTTTGGTTTGCAAGGGATTCTGGGTAACAGAACCTGGAGGGAGGCAGTCAAGTCACCCCATCCTGGATTCCCCTGCGTGTCTAGTTTTAAAAAATGTATAGGGTTGCTATGTTTCCCTGGGTGCCAGCAGAGCTAGGGTTCAAAAACTACAGCTAGGCACTTTGCAAAAAGAGGGTCATTTTTCACTGTGAAATTGTGGTGTGTCCACGTTGCATTTTGCGCCGTTTCATCCTGCGGGCACTAGGCCTACCTACGCAAGTGAGGTACCATTTTTCTCAGAAGACTTTGGGGAAAGCGGGGTGAGTGGACATTGGTGGATCCACGCAGATTCCAGAACTTTCCACCACAGAAATGTGAGGAAAATGTGGGTTTTTTGACTATTTTTTTGGTTTGCACGGGATTCTGGGTAACAGTACATGGAGGAAGGCAGTCAAGACACCCTATCATGGATTCCCCAGGTTGTCTAGTTTTGAAAAATGTATAGGTTTGCTAGCTTTCCCTAGGTGCCAGCAGAGCTAGGGTTCAAAAACTACAGCTAGGCACTTTGCCAAAAAAGGGTCATTTTTCAGTGTGAAATTGTGGTGTGTCCACGTTACATTTTGCGCCATTTCATGTCACGGGTACTTGGCCTACCCACGCAAGTGAGGTACCATTTTTCTCTGATGACTTTTGGGAATGTGAGGTGAGTGGAAATTTGTGGATCCACGCAGATTTCAGAACTTTCCACCACAGAAATGTGAGGAAAATTGGTTTTTTGGACAATTTTTTGGGTTTGCAAGGGAATCTGGGTAACAGAACCTGGAGGGAGGAAATCAACTCACCCCATCCTGGATTTCCCTGGGTGTCTAGTTTTCAAAAATATATAGGTTTGCTAGGTTTCCCTAGATGTCAGCAGAGCTAGGGTTCAAAAACTACAGCTAGGCACTTTGCCAAAAAAGGGTCATTTTTCAGTGTGAAATTGTGGTGTGTCCACGTTGCATTTTGCGCCATTTCATGTCACGGGTACTTGGCCTACCCACGCAAGTGATGTACCATTTTTCTCTGATGACTTTGGGGAAAGCGGGGTGAGTGGACATTGGTGGATCCACGCAGATTCCAGAACTTTCCACCACAGAAATGTGAGGAAAATATGGGTTTTTTGACTATTTTTTTGGTTTGCACGGGATTCTGGGTAACAGTACATGGAGGAAGGCAGTCAAGACACCTTATCATGGATTCCCCAGGTTGTCTAGTTTTGAAAAATGTATAGGTTTGCTAGCTTTCCCTAGGTGCCAGCAGAGCTAGGGTTCAAAAACTACAGCTAGGCACTTTGCCAAAAAAGGGTCATTTTTCAGTGTGAAATTGTGGTGTGTCCACGTTACATTTTGCGCCATTTCATGTCACGGGTACTTGACCTACCCACGCAAGTGAGGTACCATTTTTCTCTGATGACTTTTGGGAATGTGGGGTGAGTGGAAATTTGTGGCTCCATGCCGATTTCAGAACTTTCCACCACAGAAATGTGAGGAAAATTTATTTTTTGGGACAATTTTTTTGGTTTGCAAGGGAATCTGGGTAACAGAACCTGGAGGGAGGAAATCAACTCACCCCATCCTGGATTTCCCTGGGTGTCTAGTTTTCAAAAATATATAGGTTTGCTAGGTTTCCCTAGATGTCAGCAGAGCTAGGGTTCAAAAACTACAGCTAGGCACTTTGCCAAAAAAGGGTCATTTTTCAGTGTGAAATTGTGGTGTGTCCACGTTGCATTTTGCGCCATTTCATGTCACGGGTACTTGGCCTACCCACGCAAGTGATGTACCATTTTTCTCTGATGACTTTGGGGAACGCGGGGTGAGTGGATATTTGTGGATCCACGCAGATTCCAGAACTTTCCACCACAGAAATGTGAGGATAATGTTTTTTTTTTACAATTTTGGTTTGCAAGGGATTCTGGGTAACTGAACCTGGAGGGAGGCAGTCAAGTCACCCCATCCTGGATTCCCCTGGATGTCTAGTTTTTAAAAATGTATAGGCTTGCTAGGTTTCCCTAGTTGCCAGCAGAGCTAGGGTTCAAAAACTACAGCTAGGCACTTTGCCAAAAAAGGGTCATTTTTCAGTGTGAAATTGTGGTGTGTCCACGTTGCATTTTACACCATTTCATGTCACGGGTACTTGGCCTACCCACGTAAGTGAGGTACCATTTTTCTCTGATGACTTTTGGGAATGTGGGGTGAGTGGAAATTTGTGGATCCACGCTGATTTCAGAACTTTCCACCACAGAAATGTGAGGAAAATTTATTTTTTTGTACAATGTTTTTGGTTTGCAAGGGAATCTGGGTGACAGAACTTGGAGGGAGGAAATCAACTCACCCCATCCTAGATTCCCCTGGGTGTCTAGTTTTAAAAAATGTATAGGTTTGCTAGGTTTCCCTAGGTGCCAGCAGAGCTAGGGTTAAAAAACTACAGCTAGGCACTTTGCCAAAAAAGGGTCATTTTTTACAGTGAAATTGTGGTGTGTCAGATTGCATTTTGCGCCGTTTCGTGTCGTGGGCACTAGGCCTACCCACGCAAGTGAGATACCATTTTTCTCGGAAGACTTTGGGGAATGCGGGGTGAGTGGAATTTTGTGGATCCACCCAGATTCCAGAACTTTCCACCACAGAAATGTGAAGAAAATGTGGGTTTTTTTGACAATTTTGGTTTGCAAGGGATTCTGGGGAACAGAACCTGGAAGGAGGCAGTCAAGTCACCCCATCCTGGATTCCCCTGGATGCTTAGTTTTAAAAAATGTATAGGTTTGCTAGGTTTCCCTAGTTGCCAGCAGAGCTAGGGTTCAAAAACTACAGCTAGGCACTTTGCCAAAAAAGGGTCATTTTTCAGTGCGAAATTGTGGTGTGTCCACGTTGCATTTTGCGCCATTTAATGTCACGGGTACTTGGCCTACCCACGCAAGTGAGGTACCATTTTTCTCTGATGACTTTTGGGAATGTGGGGTGAGTGGAAATTTGTGGATCCACGCAGATTTCAGAACTTTCCACCACAGAAATGTGAGGAAAATTTATTTTTTTGTACAATTTTTTTGGTTTGCAAGGGAATCTGGGTGACAGAACCTGGAGGGAGGAAATCAACTCACCCCATCCTAGATTCCCCTGGGTGTCTAGTTTTCAAAAATGTATAGGTTTGCTAGGTTTCCCTATGTGCCAGCAGAGCTAGGGTTCAAAAACTACAGCTAGGCACTTTGCCAA